>NC_084999.1:9912041-9944541 GCF_963854185.1 Sardina pilchardus | reverse complement strand
AGGGAAAGAACAACTGCAAAAGAGAGAAATGGAGGGAAAGAACAACTGCAAAAGAGAGAGAAATGGAGGGAAAGAACAACTGCAAAAGAGAGAGACGGAGGGAAAGACATCTGGTGCTCATCTCCACAACTGGCTTGTTTTCTAACCGTCTGCTGTTTATAGCACTGAACAGGAGCTGCAATGCAGTGAAGCACACAATAATGGGAGCCATATTAATTGCTGCTCTTTTCTGCAGGGTGGAAATAGCTCTTGTCTAAATAATCACGTTCACTCGTCGTACTGTAAACTATCCTAAACCTGACACTGCGCTTCACTAGCATACCACCACCCATGACTTTGGGGCTTCATATCAATTTGATATATATATATATATATATATATATATATAAAAAGACAGGTCACGGAAGATAATACACACATAAACACACACACACACACACACACACACACACACACACACACACACACACACACACATTCCCAGACACAGCAGTTTCCCATCAGAGAGGATGGAAGATGCCTGGGCCTGCCGTTTACCAAAGCAGCGGCGGCGGCGACCACCCGATCGCTCCTCATCAGCACTCCGGCGTGACGTCACCAGGCCTGCGCGCGGGCAGATGCTCGGGAGAGAACCGCCGCTCTTCTCTTCTCGGCGAGGGATTAACCCCCGGTGCCACCTTTCAAACGTGGCCAAGGTGCCCGCCTCAGCCAGAAGTAATAGGCGGTAACGAGGTCAGCCAATCTCCCTGGCTCACCCGTGTGGGAATCTGACAGCGGTGCCGACCGAGCTATCATTCCCAAGGAGCATTATCTCCTTCTCTCTCTCTCTACCTCTGCCTTCCCTCTCTCCTATCCCGCTCTCCTCTGCAATTAATGTGAAGGGCAAATGAGGTATCGCTCGACTCAAGGCCAAGACCAGACTGGTATAGCTCGTACCAGACGGGGCTCCCAGATAAATGGTCGCTTATATGCTACGCTTTTTTTTTTTTTTTTTTTTTCGCTTTCTTTCTTTCGGTCGGCCCGCGTCGGGAGTTTTCGTGTGGTTTTTATGTCAAGTGCACGTTGAGTTGAATCGTCAAAGCGGCAGGGTGATCTAATCCCGAAAGTCTTGTGGGCAGAGCGTGCCTCTCTGCTGTGGTCTGGACGGCACACAAAAAAACAATGAGCAAATTATATCGTGGACGTTCGGCAAGAAGCCGGTGCTCGTTCACATGTGGCCTGCCTGCGTCCGTGCACGCCAGTGCCTTGAGTGCTCGCTTGATTTATATATGTGATTACTTTACCCGCTCTCCCGCTCTCTCTCCTTCTCTCTCCTCCTTGCTCTCTCCCTCTCTCTCTCCTTCTCTCTCCTCCTTGCTCTCTCTCTCTCTCTTTATTTTTCCCCCTCCAAATACAGTGGTGATTCATTCCAAAAAGAAAGGGGGACCCAAATTTCCCAGAATCCCACAGAGACCTATCTTCTGAATTGGGTGGGGGGGGGGGGTTATCTAGCCCATCGCCAGGTCCTGCTACAGAGACAAAAAAAAGGAGCGCCAAGTCATGAAAACCCAAGAGATGTGCGGGCCAAGGGCAAGGGCTGTCACCACCACCAAACAGCACTGTGCAGAGATGCAGGGGGAAAAAATGGGTAACACTTTTCCATCCGTTCAACCCCAAGGCCCTGGCTAAATGAGTGCTGCTGATCTATGCCTGCCTGTCTGTCTGCCTGCCTGCCTGCCTGCCTGCCTGCCTGCTTCCCCTTCGGCAGGGCTTTGGCCAGAGGCACATCACACGGTCTGCTTACTCACACCCAACCATGTCATCTGGTTCTGCCATGGCACACGCCAAGCTTTCTGGGAAGGTTTTTTTTTTTCCCCCTGGGGTTCCTCCACCGACACGACAGCTATATCACCAACGAGGGGGGAAGAGGAGAAGCGGGTAGGGGAACGGGACTGGATGGGATGGGATGGGATGGGCGGGAGAGAGGGCGGGTTGGGCGGGTGGAGGGGAGGGGGTTATCCGCTGGTGTTCCCGTCAATCATGTGGGAGTAAAATGAACTGAGACGACAGCCATGACAATGTTCCTGGATTGCACTGAGAGAGAGAGAGAGAGAGAGACTGAGTGAAAGAGAGAGAGAGAGAGACTGGCCTGTGTGCTTCTGCCCACATCGAGGACGCCAGAAGCTGCCTGAACCCTGCCAGCACCGTAACAGATGAGCAAACACACCACACAACACACTCCGGCAACGCTCGAACGCATGCAGTACAAACCCAAAGAAAAGAGAAAAAAAAACCTTTCCATCCGTACAAAACATTTTCAGAGCTGAATTTTATGTAACCGCTGAAAGATTACGGCTAGGTGTGTCCCTCAAACTGTCTGGCAGATCTCTCGTGCTGTGGTCTTTTTTTTTTTTTTCCTGTTGCAAGGTCCGGAAAAGCACAATGCACAAAGGCCATAAGCAACTGGGCTGTTTGCAGGTCCCAAATGGGGAAATGCCCTCAGCAGGATGGGCAGAGGGGACTGGTTGGCAGAGGGCAGAGGGGACTGGTTGGCAGAGGCTATGGCACAATGTTATGTGTAGATTCCGGCTTGGCGCTCCAGCGGTGCTTTGGACAATGGGGCCCTTTTCGCGTGACTCTTGGACCACACAGAATTCCCACGGCGCCGTTAAAAAAAAAAAAAAAAAAAAAAAACGATGAGGCCGTGAAAAGTGCAATATGAAGCGCTCCCAGACTCCTGCATTTTTCTGTTTTTTTTTTTTTTTTGGTAATGTAACGACAAAAGTGGCAAATGCGTTAACAATGGATGCACAGTCGCCGTTTTTTTCTTTTTTTGTTGCGCCCGCAAGACGCAATAAAAGGGCAAATAAGAAATCGGATGAAAAAATGACCCCTGACAAGAGAGCCCCAAGTGGCACATATACTGGTGCTGGACGAGCTGCGATATTTGAACCACACTTGCAGGATATTGGCAGTGGCCAAGCCCCTCGCTAGACAGGGTTTCCATCTTTGTGGATGGGTGGGGGAGCGTGCAAGGGGGTGGGGGGGGTGTGGGGGGGTTCGCTGTGTGCTCTAAAGCATGGTGTACACATCACCAGAGCCAGAGGGGGTCATTCAGGGACAACCCTTATCATCTGCAGCCCCCTCGCCCATCAACTCTTGTTTTTCGAGAAAGGATCGAAGAGAACAAGAGAGAGAGCGAGAGAGAGAGAGAGAGAGAGAGAGCAAGAGAGAAAAGAAACAGTCCAGATTACAGTATACTCCAGTAAAGATTGAAACCAGAGTTTGGACTGGATGTCATACACCCATCCGTGAATGTCAAATCCCCAGGATTTAATGACGCAATTGTTCCTGGCATGGTAACTGGAATGTGCACGTTGAAATTGGATGTTTATGATTACGTTATGGGTCCACGTAGCACAGTTTGGGCAGCTCCTACATCCACATGAAGACTTATGGGCCAGGACAGGCAAGGCTGGTGAGCTGATAAGGTCCTCGATGACTGCTGTAAAAGTTATGGCTTCTCGAGGCTGTCTGTTAGCTGCTAAGAGCACAGGGTGCAAACACGGGGGTATGTGCAAGTGTACGTGTGTGTGTGTGCGTGTGTGTGTGTGTGTGTGTGTGTGGTGGGGGGGGGGGGGGGGTGGGGGGGGTTGGTGAGATGGCGCAGCGCTGTTCGAGCACACACTTAACATGTCCGGGAGAGTCATCTGGGGTGGAGCGGAGAAGGAAAGGAAAAAGGGAGGAGAAGGGGGTGAGCCGGGAGAGTTAGCGGGGGCTCGGACTTGACAACGCTCAGGGAATGTCTGAACGGTACCAGCTTCGCCATAATTCTTCCCTCCGCGCGGCGCGGCGCGCACCGTCCTCTGGCGCTCTTATCTCTCCGCCCGCCGCTCTCTCCTTCACCCACCATCTGGTTAGCGTCAATGGCGGACGCTCGTTCCCTTTCACTGCGGCTCTTCCGATTTTCTCGGAGGGGACAGGTCTTGGCCAATCCTCCTCTCCACCCCCCCCCCCACACACACACACCCCTGGGATGTGTGAGACTCATGTGTTTGCTGTTGAGCTGCGCCGATGATGTTCACCAGAGACCGACTGGGTTTGGTGCGAGTCAAAACCCGAAGGCAAACTCGAGAAGGGTTTCAAACGAGCCGTCTGCCCCGGTTGGTTCCAGAGAGAGAGAGAGCTGATGACAGTGCGTGAACCTGTCTCTCCTCTCTCCTTTGTCTCTTCCTCCTTTCATTTTTCTTCTTCTTCTTCCCCTTCATCTTCTTCACTTCATCTGCAAGGCATTCTAAAATAAGATAAGATCACACAGGCATACCCTGGTGTAATAATAAGCAGCTGCTCCCAAGTCATTTCAGAGCTCTCCTTCTTTTTCTTTCTTTTTTTTTTTTGTTGAAAGGACATGATAACATGCAGACATAATGAAACGTTCCAGGTGGTTTCTGGACGACTGCGAGAGAGCAAGAGTCTCTCAGGCAGTAGAGGTGAATGTAGCGTTAGGTCCTGATGCCTTTGCCATCACAAAGCGTTGACCCCACATTTAGCTTGTGTGCTAACCTCCCGATACAAACAACTTTATTATGCCCGAGGAACGTGATCCATTTGTCGAAAAACGACATGCGGAGCGTAACTTAAGGAGGAGGAGGGGAGGAGGGGTCAAATGCGAAGCTGGATTATGAAGTCATGACTTAAATTGCGATGACATCAAAGTGGGCTTTAGCGCTGAGATCTGATGCTACGTGACAACGCTGCGTTTTGTTCTGGGTGAAGCTCTCCCTGAAAGGAACTCAGATTAGCCTGCTGCCCATCACAAGCTCTTAAAATCAAACTTCTCCCAGCGCAGGGGAGCGGGGCCGAGGATAGCAAACAATTACAATCCATCGGAGAACAAGATGTCTTGTTCCCCCTTGTGTGACTTATGACGATAGGGTGCAATGTCCTCAGGCACTTCTCTCTGCTCTTTCATGGTGGGGAACGGAGAAAAGTGTATGTGAGCGAGAGGGGGGGGGGGACCAATGGTTGGGGCGAGGAAATTCAATTGATACCATCAGTTTATTACAAGCCAGGCATTTTGGTCTTTTTTTGTTTTTTTGTTCCTAAGAGGAGAGTTCCCGCTCCCCCGAAAATCGTAGCTCTTTCCTACGGTGTTTGATAAAACCAAGCGGACATATTTGTGCGGACATTCGAGAGTGATTGGGCAAGCAAATGGCTGCTGCTTTGAGTGTCTGCAGCCCGTCTGGGTTATTGGGCGTAAAGGTCCTGACATGTTCCTCCCGGGCCTCATTTCTGAGCCGTCTGTCAGGAGTTTGGCTCCCACAGACCCGACGGGTTCAAGTTCCTCTCTGCTTTCACATGAAACATTCAGCCAACACCTCAGGCCCCCTTTCTATAAAGCCATAAAGCCAAAATGTCTCCAGCCAGACCCCATGTTAAAATAAGGTTATGGGACGGAGTACCATGGAAGGAGAGGAGAGGGAGATGTTTCCTTAATTGTTTTTCTTCTTCTCTTGTATTACTCCCAACTCAGAATAAATGCGAGCCCTTTTTCCTTTTCCCCGTCCACTGTTTCAATTCATGAACTAGGGCCTGTAGTTCAGAAAGAGCATGATCAAAGAGGTGTGTCAGGTTATGCATGTAAAATAAGGTGGGAACAATTGTGCGTGTGTGTTTGTGTGTGATTGCGTGTGTGTATGGGGGGAGGGAGGGAGGGAGGGAGTGGGTGGGGGTAAATAATGAACTAAAGTAACTTTGAGCATATGGAAAAAAAATATCTCAGAGCACAAATCTCGGCAAATCTAGACAACAAAGTATTGAAACAGTTCACTGCTGACATAAAGCAGTCCTTTTTTAAAAAAAAAAAAAAACTAAAAATAATGTTAAGATGGATTGGGGTCCTAAGAATGAGACCATGGATTAGTTTAGTGAGAGTCTTGAATTGATTATGGCATTTCAATTGTTTTAATCAGCAGACAATCGCCCTGCCAATGGATTTGTGCAAGTGCTTAACAGGAGCTACTTATCTCTCCAAAACAAAAGGGCACACTCAAATTGTGCACCGGTCTACCTTGGACATTACGCAATGGCCTTGGTATCGCTGGCCTCACCAAGAAGTGGCCTCAATTTTGGGGCCCTCATTCTGTGCTGCTGCAGTACCTTGCTTCCTCTAATCCCAGCGGTGGGGAGCCTGACGAATCCGTGGGCCACATCGCTCAAATCCCCAAAGAGCACCAATCCACCCACCTGTGCCAAGAGATCAGACACCCCACACACCCACCCACCCAGCGAGATGACAAGCGTTCGCTCCTCCAACAATCATAAATTCTGATGGCCATGGTTTACATTATATGGAGCAACGGATAGGGGGAGTGAGTGTGTGTGTGTGTGAGAGGAAGAGAGAGAGAGAGAGAGAGAGAGAAAGATAGAGAGAGGGAGGAGAGGGGAAGAGAGAGAGAGGGAGGGAGGGAGAGAAAAAAAGAAGAGGAAGGCTTACTGGAGCACATGTTGATGTCTGGTGCTCGCTGGCCGTAGTATCCTGACGGACAGGCGTGAAGACACTCCCCGTACTGCCGCATCCGCTCCCGCCGCAGGAAGAGGAAGAGCTTGGGCTGACAGTTCATGCACCCGTTGTCCTTTGAGCACACCGAACAGCCTTTGCAGATGGGGTACACTCCATAGCTAGCTGCTGCATGGGCAAACATGGAGGAGAGAGACAGAGACAGACACACAGACAGGAGTATGTTAATAAAACGGCATACGTGTAATAATAATAATAATAATAATAATAATAAAATAATAACAAGCTTTATTTGTAGAGGACTTTTTCATACATAGGATGCAGCTCAAAGTGCTTTATATTTGGAACATTTAAGACATTTAATAGAGAAGAAAATAATCATGATACATTAACGCAGCTGTTGCTTGTAAGTTGTTGCGGTAGTATATACAGTATATTGGCTTTGCTAACAATTGCTTTTGACAGAGTGTGTGATAGAGTGAGTGTGTGTGTGTGTGTGTGTGTGTGTGCGTGCCTGCGTGTGTGTGTGTGTGTGTGTGTGTGTGTGTGTGTGTGTGTGTGTGTGTGTGTGTGTGTGTGTGTGCGTGCCTGCGTGTGTGTGTGTGTGTGTGTGCGTGTGTGTGTGTGTGTGCGTGTGTGTGTGTCTGAGTGTGTGCGTGTAGAGAAAACATTATACAGCATTCAACTTCACAGCTCTGGTGCTGCACTGGCTTGAGCACACAAGGCCTGTAGCGTTCCATCAAGGCCGTTTTCACAGATTCTGCAAATTGTCATTCATGTAAACTCTGGCTACCCTTCTTGCCTCACACACATCCATTTTAAAATTGCGAGCAGTGCATTGATTTGATTCAGAGCTTAACTCCTGAATGTTGTATTGAGACAGCCGATGAAAGGCCAAAACCACAGTGACTTTGGGACAGATCGGGTTGCCGGTGAAAGACAACAGAGCCAGTAACAACGAACCGTTTCTCTCTCCCCTAAGATGTAGTCCACGATTCCGCGTTGTGAAAAGTTGTTAATATTTGAGCTTGCCAGCCAATCACCCCTCCCTCCCGTGCTCCTAAAGCTCTGTGTTGATTGGTTCGGGATTGTTCAACTCTTGGTCCGAGCCACTGTGTTTGTTTCCCATTTAAACAGCCAAGACTGTCTATGAACACTGGTGGTTTTTAAACACAAACTCTGGCCTGACAGACTAGAGGACCACGAGGATCGTTTTGCTGAATTGCTACTATTATTATTTTTTTGAAGGGATTAGAATCGCGGTCTGCACCTTTAATGTGCATTCCTCTGCGTCCCGTTTACAGGAAAATGTCCTTGGGTGTGCAGCGCACAGCTGCGAACGCGAGACACCGCTATCGATCAGAGCCGAGTTTTAGGTATCAGCACCAGAGATAGGGTGACGGCCCCTGACTCTGCGACCTACCACAATAATAATAAAAAAAAGAAGCATCATGCAAGGCAGTACGGCTCAGGGAGAAGAACAAGTTCTTTACTCAGATGATGTATGGCAAGGCATTGCATTTCTTTAGCCTCTATAAGGACAACCACAAAAAAAAAACAGAGCAAAACATGTCTTTGAGTCTTTATGAATGGATCTTGTTGGCATGTCAAACTGTGGCATCTGTCGATTTGATTCAACCTGTTTCGGTGGGAGGCTTCCTTTCAACACAGACTCAGACCAGACACTGGACTGCAGCCACAACATCACGGCCGTTTTCACATGTCAGTATGGATAAATATTGAGCTATAAGTAAAACTAGCGTGATCAGGAGAGGAGTTGAGGGGAGAGAAAGGTGCTTCTCCTGTGGGGCGAGTTGGATTCGCCGGGTACGCACAGGCTCGTTTGGAGCCAAGTGCTGGAGCGGAGATCACAGAGCGAGCCAGAGCGAGCGAACGAACAGGAAGGGAAGCTTAAGCGATAGAGAGAGAGAGGGCGCATCACGGCCCGTCTCCATGCCGACACCTCATCGGTCATCCCCCCGATGGCTGCCCAGTGTTTCGCTGGGAGCCATCCGTCTTCGTCGACTCCTCATCCCTCTCACCATGACAACCAGACGTCTCAGACCTCAAAAACCCTGCAGATGACAGATGAGCATGCTCGGGCTGAAAATCCACCATTCACTACGCACTAAGGCCTACGACGCGTAACCTCGCAGATTTTTATCATTAGCAGTACAAGCAACAGCAGTCAGTCAAGGGAAGATGTAATGCGCCTAATACAAAAGGATTAGGCAGAGTCTTGCACTCACTTTATATCCATATGTGCTTTGGGTGAGTAAGTCCACACACATGCTGAATGCATCACACCATTTGTCCCAGAACACCCACCTTTAAATAGCTAGAGTTAACCCCCGGGGGCAAATCTATCACATCTCCCTCTCCGTATCAAACTATCATCAGGACAAAAGTGCTTTTAGATTCATGCCATGGAACATTTCACATGAAGATAGCGTGCTTCCTTCCACAGTTTCATATTTAGGAGAAATCAGCTTGAAGCTTTGGGCTTGCTTGCCAGGACATTTTGAACTTCTATAAACATGAAGCAACACACATATATATCAACAGAGGCGTAGAGATACTGACGTATATAGGGTATATACGTTGGCAGTAGTTGTGCACACTCCAATTGTGTTTTTTTTGCAAACGATAACAAAAATGGGGGGAACTGCTCTTGACAAACATGCTTAGTGTTCCGTGCTGTTAGGCTATTTGGGAGACGGAAATGAAGTAGGCAGATCTTGGGCCTCACCACACTGCTATATACATAGCCGTTTTGTATATAGTCTGGACGTGTTTACAGTAACCTGACATTCACAGCAAATTGGCAAAATCTCCCTCCCAGTCCTACACCCTTCAAACTTGATTGTTATCATCACGCTGAGAGAAGAGGAAACTAGGATTGGCAAGGCCTCGCAAGCCGGCGCAAAACGCTTCAGCCGTCGAAGGGGTGGCGGCGAGGGGGAGACATATCACACACTCCTATCCCACTTCCTCCATCATTTCTTTTTGGGTGAGTTTCGCACAAAAGCCGAAACCGCAAGCCGCCCCCCCTTCTGTCATCTCTCTCCGACAATTGCTCTCCAGCTCCGACCCAAATGATTCATTTAACTGCAACTGTCAGCGTGAGCTTAAATTACACTTCCACCGTGTCTGATTGCTTCAGGCCACTGATCAATCAATTAGCAAGAGGCAAATTAGCCCCAGCGCAGGGGAGCGTTGCCTCATCGGCTGCCCTGGCAGGCCGCCCTCTCTCTCGTTTGGGTTGGGCCGCTGCCGGGAGAGACTTGTTTAGCTTGTCGCTAATCAAACCACACGTACGTAGGAACCTGAGTCAACAGCCGCGCGGCTTTCGAATACGCTGGCGGCCGCCTCCAAGGGCCCATGCATGGAAAAAGGAAGCGCACACAAGCCTCAGCTGATGGGTAAAACATTTTCGCTTCTCTATTATGAGATGGTGGACGGCGTGGGGAAAGGAGGAGGGGGGCGGGGGGCTGACTACGGCTTTCCCAGCACAAACCACAGGCATGTCAAATAGGAGGTTAGGATTCTCTGTGTCTGGGGCGAGAGGGTCCAACTCGGGTCCAGGAGGACCGTGGGCTTCCACGTTTTACGGAAACCTTTCCCACCGCCAGCTGATTTATACCTGGGGCGTTTATTTTCAAGCCGTATTTACGTCAATTCGTCAGATGGATCCGATTTTTTAAGCTGAAAAACAGAGCGGGCCCCGTAAGCCGTCCAAACCCCCGGGTCCACAGGGACTCATCTTGTGTCTTAGGCACTACCTTGACCTTCGGGGCACAATGAGGAGTGTGTCAGTAGCCCTGGTGTTTGTTTCACAGCCGCCATAAATTAAAGCTTCGATACGGTGGCGTGGTACGTCTAGCACAGCGTGTTTGGCGCGGGGCGAGAGGACACGCCGCAGACAGGCTCGCCTGGCCGCTGGAGGGACTCACCCAAGCCCAGCACACACATTGAGACATCTAACAAGAAGCGTCTGCTCGGTTGTGTCTGCTGGCCTCTGTGTGTGCATCCAAGAGCAACTGTGAAAAGACCACGCTGCTCTAATATGTAAACAGCATCCTTGGCCATGATTTGAAGTCACACTAGAGCGGAAGCGATCAAAGCACGTCGGTCTGGAGGAATCCGGGGCTCTCAGTAAATTACTGCGGATAAACCTAATTTAGTGCCGAAGTGTGTTTTTTTTTTCTCTCTCTCCCTGGTTTGTCTGTGTATGTGTATGTGTGTGTGTGAGTGTGTGTGTGATTCAACACTAAACTGTTGTGCTAAGTTTCTATGGAGTGAGTTATTGCAGCTGGCATATGCTTTTTATCTGACTGATTAAATCGTCCAGCCTCTATTTCAAGACCGTGTTTGTCAAGGGGCTATTCACTGAGCAGTTGTGACATTATCGAAGGTGGTTTCACATGAATTTGGGATCAAAACTTTTTCTGGCCTTTCTCAGTTCAGATGTGTGAGATTTAGAGTTTGTGCGAATGGATTTTCACGAGCCGCCTCAGCTTTTTGAAGTATCTCTTTTTTTTATCCCCTTTAAGCAAAGAATGCTAGAGACACCCATTGTAGAAAGCCTCGCTGTGATGCACCCCCTTAGTTTACAGTTCTGACCACAAAATGAATGGTACTTACAACAAAAAAAACAAAAAACTTTAAAGTCCCCACTTCTGACAGATATCTAATGATCCCACCATGTCCCAGTTATTTCATTTACAAAGCCAAGCATCTCTTTGAACTGCACTGGGGAAGACACCACAAGGACTTGTAAGTTCAGCAGCATAACCGGCATAACATGGGCAAATATTGCAAATCATTTGGAGTATGACATTTGTATTGTATAGGGTGGCTGACACCAAAAATATTCATTCAGCCACATATAGCTCAAACCACAAGGAGTGACAAGCCTGGTATGTGTCAGAGAGAAAATTCAAAACTGCATAAATTGAGTTGAAATAAAAGTGTTCATCCGAGATGTTTTCTGGTCTTTAGCTGTTTTTGTTTTAATATTCTCAACCGCCCTTTTGTGTTTTCCTTTAAAATTAAATAAACATCCGTGGTCTGGTATCCCTTTATTTGAATCATATTAACTGTAGCTGACCGTTTTAGTCACGGACCAGTGTCTTGTTGCTTGTGTCATGTACTTTAAAACATATACGTTTGTGCCATCCAGCCCACCAAAAACTTCCTATCAAATTTCACAGGACCACTTTGGAATGAGGCATTGGTTCATTCAGGTGAGTGCATAGCTTGGTCTTCCATTCATGCGAGACACTGGGCCCCATAACATGGGGAGCATGCATGATGATGACGGCATGTTTGGACGCTGGCGGTTTCATTCAGGGCCCGGGCGGCAGGAGCACCCCCAGCCAGCTTTGTTTTGGGCCCCCGCTCAAAACCAATTAGGCCTCCGCTGAGCAGAGAAGCAGGCAGGTCTGCCTCAGGTACGCTTAACAACTCTAAAAGTAGCGTGACGGGCGTCGCCTTCTGCTGCCAACAACGTGGGCAGTGGGGAGGTGAGAGCGGGGGGGGGGGTGTGTGTTGGGGGGGGGGGGGGGTCGGGGTGAGCCAGGCCCTGGCAGGATACCCCCCCCCCCAATACACACACACACACACTCGCTCGCACCACATCCACATGACATCATCTCAGGGCTCGTTAAAAAACATTCTACCAAAATTCGCCTGTTAAAGTGTCGCTCTGCGACGCGGTGCCTTCCCTGTGATCGTTTCATCGTCAGCGGTGTGATTATTCCCCGCAGAGCCTGCGCACAAGGGCACTACCTCGGCTCTCACCACGCCGCTCACTGCCTCTAATTTTGTGTCAGAGGCGATTAGTCAAGCCATGCTGTTGTTGCAAGAAACAGACCTAAGCGCACAGGAACAGAGAGAGAGAGAAAGAGAGAGAGAGAGAGAGAGAGAGAGAGAGAGAGACTAGAGTCCCTCGCTGAAGTAAAGGCTACAGAATCCTCAAGTCGTAAAGACAGTCTCTATCACCATAATCATCATCATCATTGTCCTCCTCCAAGTCGTAATGTCCACGGGCCAAACTGCCGATTAATTGCCCATGCAGTTTAGCGGGGAAAATTCTGGTCTCCGCTGTCAATCAGTGGTTGGGTAGTGAAACAGAGGTTAAGAGAGGCACTAACTCGAGAACATGGTCCAATCAGGAAGCAATGAATGCATACATACATACATACTGGCCTCTACATCTCCTCTCCAGGCGTATTGTGTTTATTCTAAACACTAGGATGAAAGCAAAGCACAAACAAAGAGCGACTGCTCCGCTTGGTCAAGTGCTACAGTATGCTTTACTAACAGCGCCGAGGTCACAAGTTCAAATCCCGAGCAACTCAAACCCTGAGCACCGAAACAACATATGGCTCCCTTGTACTGTATAATTCTCTCGATGCAAAATATGTGTAAACCAAAAGAAGCATGCATCACGGCCACGGACAAAGACCCCGGTGTGAACAAAGACCCCCTTTTTCATGGATGCAACACATGCAACACACTAAGGGAAATGGTGGAGACAGGCGTGTTGAATGATCAGACATATTTATGTATCGACGCAGCATGCTGTTTGGAGGACAGAGAGGAAACCTCAGCGCTCGTAAGCTACAAACCCGCAGGCTTCTTATGAGGTTCCTTCTCTTTATGTGGCAAGAATTAGGTTTGCCAGCAGAACCATATATGTATACTTTATTCCATGGCACTGCGGCAATTACTGTCTCCCTTTACCCCTAAATGGCATTCTCAGTTTCCCCAGGATGGCTTTGGGAGTGTTTTATCGCGCTAGACGCGAACTTGACATTTCTAACCTGCATGCACCTTTTGGGATTTAAGAGGGAAAAAGAGAGAAAAGGAAAGAGGTAGGAAGGCGGAGAGGGCTAAAACAAGGCCAAAAATGTTTAGGGCTAGTTTGCTTTTGGGGGGAAAAACCCACATGCGCACAATTCAGATATTGCCACTCATGATGGAAAAGACGTTAAATGCCGAGGTGAGGTCGGGAGCAGCGAGAACTTCTCAGTCCATCCATCCTGGGCCAGATCTGGGCCAGACCTGTACGGCTCAACACGCCTCTCGATTGTGAGACTCAGCACATGGAAAACGACATCAAACCGCCCGCATTTTTACTCCCATATTACTCAAGTTTTTTCACGCTTGTGGAAGTCACACTTTGCTCAGAAATAAAAAGCAGAAGTTGGGTGGGGATTTCATTGGGGGGGGGGGGGGCATGCTTGAGAGGGTGGATTCGGGGGTACAGGCCTCTGCTCTGAAGGCACATTTCTGTTCCAATTTAGCAGAAAATATGTTGGATTCGCCTTCGACTACTTTGCAGCTGGAAACAGTCAGGATTTCGGATCTATGTTTCGTTTTTTGCCCTTTGGTTTACTTTAACAGATCATACTGTAAGCACATGTTTATAATTTAACACAATCCCACTGCTTATAATGATTTTGCCGCATATGTCTGCACAAACACATTCGCTCACTGACTTATTAGCTTAGCAAAGAACGTTCCTGTGATACAAGGCCCGGGAGACCCAGCAGGGCGATGATAGATTTGAAGATTGGATCTCGGCACTTAAATAGGTGGATTTGGATGTATAAACATGTACTGGAAGTATGGAAAGCTGGCAACCAGGGGAGGCTGCTGGGTGTAGTGCAAAAACCCAACCGTGGCTGAGCCTTGGCCTTAGAGGACCTCAGGGAACTCTGATGAACTTCTGTCCGGACCCAACATCGTTTCGGCAAGGACTAACGAAACAGCAGCCTGCCGCTCCCACGCTCGACTGTTTAGAATTCACTAGCTCGGCCACTCGAATGATATGGACGGTTCACATTACCTTTCTGCTCTCATACATGCTGTGCATACTTGAGGAAAAACATAAGCATATGGGAGTCGACACAGAAGATCCCAGTGAGTAGATTCCGGAATCTTGGATGTTTTCCATTTCTGGTTTTACGGCCCTAAGTTGTGTCACAACATTTTGCCTCCTAAATTGACAATAATCGCTTTTCTTCATGCTCTTTACATGAATCAAAACACTCTTATGACTTGAGAAGCAATCTATAACCTCATGGCACGGGGCACACTTGACTCACTCCTTGTCTGTGCCACAGATACGTCTGGCTAGGTCTCCCTTGCCAGGCCGGGTGCAGGCATTATTTTTTACTGCACTTCTCTAGAACCCGTGCCAAACGTAAACGTGAATAAAGAGAAACCACCCTCGACTCTACATTCTTGTTTTTATGAGCGACGGAGCCTCGCGAGCGCAGCTCCATCTGCAGCTACACCTGACGTGTTCGCCCTGCTGACGTTGTTTTTTATTTTCCTGTCTCTACAGATGAGTCACAATCTGGAAAAACTGCCGGATCTTTCCGTCGGCGCAGCATGGGGGCTCTCCTGACGGCTCCCTCCGGAACCGTATGAGGATTCCAGGTCCGGCCCTTTTTCGCCCTACGGTGATACGGTATGCGTATCCAATCCAATTGGTTTTCCCCATACCCCAAGTTGTTCATGTTCAAGACAGGAATGCTGTCGAGAGTCGTCTCCAGAGGTGAAAAATATGCATTTGGATGCTACGGGAAAACTCCAACTGGTGACCATGATAAATAAGGTTTAGAGGGCCTGCTTGGAGGCATTTCTGCAAGTTCTCCATCAACACATTTCTCTCTGTGTTTCCTGTCATTTTTTTGGGAACACCTGAGATATTTGGCTGGAAATCATTTCAGAGGCAGTGTGGCACAACACAGCTAGCGCCTGAATACAGAAACAAAAAGAGAGTGAGCATTTGTGAAGCTGACAGACAGCCCATGGAGGAGCTTAGGGCCAGCGGTTTGACTAAACCCATAAAAATGGCTTGGGCATTAGGGGAGAGATCAGCGGCACAACAGTCTCCCTGTTATCTGAAATCCAAATCTGTAGGCCGATTATGCCATTGCAGCTCTAGCCAACACCTCGATGACCGCTTCACTAAACAGACACATGCACCTCAAGTCTTCCACTGGAATACGCAATGACATCCGAGAAGATAGGTACACTACGATGGCAGTGTCTTGTGGACATTAGAGTGGTGATGGGAAACAGAGGAAGAGACAGACAGAAAGATGTGATTGTAGGGGCTGAGGGTGGAGGGTTACTTTAGAGCAAAAGCTATAGACTACGGGCACGAAAGGCTCATTAATTTCCGGTGGATCGTTAACTGTGTTGTAACGGCATCTTCTGTTATATTCTGCTCCTAACTGAATGTCTTGTTTGCCAAATGTTAAGACTTTTAACACACACATAAATCCTTCTTTATCGTAACGTGCTGATTCCCTAGTAGTGCAACACCCAACCGGGTCTGTGTAGACACTAATTACATGAACAATAGCAGCAGGTTCAAACACACCTGGCTCCACCAGAGACAAACCATCGCACAGAGTAGACAGCCTTTCGTAGGCGTAGCCGATGGGATAGGAGGGCCCATCAGATTCTTCATGATGCACTTCCTCACTCAGAGCAGAGTGGTAGATAAAACAGAGGGGCGACACTCCCATAGACCTCCATAGGAAAAAATGGCAACGCTTTTTCCAGGCTACTTGAAAAGGCTACATTGACTAACTCAATGAGCTAATTGATTACACCCTCCAGCATCCAGAAGTACATCCCACCCTCCTGCGATTCAGCCATTCAAGCACAGGTTTTTTTGGAACTGTTGATCGTGTGGCGGCGACATCAAAGAGTGTCGCAAGTTCGCAACTCTCTCTTTCTATGGCTCTGACTCATACAGTACTGTACATACAGCTGATATATACATGTGCTTTATGTTTCTTACCAGCTTTAGGTGTTTTTCGTTTTTTTTTTTTCTCTTCTCTAAGAGGGGAGATTCTGTGCATTGCTTGTCCACTCCTCGAATTCCTTTGCTGCTAGGGAGGGTACACATTTCTCTCCTTTCTCTTCTCTTTTTATAAGTGTATGGTATGTGTGTGTGTGTGTGTGTGTGTGTGTGTGTGTGTGTGTGTGTGTGTGTGTGTGTGTGTGTGTGTGTGTGAGAGAGAGAGAGAGAGAGAGAGAGAGAGAGAGAGAGAGAAAGAGAGACAGAGAAAGAGAATAAGGGAGAAAAGTAGAGAAAAATAGAGAAAGAGAGAGGGAGAGAGAGCGAGAGAGAGAGAGAGAGAGAGAGCTGTAGAGAAAAAAGGAGAAGGGAAGGGGGGGGGGCCGAGCAGCACAAATTAGTGCACCTGTTGGTAATTTATCACACATAAACCTCACACCTAATTTTCACACCTGCGGCTGGATGGGCTGCCAGTGCGCTGCACTGCTGTTATGGAGTCCCACATGCTGCTCGTGGCAGAGCGAGCGGGCGAGCGCGGCGAGCGGCTCGTGTGCAGACGGACGAGCAGGATATCGCAGCGAGGAGCCCGCACGTGTGGTGTAGGGGTCTCCTACTCCAGCTCCAGGGGCCGAAGTTTAATATATATATAAAGGTATAGACCTCAGTGAATACATTTGGAGTATTATAAAAAAAAATAGTAGTAATGAAATAGGTTGATAAAGGATTGCCTTTTTTATTACTGTAAATCCATAACGAATGTGTGAAATCAAGGTCAATCATGCTTGTAGCACTGACAGTAAACTGTACATTTATTTTATTGTACTGTAAACAGGTATAGAAACCTTGTGATGTTCGGTATCCCCTGGCACACACACACACACACACGGGCGGATAGAGAGACATAAAGACAGACTCTCTCACACACACACACACACACAGCAGGGGCTGCTCCTCTAACAGCTCCTTCGCACACCTCTGTAACCCTCCCTCCTCCTCCTCCTCCCGCTCCTCCTCCTCCCGCTCGTACCAGTGAACATGAACCGTGCCACACAGTTCTACCTCATTAACCCCTTAACAAGACACCAGCTCGCACCCCCGAGCGCCCCCGCGGCCAGAGGGGAGATCACAAGTGATCCGCGGGGTCAAAAGTGGAGCGCACCGCAGGGGAGTGTCGAGCGAGACACGCTCGGCGCACTCACACATGGTCCCGGCCCGCGGGGGGAGTCGACTTCAAACGGGCCTCGAGCCCGAGACTGTGGCTTCAGTTACACAAACATCCTGGCTCTATCACACGAGAGCCCCGCGCGGCAGCACCTAGGCCCGGGCACTGTTTTACATGAGGCTAATTGAGAAAAAAAACTCTTTGCAGTCACTGACTAGCCTGACGCACAGCACAGCGATCTAGCAAGCGTGTGAGTGAGAAAGTAAGTAAGCCTACCCCCCCCCCCATTTTCACATCTGGGCAGCAAGTGGCAAGGCTGGTTCTGAGAGCTGTTTTTTCCCCACCCTGACATGTTAAGAATTACATTAATTGATTAGAAGTGGTAAGTACCACTAAGTGAAACAATGTTTATGAAACAGGGCATGAAAAATGCTCCGTGACATATTGCATGAGAAGCTCTGGTAGTTGTATAATAGTATTAGTAAGGCAGGAAAGGTAACAAGGTCTGCACAAGAAAGCATGTCAAAGCAGCCATTGCAAGCCTGTGCATTCAATTATAAATATATCTAAAAAAATCAACCTCAACATCTGATACCCCATCTACTATCGACCTTAACAATGTAGGTCAGTAGGTCTAGCTGGTGTCAATCAAAGCTAACTCGGTTTTCACAAATGAGGCATGCTGACATTTAAACCACATGGAATAAGAGGTCACGTCAATGGAAACGTCTGATCTGCCAATAAACAGGACTGTTGGAGGACTCCATTGAGCTCTATTGAATCAGCTTCAGCTCTGAGGGGCGGACGGGCCGTACAACACAGGGATCCATTCTTAGCATACAAGGAATGTTTCTGGACAGCAGAGGTTTTTGCCGCTAATTTGATTTTAAATTTAAAAATACATACCTCATACCACTGTTTTTCCTATAAATTAGATATGCTCAAGAATGTTTTTTTTAAAAAACCTACCAGATTTGTCTTGATTCAAATTGTGTCTTTTCAACACTTTTCAGTTAGACGTGTGTTTCCATTTCATACGCCAACAGTGTACGCTTATTACATTCTGAATAACAGAACGAAAGGACCAGAAAACTGACTTAACATTTTCCTCAAACATTACCCAAAAATATAAACACTACCCAAAAGCACACTTGTAATGCCCTAATGTTGTACTTGTTTAAAGAGAGCACTTGATGCTATTGATAGTACAATCATTGGGGAAAGACAAAGTGAAACGAGCATCTTAAGGCATCTCAGCACAACCATATTGGGTCAAGAGTCAGAGCCATTCATTATGCGGAAGAAGTCGTAATACCTCAGAAGGGTGTCAAGTCCCTGGAACATGGGTGGTGTGAAACCCATATCCTTACAAGGAAGTAGACCCTCAGTCTGCAGGCAGGTAAAAACATGCCAGGGTCCTTACATTACAAACAAGCAACAAACAGGCTTCTATTTAGAGCCCATACTTATGATACTAAGCCCAGCTGGGTACGAGTCAGAACAGAGCCATAGGATGCTGCCTCTACCCCACAGAACACTTCTCCCCAGTATCTCTGATCTTCATAGGCTTACTACCCAGTCATAACCCGGTTTTGTTGCCATATCACAATCGCATATATAAAAAAAATGTAATAACTTCTCTCTTGAGAGCTTCTCAATAGCATCTCTCAGCATGGATCAAATACACACATTATGACCCCAACATATGCACACTATCACTTCAACAGAGCCAAAAACACACAGTGGGGTAATAGGATTCTTTCTTACGGGGTATCAGTTCTTACACACCTTCAGATCGTAACCTTTGACCCGTGTGCAGCTGGTGCCTGACTCTGCTGGTCAAACAACAAGTACGAACCCCCCATCCCTCCCTGCTCTCGGACACGTCGTCATCATTATCACTTAATGTTTTTAACTCCCGACACGAGCTTACAACACCGGATAAACGACCGGCCCGCAGGAAACGTTCCCTTAATCTATAATCGTCATCAATAACAATCAACACTTCTGGATCATTTTGACCCTGCTCCTGAAGCATGCTGGCACCGAGGCGCAGGCAGAGCTTAAGCCCATTAGTTCTCTGACTACATATGACCCCCGCCTGCACACACCTATTACTTATGGCTACACGCAGTGACAGATGTTTATGCAGGGCAAGACAGCGTGCTCAGGAGACTTGGAACCGGTTCAAATCAAATAATACGGAGTTGAGGAGAAGTCAGCCAAGATGTAACACAAGTGCATAACTGAAGAAGAAGAAGAAGAAGAAGAAGAAGAAAAAAAAGGGGGTGGAGGAATTTGAAAAATGTTAATGGATTTCTTTTCCTTCGTTTTTTTTTTTTTGCGCGCTCTCTCCCTACCGCAGGCTTGCTTCACTGTCTGGTCCTCCGGCCCAGTTAGCGAGAGGAGAGAGGAGAGGAGAGGAGAGGAGAGGAGAGGAGAGGAGAGGGGAGGAGAGGAGAGGGGAGGAGAGGGCGAGGGGAGTCCAGCGTGAGAGAGTGAGAGTGTGTGTGTGCGTGTGTGAGAGAGGGAGAGAAAGAGAGAGAAAGAGAAAGACAGTGGGACTGAAGAAACTGACAATACATACACTCACCACAATTGAGGTTCTCTGTGACAAAACATAGTTAGAAAAACCCAAGAACCTTAAAAATGTGTTTGAGGCCATACGCATATTAAATCATGACTTGACTCGAGAATTCCCTCACTCAGCATAAAAAAAAAAGTATGGCTGACCCGATTACAGAGCACAGCCAACTCGACGTCTCACCTCGTCCCCCCCCCCCCCCCCCCCCCCCCCTCTTACATTCTCTCTTTCAGTCGGACTTGGCGGGTGGCCAGACGAGAACACCCAAAAGAATAATGCTCTTTAGTCACTAAAGACAACAGCGGTGACCACAACCGCACAATCACCGTTGATCATTCTCCGAGGTCTCCAACTCCTCCGGCACCTCCAACGCAGATAGGAAAGGAAGGGAGGGTCTCACTGAGCATTGCATGGCTGCTTGTCATCAATGGCTCTGTTTTGCTCTTTTCATTCACATTCACGACTCTTGCAAATGGTTCTGAACATTTCCCCCTGTGTTACAGCGTAATTAACATCATCTGTCTTTCAACAGAGTCACCAAATAGCTGGATTTATTTGAGAGCACAGTAGAAATCCTGTTAAAATGCACCAGACTTGTCTCGATAAACTGGTTCCTCTTTGCGCTCGGCGGACGGCTTTGCCAGCGTACAGA
This sequence comes from Sardina pilchardus, assembly GCF_963854185.1. NCBI lineage: Eukaryota > Metazoa > Chordata > Actinopteri > Clupeiformes > Clupeidae > Sardina > Sardina pilchardus. The sequence continues at coordinate 9,923,815 of NC_084999.1, read as the reverse complement.
GCTGGGGTGGACCCACACATGAGTGACCTGCAGAGACCCCTAAACATCGGAGACAAACTCTCTTCCTCAGAGCAGGGGGGATTAAGGAAGAGAAGGAGAGAGAGAGAGAGAGAGAGAGAGAATCTAAAGGAGGGAGAGTGACAGAGACTGTAGGGGGAGGAGAGCCTGAAGACTTGAGAAAGACTGAAGGCAAGACCATGTGAGAGAGAGAGAGGAGAGGGAGAGAGAGAGAGAGAGAGAGAGAAAGAGAGAGAGTGAGGGAGAGAGAGAGAGAGAGAGAGAGAGAGAGAGAGAGAGAGAGAGAGACAATGAGCTCAGTGCCAGTGCACTCTAATGACTACCATGCCTGGGCCTGATTGAAACCACACCAGCACCATCACCAGGGCTTCTGAGTTCCACCAGGCGAGCAGGAGCGCTCTAGCCCTCTCTCCCTCTCTCCCTCTCCGCCGCCTGTGTGAGCCAGAGACCCTGCATGGGTCACCTCCGGAGGGACGGGACTGGACCGGAGGGGAGGGGGTGTTGGGACAGTGGACAGGGGGGGGGGGGGGCATCTCTGATGAATTGATGGCCTCTGCGCTCTCGTTGCCAAATTACAAACGGAGCGGTGCAACGAGACAGTTTACAGCATCTGACCAGCTCACTTCCTCCCCATACCGAAGGCATTGCACGCTGTGCCTTATTTTGATGTGGTGTGTAAGCATAATTAGAGGTCCCATAAAGAACGAGGAGGAAGAGGGAGGCCTGTCCATCTGTCGAGTGTTAGAGCCTGTTGGAAGGGAGGGGTGGGGGGGGGGGGCAATACAGCTCTCGAGATCACAGCAACTCCCACCCCCATCCTTATCCCAGACCCCCCTAAATCTCCCGGACCTCCTTGTTGTTGTTGCACCCATTTGCGTAGGCGTGGATGTAAATATCCATCAGTTGGCAGAGATGGGCTCCACACGTCTGCCTCTCTCCCACTGTGTGTGTGTGTGTGTGACTATGTGTGTGTGTGTGTGTGTGTGTGTGTGTAGAGGGCCTCCAGGGCTCATGTTACAGGGCCTCACAAATCGATCATAAGTAGGTACACTACGGCACGCACAGAGGAAAGACCGGCAGGCAAATGTCAAACAGACAGAAATCAGAGCTTAGTAAAGCTCGCTTTAACACCCTCAAAAAGGGGACCCGCTTGGACATTTTCTTTTTTTGAGACAAATTCCAATTCAGGGAACAGGCTCTCGGATAGCTCTATTATGTCCTTAAACCTGCCATGGCATCTCAGCCAACAGCCCATTTGCCTGCCTTCACTGCCCCACTCACTCCATGACTGCTGGCCATGATGGGGTGAGGGTTTAAGGATGGGGGTAGTTGGAGGGGTGCACCATCAGGTCGTGAGGGGGTCACCCTCAGGCCACTCTTGGGGGGTGGGGTTGGTGGAGAGAGGAGCTACTAGCCCGCAACTCCGCAGAAAACACCCCGCAGAAGCTCCAAATACGTAATTCTCCAAAGAACAAATGTTCGGCCCAAGCGATATAATGAGGGCAGTTTGCTCTCTATAAATGCAGGAGAATAAATGAGCCTTGGCCACAGCTAGAGCTGGGCGGATGTCAGCTAATTAATGACTGCTTGTGCCGATGATTTGAAGTTCCTTATGCTATGCGCCTTCTGTGGAATCTGACCTTGATCAAGGTGCGTTGTCTCTCCGTTGCTTGGCTTTCAGCAAGTTCAATTTCAAAATCAGTTCTCATTTCTTATTTGGTCAACTTGCAACCACGCACACAGACAAATTCCTGCTTTCAGCAAGCATTGCGTCCAGTGGCCGGGGGAACCAACACAAACAACCCTCTAACAAAATCTGAACTGGCAGAGGTGCAGTGAAGCTTAAAGAGGGAAAAATGAAAAGTCTTAAAATCAGGGGTTAGAACAACAATGGCCGTCGCTCCGACTCTCTCCCTTTCCCTCCCTCCCTCTCTCTCTCCCTCCCTCACTCACTCACTCTCAGGGGCTAACCTTACCTGCCAGACCATTGTGTGACTCAGCCTCTTATTTTTAAAACGATTTAAACAATGTTGTTTTATGCACAGCCGCTTGGAAACAAGTCCCACATTCAAATTTTTTATGGCTCAATAAACTCGAGGGTATCGAACGAAACTGGCCGGCCATATTTAGTAGCTTTATAAGAAAACATATTAAGGTATAATTGCTTTTGGGGGGCGCACCACGGTGGGAGTAACGTAGGTAAAGGTTAGCACCATCTCCCCCGTGCGTAGATGGGACACTGGACCTTTTGTCTGTAGCCCCAGAGTTTCCAATCACCAAGGGGAAATATGGGGTGTATTATAAGATTCATATAATAAGTCCATTTTATTTCACATTTCCGAAAATGAGCTTTTACAGTGTGGTAAAATGTGGCCTGAAAGAAAACCATCTGTTTGGCATTTAGCACTGCCAGCACATTGGATCCTCTGATGACAATGATTGAGGATGGAAGAGAGGATCCCCATGAGTATTCTGAAACGGAGAAAAAAGGGAAAACACATCCACACACACTTGTGGACACTCCGCCGTGTACAATGAATGTTTCTATGCCATGACGTGACAAATGGAAAAGTGCAGAGGTGTTACAAAATGTGCATTCTCAAACGGCGCAGGAAATTTCCCATGTCCCAACACACCAAACAATGGCTGGAGAGGGACAAATGTGCCACAACAAGTCTGAATGAAAAATCAGCGGGTCTTTTTAAACAAATTGACATTAACTGGGGTTGTGAGCGTAATAGGCAAGGGAGGGGGGGGCAGGCATGCAGCCCGTTGTTTTCTTGTATTTAAAGCAAAACACAGGAAACCAGAAACAGATCAATTATACAGGATCACACAGAGCCTCAGAACTCTCACTGTGGGTGGCGTTTCTGCCTAAAAACATTGGCACCCAGTCTTGTTATTCAGTGCCGATTGCAAGATAGGACAGGGAAAAACGCATAATTTTCAGCGCTAAATCAACCACACCTCACTGATTAACATTTATCAGTGGGCACACACCTGTCAAAATATGACTCATCAAGGTACCAACACGAGTAATGGGGCCAATAAACAAGTCTGACAGACATTTTCTGCGTGTAAAAGCCACAGGCTTCCTTCCCGTAGTAATTCCCGTAAGTATTGCTGCATAACGGTATGTGACAACATAAATCAGGGCTGAGATACGGGGGAAAGCTGAATCTGCAATTTCCTTTTGACCTGCCACTTTGTTTTATCTCAGCATCTGAACTCCCTTGGCATGCGAGAGTAGTGATAGCAATCAACTGATACAAATACAGTACGTGAGCGTACCCCTCTCTGGAGCTAGAACAAATGGAAGTGTTGGATCATGCGCCATAAAAGTGAAACTAGCGATGTGTGCACGTCTGGACACAGATTAATGACGGACTTCAAATTCAATCTTCTTGCTGATATTGAGAAAGATGATGTTGGTATGAATGATCTATAAACTGGACACACACAGACACACACACACTCACACACGCTTACAAACATACACACACACACATAGAAACACATACTCGCGTACGCACACGCACGCACACACACACACACACACACACACACACACACACACACACACACACACACACACACACACACACACACACACACACACACACACACACACACACACACACACACACACACACACACACACACACACACACACACACACACACACACACACACACACACACACACCAAAGTAGACAGTCATGAACATGGGAAACCAGGTGCACACCCATGCACACTAAAGCACATTTGCACACTCATAAGTCATGGGCCGGCCAGGCAGCAGGAAATGGGAGCTGAGGAGTCCCTCGGACACCTCCACTCTCCCCTCCTCTCCGCTTCTCTCTCCGCTCCCCTCTCCTCCACTCCACTCCACTCTCCTCTCCTCTCCTCTCCTCTCCTCCCTCCATTCCTCTCTCCTCTCCTCTCCTCTCCTCTCCTCTCCTCTCCTCTCCTCCCTCCATTCCTCTCTCCTCTCCTCTCCTCTGCTCCGCTCTGCTGTGCTCTTTGCTAGCTCAAGGCCCTCAGGTCAGGGCTCTATGTGGTTTAATCCCTCTCAGGTGATGGAGCTCACATTCAGCCATCTCCAACTGATCTCCTCAAATATGTTCTCTCTCTCTCTCTCTCTCTCTCTCTCTCTCTCTCGCTACCTCTTTCTATCCCTCTCTCCTCACTTTTCTCTGACGTTCGTTCCTGCAAATGTTGACCTTTCTCTTCTTCTCAGAGTCAGCCAGTCCCACTCCTGCTCTCACTCTCTCTCTCTCTCCCTCTTCCTCTGGAACATTCTCTCCACCTCTACCTGTCTCTCCCTTCTACTCTCTTTCTCCCTCCTTCCTTTTCCATCCCTCCCTCCTCCCTCCCCACCACCACTCTCTCCACTCTCTCACTCCTGAGCCCCTCTGCTTCCGAGTGGAACTAATGCCACTCCACCCTGGGTGGGATCCTAACCCTCTCCTCACTGCCCCTCCTGTGCAGGGGGCTACTGAGTTGAGCACTCAACATAAGCACGGGGACGGGGAGGGATGGGGCCTGTTAGGCTTACTCCAGGGAGCAGTGTGAAAGAACTTACTTAAGGGCCATTCGCACCAGAAAAGATAACTATAACGAGCTGTAATTAATAGGAATGACATCGTCCACACCACATACTATAACAATAACGACATGATGAATGATATCGTTGGGGGGTGATTTCAACAACGATAAAAAGCTGACAGCCAATCAGAGTGCATCAAATTTCAGACATCACATCAATCAAGATGAGGAGAGACTTTCCTTATCGTTGGTCAGTGTGGATGCTCAAATCGTTATAGTTACGGTTGTCGTTATAGTTACCGTCCCTAGTGTGAACAGCTCTTTAATCCTGCCTGGTATTGATTAATTATGCCTATAGATACAAGTGATGTGTGGTATGTGATACATGGAAATAATAACATGTGTGCTCACATAACATAGATATAGATAAATAGCTGACACTGGACATAGATAGGCATGTGTGCACACACAACATAGACATAGATACAGCTGACATTGGACATAGATATGCATAGATACAGCTGACATTGGACTTAGATATGCATGCGTGCTGTGCATACATACACACACAGTAAGCCTAGACACTCTTCTACACTCACTTAGGCAAAGGCACACGTACAGGCATACTGTCTAAGGCCAGACAGACGGATAGCCCCGAAAGAAAAGCCCTGATTCAAAAGCAAGCCATCAACAGCACCATCTCATTTTTTCCGCAAAGTGGCAAAGCTGTGTGTTCTAATGCTCTTGGATCAGTCTGTCTCTCCGTCAGCCACTCAATCAATCTGTAGCGCTACACTGAGGTGGGCTACCGAGTTCCAACATTAACACGTACTGTACACCCACAACCTGAGAACTCACATTACGGGCTTTCACACACACAAAAAAAAACGTTGGAACATTTCAGACAGACATGCTCTCAGGGTGTATAGTGTATACGGCATGAGTCTGTCAGAGTAAGCGCATGTGTGTGTGTGTGTGTGTGTGTTGGTGTGTGTGTGTGCGTGTGTGTGTGTGTGTGTGTGTGTGTGTGTGTGTGTGTGTGTCTGTGTGTGTGTGTGTGTGTGTGTGTATGTGTGCGTGTGTGTGTGTGTGTGTGTGTGTGTGTTAGAGAGAGAGTGTGAGAGAGAATGAAAGAGAGAAGAGAAGGAGCCGACCTCTATGTATTTATGTGCATTTGCAGCTTTTCCAACTGAACTAAACCGTATGTTTAACAAGCCCTCATTACATTTTCATATTAAACGAATGTAAACACACTCACAGCTAACAGTCTGGAGATAGCGGACTTGAACTCTGAGATCCTGAGTACGAGACATTCACACCACAGTGGCACATCTTCAACCGTTCAGCCACGGGTCTGCGCACTGGAACCAGGCTTGATCTAATATGCATTGATGACAAAGATAGCAGCCCCTTGATACCAATACATTTTTTACCCATCCTCTTGCTTTCCTGCCTGTCTGGCTTTTACTGCTGTGGTTTCGCCTAGTCTCTCGCTCCCTCTCTCTCTTTCTGTCTTGCTCTCTCTCTTTCTCTCTATCTCTCTCTTGTTCACTCTCTCACTCTCTCACACACGCATTCGCAGACAAAGACACAGAGCCTCACTCACACACGCACATATGTGCGCACAAACACGCACGCACGCACACACACACACACACACACACACACACACACAAGCACACACACAAGCACACATACACACACGCACACGCACACACACACACACACGTCTGGCTGCCACATAGCCTCCAAGCCACAGGATATGGCTCAGAGCCTCTGGATCATGGCTCACTCAGAAACATCAACATTCTGTATTTATGACAACTAAGTGAATGATCAGTATTCAGTATTAGAAGAGTTTAACAGGTTATAATGAAGTCCAAAAGCAACACTTCATTTCTTTTTTATTATTTATTTTGCTTTTCTTTCCTTTTTTTGTTGGGGGGGGGATGGGTAAGAACTAACAGCACATTATCTTTTCATATCCATTTCCATTTAGAAAATCAGACGCTACTCGCCTCAAAACTATTGTCAGTAAATAGTGACCTCTCAGTGAACCGAACGATAAGCTAGGGCTCTTTTGTTTTTGTTTTTGAAGAAAACCAACACTCTTAACTTTAAAGATTGCAACACACACCACACCACATCACACCACAAACACGCACACCCACTCGTCAAAATACAAAGGACAAGCAGTGCCCTCAATGCCTTTCTGTATCACACTGCTTTCGCTTCTTCAAAACAACACTGTCTACTACTAGAATAAATATGGGGCCTGTCTCATCCCCCACCCCCACCCCACCCCCCTCTCTCCCCTTTGCCCCATCTCATTGTGAAAGGAGGCTTGTGCCAATCTGCAGAGCCCCGCGGAGAATTCAGCTCCTGTGGGAGCCAGTGCTCGCTGCTCCCTCTGTTTTTATGTAGTCAGCAGGTGGCATCATTAGGCAGAGAATAAAAAATGAAAACTAATACCCTTGAATTGAGCAATGATATCATAGCAGGGGCTTGTTGGCATGATTGCGCACTCTGTAGAGGGCAGAGTGGGGGGTAAGGAGGTGTAAATTTAATATGTCTTTTTTTTTTCAGGGTTGCTCAAGGGTTGCTTTCAGAGAGCACAAAAAGGGAGGGAATGTGTGGCCATTAACTCGGAGTGTATGTATATGTGTCCGTGCTTGTGAGTTCATGTTTGTGTGTGTGTGTGTGTGTGTGTGTGTGTGTGTGTGTGTGTGTGTGTGTGTGCGTGCACATACATAAGAGCATGAATGTGCATGCGTGACCCTGCAAAGCCTGGAGAGAGTCTCCTTTTCCCCCTCATCGCTGAAGATGATAGCATCGCTCATTAAACAAGCAAAAACGCCCATTTTCTCTGGCTGACCACAAACTCATCGTGCTGGGGTCTAGCACGGAGGGCTCCGCTGTTCCCAGCTAACACAATACCTTCAACGTAAACACATCCACAGCCCTGTATAGGGCTATTGGGATTTCGCCTCTACGTACGGGCAATGCCGTGCGGTCAAAGGGGCCAAATATGTGGCCAATTCATATGCGGCACCAAATGAGTCTGGGCCCGGCTTCAGACTGATTGGGTCTGGTCTCCGCGCGCTAGCCTGCCAGGGAGACTGTATATAAAGCTGTCACAGGAACCTTGAGGGTAACAGGGAGGGTGGGGGTGAATGGTGCATTTCAGAGTCCATCAGAGTAACAGGGCTCTCTCTCTCTCTCTCTCCCTCTCTCTCTCTCTCTATCACACACACACACACACACACACACACACACACACACACACACACACACACACACACACACACACACACACACACACACACACATGCATACATACAGTCACACTACACATGCTTCTTGCATTGAGTATGATAAGTAAAGGAAGGAAGCAAAACATACAGGTTTGGCTGCTTGCCACCGCATGTTAAATGTCGCTTTTGGCTTACATTTGTTTGACCCAAAACAACAGGAATAGAGCTCCCCGCCCCTCACCCATCTAACCACCCTCTTTCGCACCCCTCCTTCCCAAAAGGAGAACCATGTCGGACACCCTATATGACTCATAGGGCTCTAAGCAAGGATCTACTGGAGTCAGTTGCTGTGATTCAGGGAGCTTTACATAGCATGGAGTTCACTTACTGGTGTCTCTGGGTTATAAATATATATCCCTCGTCTATTAGTCCTTCCCTCTCTGTCACACACACACACACACACACACACACACACACACACACACACACACAAATCGAACACATATAACGTATACACACTCTTTTGCAACACACACCTTTATATGTAGCCATTCCTTCACAGTTTCCTATGCGCCCCCCAAACGTAACTATGGTTCACCTATGCCAGCAAGTTTGATCCCATTAAGAAAATTATGTTATGGAGTAGCTGAGATCACACAATCCTCGTAGAAAAACAGTGGGCCAGAAAACGTATGTGTGTGTGCCAGTACCCTGCAGTGATTGCCTGATTATTTGCAGATGGGTAGGGGTGGGCTTGCTGCCTCTGTGGAGGTTTCCCTCTGGTATGGCATGCATACGGTTGAATGTACAATTGCCTACGCATTAATAATTTACCAAAAACTGGCTGATATAAGAGGAGCATCGTGCCGCTCTCCAAGGGCACTTTTCAACTCGATTCAAAAACGGTGCGTAATTGCTGTGGCCTATACAGTCCTTTACCGTTACAATCAATAAAAGCCCTATATATCCAAGACTCCCTATTTTCAATGAGGATCTAAGGCTCAATAATCTCCGTGGCTGAGAGGGATCAGTTGGACTGCAAACACCAGGCGCTGCCTAAATACTTGCTGGTGGTGAATCACGGTGCGCTCTACTATTTACCGAGGAGACCTAATCCCTGCTCTTTCCAAATGGCGATTGTTATGCGTGTTCCAACTGCTCAGAAATCAATCAACGGCTCTGAGATCAATTAAAAGCAGCTTAAGAGATGATGAAGGCCAATTCATATAGCAGTGGGAAGGGGGAGGGGAGCTAACTTCTATTCATGAGGTGACTCCAACAACCCGTCCCCTGGATGCCACACTCCACGGCTGGTGTGAAGCCGCACCGAGAGATTCTATTCTCAAGCCTAGGGTTCATTCCACATTAAATAAGTGTCATGGTTAAATCCTTTGTTGGAACCAAGCGTCTAGACACATTTGAACATAACGATCTCTCAACGGAAGCATTCATCTTAAGACAAAGTTGCCCATCAGAAGTTCAGCTGAACATTTGACACTTAGGCGCATTCCTATAGTCATCAATGCAAACTTAATTTTCAAACAGAAAACTCGCCACTGGAGCTTTCAACGAAATCATATTTGTCTATCTTTGAAAAACACATTTGCAGCCAGCCAAAACAGGTGATTTTAGGTTGTACTTGTACCTACTTATTGGAGAAAGGGAAAAATATGTGTGCCATTTGCAGTGTTAATTGCCTTTCCTTAAGTTTACAAACCATACCTATCTTTTCTACTATGGCAGATAAATTAACATGCGAGTTTAACGACCACAATAAAAGTGACTATCAATTAAACTTATTACGGGAAAGGTATTGGGTCGTGTTACAATTCGCTTAAAGGGCAGCTGAAGAGGTCAGGAGACATGTATGCCATTTGTAAACGTTCTCCGCGACAGCAACGGGATCGATTAGGATATCCGATCTGCCGTTTTACGGCGTCTATGGTCTTATCGCACCTCCTATTATCATAGGAGAGCATGATATCATCTGGAGCGGCTCACTTCCAGAAGCACATTTACGAGAAATTAATACAGCAATCCAAAGGCTCTGACAAGAATTATGTTACCAGTGATATGTAGGCCCAAGGTATGATTTTGTTCTATGGTAAGTGTGTTCTATTTGCAAATATATCTCAGTGTGTCCAACAAAATGCAATCAGTGACAGTCGGTTTTCTGATCATTATTAACAATAATAGGCTAATAATAATAGGCTACTGATAATAATAATATTATTCTTATTATTAATAATAAAAAGAGCAATAATAGAAAACTGCAAAAGCAGCCCAATCATAAAGTATCTCGTGGCTACTTCTCTAAACATGCCCACATAAACGCAACCATAGTAAGTCATAAATCAGTTTCATCCTTGTGTAGGCTACAAACTGCATTTCACTAGGCTACATGTTTCTCTTTCAATATACGCTAGTCTGTCTTACATAATAACCAAGCATTTGGGTTCATGAACACTCTACTCACCGGAGTAATGCCATTACTAACCCAGGATGCAGCAGACAAATCTAGTCTCCAAGTCACTGACTTGCGAGTCAAAAAATCGTACCTCTTTTGTTACGTCTCCAGCGATGCGACTGCGTCTGACAGTGGCTGTACTCCATACAGTTCAACACGATTAGGGCAAAGGAGAAAAGTCGAAACTGCATCTGGACGGCTGTTGTTCTCCCGACTCAAATCAGAAGTACCGAGGTGCTATGATGGGAGTTCTCCGAATCACTCTTCTAAATCCTCAGACGTGATTTTGTCTTTAAATACACCGTTTTCCTCCCAACAAGGGACCAGGAGTTGAAAACTAGACCAGATCCCAACGGGTCACACATTAGACGAGTAGCGGCATAATTTCTCACCACTGGATAATGTCATTTTATGAAGATCGTGGAAATTCTCAATCGAAAGTGTCCTCCTTTTAAGCTGTGGAAAGAAAGATAACACGCTGTTATTCGGACAGCACACGTTGGTGATAAGATCAACGCATTTCTCTGGATAAATAGGTTACTTTATTCAGAGTTGCGATTGTTTATTGTATGCAAATGCGTAGAAGTAAACTGACGCTAAAACAATTACACACGTGTGTCCCTTGCTTTCCGCTTTGGCCAACAGAGCTTGGCAATAAATGAATGCAAACCGTTAAAATGTTTCTGTAGCTTGTCATAAGTCAACATCTCCAAACGCGCTCAACACATAGATGCTGCGTGCAAGATTAAACGGTGCGGAGCAAATACCTGCATGAAGAGAAGTCTACTGTGCTCACTGTAAAGTAAAGTTAAGTTCCTTCAGAGTGCCAGAGCTGTACTGGAACATAAAACATCACTCTTGGATGATGGTCAAACAAAAAGTTAGTCTTAAAACAGCAGAGATCCGTTTGTATCGCAATCTTTTGCCCTCTTTGGAAAGACCTCCTTTGAGCAGTACACTCCGGTAAACCTACACATGGAGAAGTTCGCCTCGTTGTAACGTTAACCTACTGAAGCGAGTTCACCAATAGTACATCGTGACTGAAATGTATGCGGAATGCTTTCACGAGTCAGTGTAGATTTCTCTTGATTCTAAGCATCTGCTCCGGCTGAGTTGTAGTGGCAGCCTACTGGTCCTGATGCTTGGGGTTGGTTGCTTTTTCTATATAGCCGCTCCTGTCACGTGGAGCCTTGAGGATCTTGTATGAGTTTGAAGCCCCCTTGGCCAGAGTGGAGAGATTTTTTTCTTATTTAGAATTTCGAAGATGACATGCAATTTAGCCAATAGGCTACCACAAAGCGTCCTCAGGGTCCTAGTGCGGTGCACAAATTCAGACACAACTCATTTTTTTCAAATAGCGGCGGGATTTTCATCAATTCAAATCCAGTTGCCCTATGAAAATCGCTGTCTATACAAGGCAGAGTTAAAACAAAACATGCGATTACATCACATATTAGAGTGGTATATTTCAAACGGCGGTAAAATAC
>NC_084999.1:9789541-9902041 GCF_963854185.1 Sardina pilchardus | reverse complement strand
GGGCCCTTTATCAAGAAGTGGCTGAGATGACTAACGACATGCCAGCAGTCCTGAGATTCAGACGTTACAATGCTACAGGAGTTAGCCCTCATGGGTGGTACATGACAGTCAAGTTGAGGCTTAGGGACTGGGGTCTACACAAACATGCTCCTGCACCCCCAACAAGGGAAGTAGCCCATAAACTCAATTACTTGACTGCCGCACCACATCGTATGACCTTAGAGCAACCAGTGAAGGGAGACCACCCCACCCTGAACACAGAGCTTCTAAGAAAGACATGTAATGAACACAAATCTCTACAGACCAGCAACATTCTCAGTCTTGTTGTCTGACCAAAAACGTTGACCAAAAAGGTAAAAATTTGACAGAGGGGGAGAGACAGAACAATTAGATCAGGGGTAGTGGTTCAGGAGGCAGTGAGCCTAGAAGGCCCTGAACTATGAGCGCGGGTCAGCCTTGAGGCCTGGGGTCTTCTGGGTGCGGTCCCATTTCATCAGTCTCCAAACTCACATTCTCATGGGAGCAGGGCCTGGTGTCAGGGATCGCTTTGGCATTGACCCTTTTGGTCACACAGTCTCCACCGCCACCGATTTTATCCATTGCCGATTTTCGGGCCAGTGGGAGACCGTGTCCCTACACTTCACACTGAGTGAAGGGGAGAATAGAGGGGGGGGGGGGGGGTGCTTGGGAAAAAAAAAAAAAAAACCTGAGAGCATCGTTAAACACTTCCATATGAAGGCATTAAGAAATTACAGGCCATTTGGAGAGACCCCTGCTTTTCGGCTTGGGGTGAAACTGAATTTTTTTTTGAGAAAACCGAAATGCCCGTGCGGTTGCCTTAATGACTCGATTGAGATTTGGAAAGACCTCTTGTCTCTCCTTTTTTTTCTTGCATTAAATGCAAGATTTCTTTTTTCTTTCTTAGAAATATCAGTTAACTTGACATGATTGTGGAGTAGGAAGGAAGATGGCCGCCCCTCCTCAAGTTCGACTCAATGTTTCCCAGAGCATCAGCCAGCATTGTCTTCCAAGATACACCTTTTCCGACAGAGTCAACATCGGAGAGAAGCTTTGCAGTTCAGCAGGACTTCTGGAAGCTCACCATCATTACACAGGGGATAGGAGGTGAAAACAGGACGAAACATTGGCCGCCACGATCTCGGAATTTTATTTTATATTTTTTTGACAAAAAAAAATCAAACCGTGAGGGATTTCATGAGTCTAGACAAAAGGATATGTGGATGCAATTACCATCCATAAGCTCCAATCATCGGCTCATGTTTCCAATGGCTCCTTTTTAACGTAGCCTTTATGCATAAAATAACTCAATTATTCCTGTTTTTGGTCTGCTTTTGGCCAGTGCCTTGGGCAAAAAACAAGCTAAATATCTGCAAAGCCCTCATGGCCAACAGCTGTAAAAATCTGCTCATTAAAGCACCGGCTTCAGATTCATTTGCGTCCACGCTTGGAAGTGGATAGGTCCTGTGTAAGAGACTAATGACTGAATACCAAACTTATCAAGAGTTCAAATCTCTAACCGTCATGATGTTATTCCCCCGTACAAATTCCTGTGACAGTGCATCCATGTATTAAAAACAACCAAAAAAATGAAATGTAGAAAAAAAAACGGTAAAAGAAAAAAAAACCCAGAAACAATCACAATTCAACTTCCTAGTTCAGTGTTACCACTAACCTTTGTGGTCTTTAACAAGTAAATGGATCCAATTGCAGCAGGGCTGCCAAAAGGAACCAGGCCTCTTAATCAATTCCAGACTATCTGCAATGGGAGATTTCAACGGTGCCTGATCATATTCCATGGTTCAACCTTGACTACAGACCTTCCTCTGCTTTGTAAAAATTCAAGTAGAAACACTGGGAGCAATTACTTACTTCTGCAACAAAAATGACAAAGCCATTTGGCATCGCAATTAAGGGCTGGAACCAATGGCTGCCATGTGAGATCTTACGTCGGACAATTTGTTGAGTCTAACCAACCCGCCAAATCATCTCCATCACTCAAAAGAGACTTTTCAAAAACATTTAACCTGGCAAAAATGATCTCAGCAGGGGCATATATCTTCCACCAGTTTGTCATAATTTTTCTATTATCCATAAACATGTGCCAACTTGAGAGAGCGTGTGTGTGAGGGGTGTGTGTGTGTGTGTGTGTGTGTGTGTGTGTGTGTGTGTGTGTGTGTGTGTGTGTGCGTGTGCGCAAGCTTTTGCGCCCACAAGTGTCGCCAGGCAGCCAACTCTACTCCACCACACCCCAGAGGGTTTTCACAGGATGTCATAAACTCCCCCCCCCCCCCCCCCCCCCCCCAAGGTGGATGCAACCTGTTAGCCTAGTACTGGCCAGCCTCTTGACAAGTGTTCTGTGTGCATGTCTCCCCTTCCACTGACAGACACAGAGTTTGGGAGAGAGAGGAAAAAAAGAAAGAAGTGGGACAGATGCTTAGATACTACTAGTTATGAAAAGCAGCCAGGAGTGAATGGCTGCTGTGGGCCTCAGCATGCCGTCTATGGGAAAGAGGCGGGGGGGGGGGGGGGACTCTGGGCCGGGGGATTTGGGGGCAGGGTGGGGGCTAGATGAGTGGGAGGTAATGGGAACCAGGCAGAGAAAAACCAATGGCCCACACATCCCCCTCGCCTAGACTTACACCTCCCCCCCTTCCCCCCACCGCCGCCCCTCGCTCCACCATACGCATACCCAACCCACAATCTCCCACTCCACCAATGAAAAACCTGGGGACTGGAACGAACGATCGCGTGTATTCTCTGGGAACCTGCGAGGCCTAAAGGCAGCCATAAAAAAGCACCAATAAAAAGCAAAAGAGGCTAACTGCAGAAAAGTAGCAGTTAAACACCTGCCACACTCGGCGAAACGCAGCAGCGGCGGCAACAAAGACGGAAGAGGGACAATGACAACGATGTCGTAACAATCTGTGACTTGGAGGCCCAGCAAAGATCATGAAAGTACCAAAACATCCAACACTGTTATAGCAAAATCTCGGGCTCTGGCCAATACCTCTAATCTCCTTTAATTGCGCTCAATTACGGCAATATTTTATCTCCCCAAGGGATTAGAGTAATTAGCATTGGAGAAAAACCTCTTAGTTTTGGGAGACTCCAAGGTAATTTTCCCCAGCGAAGATGCGACAGGATAGAACAAATACGAGCAAATGACTGCTGTTGTGGGGAGAGGGAGGGGTGAACCCTTTCAATTACTTTTACTGGCAAAAACACTCTATTCCAGACCATGAAAGAGCGAGTGAGTGAGTGACAGAGAGAGAGAGAGAGAGAGAGAGAGAGAAAGACACAGAGAGGGCAAGAAAATTTTCAGGTGGTCTTAAAGACTCCTGGGTGCCTAATTCTGAGAAACGACCTTGAGAGGCTCCTAAAACTAAATCCTTCAGATGTCCTAAGAAACAGATGACTGAATGTGCCTCAGATGACTGCTCTCGGAATCCAGGGGTGTGTGTGTGTGTGTGTGTGCCTTTGTGGGGAGGGACACTGATTCTTCTCTTAAAGGTATATGTGTATATATGCAGGCACTGGGACAAACCCAGGGGGCCAGGGTTTAGAGGGTTAGCATTTAAGTTGGCCGTCACTATCTAGAAAAATGGCATCCGACAGGTGCTCACATTTGGCCACATTTTCACAAAAACGCCAATTCGGTGCCACGTTACAGATGGCCACAAATGATGTCATCCATGTGGCTTGGCCAATCCTTGTAAACTGCCCGCTCAGCTCATCCACCAATCCACAGACAACATACTTCTGTGTGAATAAGTAATTTAGCTCCCCAATTGGCTGGTTGCCGCAATGACCACCCGTCAGGCGCCATTTCTAGAGATGGCTGTTGCCAATTAAGTATATTTTTTCACTGAAGAAGCTAGCCTGGTATCAGCCACTGAAATGAATTAGGGTGGTGTTTCCTCACTCTCTCCAGTTCCCTCTCCACAAAACCTTATTTTCCACATTTTGTTTTTGTTTTGGGTTTTTTTTTTTACAAAATATTAAACTGTCCAGCATATTTGAAAAATTTGCAGCCACATGTCTGGCACTGTATGTCTTCCAGCATTTGTTGGATTTTCAGACAACACTGCATATTTTTATGTGGCCAATTTGAGCCCACCCATACACATAATCGCCATAGTGACAGAGGACAGATATCAGCAAGCCTCAAAATGATCCCTATTCAAGATCAACTCTCTGGCAATCCTTAGAATGTCAGTAGTAATGGCAACAATTGGCATATCAAGTTCCATCTTAAGTTGGAATATCTAAACAATATTCAAAAACAGTGCCAAAAAGCAAGTGCATTTTGATTCACATGAGAAGAACCTCTTTCAAGAACTACATATCCATGTGGTAATATCACACAACAAGTAAGATAATAGCTTATCGGGTATTCTAAGGTCTTTTTTTTTTCTTTTTTTCCTTTTTAATCTGCCTCATTCATTATTGTATGTGTATTGGTACACTTAAGCAGCCGTACATAGTATCTTTCCACTGTTTTCACTCTCTGAGTTCAAGGCTTTCAAGCCTTCAACACTGAAGGTTGTGGCCTTTCGCTGAGCTCCCTGGAAAACTTCACTTTGAGCTGAACAGTCCAGCCCTTTCATGCACCGTTTCTCAGTTGTCACTCTGACATTTGCCATTTCTTTCACAAAATTACAGGGACAGGGGTAGCCTTTTCTCTGAGCTCGAATGTCAGTCTTACCTGATGCTAATGCACTGATGAATTCGACAGAAGGTCTCAAAGATGAACAGCCGCGCATTCTCAATGAAGTCCTCCAGGCAAGCCACCAGAAAGAAGTCATTGACCAACACCTAGGAAAAAAGAAAAAAACATGACATGACATGAGAAGCACTGGCACAACAGATGACATTATGATGCTGGAGAGCTTGCTCTTGGGAATTTTGTGAAACAGAGAGAGAGAGAGAGAGAGGGAGAGAAAACAGCTGTTATATAAAAAGTCCGCACAGAGAGGTTACCAGGAGTTTAGAGTTAAACAAGGACAGGGGAGTTGAACAGTTGAAACGTCAAGGAATGTCATTACAATAATCACGAATCTGCATCTTGACTGAGCGGTTTATGGAAAACCCAATGACACACACACACACAAGAATATAATAATAATACCTCAAACAAAAGGTATTGCCACTGTGACTATTTCAAATGATTCAACTGTGGGAAACTACAAAACTGCAACCCTTTCAAAAAGAGGAAAAAAACATCCTGCACACAAAAATAATAATCATCAATTACATACAATAGATAAAAGTAGAAAGGAACACAGAGGCCATTTTTTGCCACATTCAAGCTTCCGAAGTGGTTTACTTTGGCGTGTGTTCAAAACAAGAAAACCCCTATCTAGACAAAAAAAAAAAGAGAGGGGTGGGTGGGTAGTGGAGGGGTGAAAAGATCCGGGGGCCATTCCTGGTTTTCCAAAGAATCAGCCGCAAATCTGGGAATTCCGCAAGCTCCACATGAAATGCCGGCTGGAGCGCCACCAGCCACTGAAGTGACCACAGCGGCTGTGACTTATCGCCACTCATCTAGTCCACTGCCACAGGGCCTGCCGCGCAGCGCAGGGGATGCCATCAAGACGAGCGGAGATGAAGGGGGGGTGGGGGTAGGGTGGGGGGGGTCTCGTTCACACACTGTTTATGTCACTCCTTGCGGCACACACAGCGCAAAAGACAAAGCTCCAATCAGACGTTTTATTCTAAACCATACACAGAGCTGAAACAGAAACATAGGAACACATTCTGAGAGAAGACAGAAACAAAACATATACATGTCCACACACTCGCACGTAAACATTGAATTTATACACACACACACACACACACAGGGAATTTACACATACACACAGAAACCCAGCACTCAGCGCAGCACATTTGCACAGCACTCAGAATGGCACAAAAACAATGAAAGAGTTGGCTACAGGCTACAGAAGTGCCTAACTTTTGTTTCCATCTCGCTCTCCGTCCGAGCTTCTGGTCATTCTCCCAGGTTCCCAAGTCCTCGCGGGTCGGGCTGGACATTACGCAGCTACTCTCAGCTGGCTTCTGAAGGCTGCTATCTCTCTAGTTCTGCTTCAGAAAACAGCAAACTGCATGGCACGATCAGGCCGCCCGCATTTCAACCATGACCACGCTTATCTCCCAGGCCAGATAAAGTCAAAGAGTTAAGTGCCATAATAGCAGTCATCTGGGGAGGGGACTTAAAGAGACACAAAAAGAAAGTTGGCTACCAAAAGCCCCCCCCCCCCCCCCCCCCCCCCCCCCCCCCCACACACACACCCCAAAAAAGCCTTTTATGCTTTATCTTGAAAGAGCCATCTCCCTATTTTACCCTCTGATTTCCCACATAAGACTTTGCGGAGAATGAGGATAATAAGGAAACACTCCTTCATATGGTAAAGGCAGAACAAAGACTGACAGATGGGGAAAGACATGCAACCGGTCTTAATGACGGCACAGCGGTTGCAGCGACTGCATTCCTTGTAGAGGAAACCAGCTGCAGTGGCCCACAGGCGCTGTGCTTATCGGAGAGCAGAGCAGAACCTTTCTCGACTGCTGAGGCCTTTGCGGAGATATACAAGATAGTCAAGCCATGCATTCACACTCAAGGCCATTTGTAACAGCGGACATTTGTAACAGAGGCCTTTTTTTTTTACCTTCGGGGGTTGAACCGTCTGCTCTCGCGGCCACTTGATGAGGTGATTACGATATGCTAGGCCCGCGGGGAATCGCGGGCAACAACTACTACCTTGTCGGTAAAAAGCACCTGTTCAGCTGACGTCACGCGTTACGACTACAGTGTTATTCAGAGGCCAGATGTGCGGAGCAGGGATGATGGGAACCAGCTCATGCCAAGGTGTTTGGGTGTTCATAGCATGAAGACAGGAAAGGGTGGGAGGGTTGAGTTGGAGGAAGGTGTTTCCTCTACTGATGCTGTGGATGAAGCTTTGCATGCCATAACGATTGTGTATAGTTATAGTACCTTTCCTTAAAAGCCAACATTAGGCAAAGTGAAGAAAACAAACCAACTGCGCAGTGGTGTGCAAAAGCATAATTTACCCCCCCTGCCCCCTCCCCATCTCATTTGTTAGAGGCTGTTTGGTAAAGGCTGCAGGCTTCCCCTATGAGTATATAAAGACTTGAGCAAACTGGGACCCTCAACAAACCGCTGACATGATTTATAAACATTTACTTCGGCAAGAGGGAGCAGCATTTGATCAGGGCAGCTGGCTTTCATTTCAAACGTTTATCGTTGAGGAGCACGGATGTCAAAAAGAGAGCGAGAGAGAAGGAACAAAAAAAAAAAAAAAACAGAAGTAGTAGGAACCAGAGTCACTCCGCAAAGTTTGGGGTCTTTCATGTCTCCAAACAGGTTCAAATGGGCAAATCATTAGGGGTAATCTCACCGGCGTTCCCGCAAGCGGGCGGATTCCTCCGAGGGAGCGGTGGGAACACTCGTTAACACACCTGCGAGGAGTGCCCCAGTGCTCGGGGCCACCTTGTTAAGGCTCTGCCTCATTAAGACCTCATGGCTGTGTCGTGCGACAAACCAAAGATGGCTCTCATTACGCACTGACATTACAAACTGGGAGGGGGAGGAGGGAGGAGAGAGAAAGAAAGAGAGAGAGGGAGAGAGGAAGAGAGAGAGAGAGAGAGAAAGAGAGAGTGAAAGAGAGAGAGAGAGGCAAATGACAGAGGATGAAAAAGGACTCTACTTCTGAACACTGACTTAACATTACTTAACATCTGGCCAAATAAAAAACGACCACGTAAGTGTGCAAATGTGCAAAATATCAAATAATTGACTTGATAATCAAATGAACGCATCCCAGGCTTTGGCAGTGGGGTTTAGGGGGTTGGAAGGCAGCCATGCAACAGCTGCACAGTGAGAGCAGCAACAGCAGCAGCAGCAGTCCTTACAAGTGGACTGAAGCATTCAGAAGAAGCAGCAGCAGAGTCCGAAACAGAGGTGGCCCATATCTGGCCCGAATCCAGGCTGTGCTTCCCGTGACTCAGTGGCTTTGGGGATGTGCCTCTGTGAGCACCGCTAATTGAAATGCGTTTACTTCACCCAGGAATTCCCCCTAGGACATGTCCTTTTCTTTTTTCTTTCTTTTTAAAGCTTCTGTCACAAAACGTCAACTTCTAAACACTTCCACATTTTAAGTGACGCTTCAACGGGGAGGGGAAAAAAAAGCTAACAAATAAATAAGTTGCAGCTACGTTTGCACAGCACTTAGAGTCACCCTCGAACACCAAACAAATTTATGATGGGCTGTAATGTTTTCCAGGGTTAAGATGGCATGGCTCAAAAATGCTCTGCTGTGCCAATCGCGTTTCTTACCCCAGAAGCTCACAGTCAACCTGTCAGGGGTCTGACAGCCATCTGAGGGGATGCACAAACAATACTAATTACAATCAGCATAAGAGACGAAATCAAAAGCAACAAACTCCTGCAAACATTTAAGATCAACTCATTTGCTCTTGTCTCCTTCCCAGTCCCCATTCACGTCAGAAGAAATATCCAAAATATATTTCATCGTTCATTTTAATGAATGAAGAAAAGGAAAGAGTGAATGAAACGGCCAGTGGAGATCAGATTCAACAATGTTTGTTTGACTAAGCCGCCGTCTTTCCTACGCTGGGCTATCGGCTCTGCCTGCGCAGGGACCGCTGCATGCTTTGGAACCGGTCGGTGATGTGCCAGTGACTGACAGCGCGGAGGAAGCCGGGGCCGGGTGCCGGGGCCGGAACGGCGGTGGGAAACCCCCCGGTAGAGGTGATCGCCATGGCGAGCCATTATAAACTCAGGAGCGGAAGAGGGGGCTCCAGTCACGGGCGCGGTGCCTGCGACCACAGATGTCTCGGTTGGGCCTCCGAAAACGAAAAAAAAAAAAAAAAAAAAAAACACAACCAACTCTGAGCGTCTGTCTGAGTGCCTCCGCAGACCCAGAGGTTTCCCAGAACCTTTAGTGTGTTCCTCGATCACCCACCACCACGCAGATGGACAATTACTGGCCTTCATAAAAACAGCCAGAGCCATGACTCACTGGCTTTCCCAGATGACCCCTCTCCCTCCATCTTCCACTACCTCTCTCTCTCTCTCTCTCTCTCTCTATCTATCTTCTGCAACCTCTCTCAACTCTCTCGCTCTCCCTCTCCCCATGTCTCTCCCTCCCTGTTGTTTTCTACTCCTGTTTTTCTCGCTAACTGCCTCGGTCATGTTCTCATTCTCTGCGGCCGCGCCATGACACAGCTAACTGTTGATGACCCTTGCTGATGACGGAAGGCCTCAGGAGCTGGCGTGGAGGTCAGGCCCACACAGTCACTAATGAGCTGAGCGAAAGCGCAGGCCACAATGGCACCATTACCAGCAAATACTCACCAGGGCACTTGTGGCCAGAGGTCAACAATGACTATGTTTACGTGTGTGTGTGTGTGTGTGTGTGTGTGTGTGTGTGTGTGTGTGTGTGTGTGTGTGTGTGTGTGTGTGTGTGTCTGTCTGTCTGTCGGCGGTCTTTACTCCCTCTACTAAAGAGAAAATGGATGTATGTCATAAAAAGAGAACTAAAAGGACAAGTAGTAACTTTGCTTTGAACTGAAGTTTGTATGAATAAGCTCTGCTCCTTTTGAACTCTATGCATCGTTTCACAACAAGAAAGTGCACAGGTGCCCAGAAGGGACTGAGGTTGATAGGTTGGGGAGGAGGAGGGGGGGGGGGGGGGGGGGAGTCTCTCTCTCTCGTTTGTTTTCATGTACCATGACTTTTTGGGGGAATGACTCAAAGAAAGGCCTCATAAAAGTCAGCGGGCAGGGGACAGCTGGGACTTACCGCCTCACACTCCCTGAGCTTCCTCTGGGCGCTGTCAAAGTCAAAGTTCACGTACAGGCACTCCACAAACTCCGTGATAGGGTCTTTGTAGGTGTAGGATTCCTTAAATAGAGAACAAAAGGAACTGTTAGGTTCTTGACAATAACACCAATGAAGGAAGACTCTGGCAAATTTTCAAATACAGTAGATCTCTGTTTCTAGAAGTCTCGAAGGTGGTGGGAAAAGAAAAACTCTAACAATTGGTGCTACTTAGCTCAAGTTGCCTCAGCCAACAGCTAGAGCTGCAAGGCAGCTACAGTGCTACACTTTGGGGGCATGATTTCAAAAATGCCCCCAAAAGCATAACACTGCAGTTTCCTGGCTACTCTAGCGGTTGGATAGAGCGACGAGTTGGTCAGTACCATTTTTTTCCCTGTACAGACAGTATTTGAGAAACATCTATGCGAAAATTGGTAAGAGTCTTCCTTTATCCAAAATGAAGCAATGGGAACAACAAAGCAGTATAGACTACTAAGACAACAACTGATCTGAAAATGATTGCATTTTCCTAGGGATTCTTCCTAGAAGGAATACACATTCTGTGGTTGTGTGATGCATGGGTCTGTGTGTGTGTGTGTGTGTATGTGTGTATGTGTGTCTTGTGTTTGCTTAATCACAAAGCTTCTCAGTCAACCAGGCGTGGTGCCCCAGCGCAGCTTACCACTGTTTCTCACAAGCAATCAATATGTCATAAATCTGTCTCATGAGTGTGCCCTGACCACGACTGGACCGTTTCAGAAAGGCTTATGGCTTCATGTCTTCCCTCGTTCCTGGATGTTTGTCGTGTTTGCGCAAACCACGGCAGAGGACAGACCCAGGGAAGGGAAGGGGAGGCACGGGAAGCCCGGTGAGCAGCACATGTTTTAGTGATTACAAGGGTGGGGTGAGGGGGTGGTGGCCGGTGGCGAGACTTGTGTGCTTATTTAGACTTTGAAGTCATTGATCTAGGAAGACGCTACTGTTATTGTGTAAGGGGGACAGAGGAACGCTACAATCAAGAGTGTCCATCAGGGAGCCCCACATCAACCTTAATAGGTTCAAGACTAACTCCCCCCCTTGCCCACAAAACATACCCTATTGCCCCCCCCCCGACACTAGCAACTAACAAAGAGAGTGGGATTCTATTTTCAGGTCAGTCTGCACTCACACAGCATACACACACATATGTCCAAACTTATTTGTAAACACACACAC
The DNA here is from genome assembly GCF_963854185.1 of Sardina pilchardus. Classification (NCBI taxonomy): domain Eukaryota; kingdom Metazoa; phylum Chordata; class Actinopteri; order Clupeiformes; family Clupeidae; genus Sardina; species Sardina pilchardus. The sequence goes on along the minus strand of NC_084999.1, from coordinate 9,890,940 downwards.
ACACACACTCCACCCAGGGTCCCACGGTAAAAAATGTTTTAGCATGCTGGACTTGGCTCTGTAATCAGATGTGAGTGCCTACATATTAACCTCCCAAAGAACACCGGCTACTATGTGAGCGGCGCGATAAACAAAACACGGTGAGGTCATTTGCACATCACAGGCCAACACACTGCATGGGCTACGATAACCTGGTTGCTTGCCTCTATACCAATGGCCTGAAGAACACTATCTCAATCTATGGTCAATGCTCCCTGGACTACCTGCTCCGAGCCCAAATGAACACTTTGCAGGCGGGGGCGGGCACGACCGCAGCTACATGTTGATGAGGGTCGGGGGTGGGATTGGTCTCGAGCTAGAGGAAGCTGTGGGAAGTTGCGGGCAAGGCTGGCAGCTGTGCCAACAAGCCGGGGCACGCCGCTTGTGGATATACCTGCTGAATGACCTTGACCAAATCCTTCAAGACCTGCCGGCGCTTGCGGACGTCCTTGTTGGTGATGACGGCCGTGGTCAGGTAGCGAAGCACGTGCGGACACATGGTCTGGATGGCGTTGAGGTACCTGGAAAAGAGAGCACATTTTTAAAAACGAAACGTTAGGAAAACACACGCAGCGTCTGATATTTTTTTTTTGCCTTAACTGCTCAATGGAAAACAAGAGACTCTGGTCCAAATAAGTCAGTAAATGTTGAAAATGTCCTCGTTTTGGGCTAGTTTTTGCATTAGTGCCTTCTGTGTAACGTGGGGAAGGGGTGGAAACAAGGTTTGGGGGCGTGTGTGTGCGGGGGGGGGGGGGGGGAGCAAGTGGGATGAAAAAAGGAAAACCCCTCTCCAGATACGGATCACTGACCACAGTCTTGCCCAGTAGCTGAAACCCAATCCAGCGGGGGCTTGTTTTTCAGCCACAGGTCAACTGGCTGTAGGCTGAGTGTGGGACCAGGAGCCGTGTCTTTCAGGACAATTACAACCCCGAAACCAGGCTCGCACTCAACGGCGGAGAGCAAGCGAAGGGGGCCTGATTCACTCTCTCTGGCTTGACGCACGGCGCTGAAAAAACTGAAGGGACACAAATCTTCCGCATCCTTACGGATGAGTCATGCTAGCCCTGAAACCCCCCCATTCATGAGGCGAGCACTGATAAGGATCCTGTTTTTTCCACAATCTGCATGACGATCTTCAACACCCCCAACCCTCCTCCACGCAAGCCTTTCTTCCGACTTCGACCAAATTAAATTTCAAAAGAGGAAGCAATGCTTTAGCCTCCTCGGCCTCCCCTCAAGCTCTTTTAGGGATGAAAATAGCGAGACATATGTCCTTCAGAGAGAGAGAGAGGGAAGGAGGGAGGGGGGGAGAGAGAGAGAGAGAAGGCACAGTATGGCAATGGTTTAATTAGCTGAAACAATTAAAGGGACACAGGGGCCTGTGGGACTTGTGATGTTAGGGGGCTAAAAACAGCAACGAGCCGAGTGATAAGGGTGCTGTGTGTGTGTGTGTGTGTGTGTGTGTGTGTGTGTGTGTGTGTGTGTGTGTGTGACTGAAGGCGGTTGGAGTGATGAGTGATCTTGGTTCACACAATCTCTCATAGCTCTTTGTAGCTGTCTGAGGCAAGGCTGGGGCAGGGCAAACCGCAACACTTCATGCTGTGTTGCTGATTAACTTACACCTCCTCCACTCAAGGCAAAAGGTGGTGGGGGTGGTGGGGGTTCTGGACCCCCCCCCGCATGAATCTTGTCTGAGTCATGAACCCAGGCCAGAGGAGGGTCTCCACTCAGTGACTTATCTGACTAATCCAAAAAACAGTTCCGGGCCCTTGAGGGGGCCAATAGTGGTGTCTAAGTTGCATATATGACAGTGGGACACAGGACAGGACAGGCTGTTCAGAACCACGAGCGGTTCTTTTTCCCTCCATCGCTTCTCTCTTATTTTCCCACTGGATAACATTTTGTACCTGGTGGTAATTGGAGATGAAAAGAGAGGAAGGGAGAAAGGGAGGGTGGGAGGGAAGAAGAGAGGGAAAACGAGAGGGAAGGAAAAGAAAGAGGGGAGAAACAGAGAAGAAGATAAAGAAAAAGAGACTGAGAGAGAGAGAGAAAGAGAGAGGGGGAGAGAGAGAGAGAGAGAGAGAGAGAGAGAGAGAGAGAGAGAGAGAGAGAGAGAGAGAGAAAGTGGTTGCACAGTTCCAGTTTCACAATGCATCTAGGGAGGGGTGGAATTAGAGGCAAATCATGTGAAACCCAGAGTCCACTCTGCAAGTGGCGGGGTCGTGTTACTCCAGTATTATCTTTCCTGTTTGCACCTACATCATAGGTCATCCTGTGACATTACGCCTGCTCTCGCAAGCTGCCCTTGGACTTTGCTGTTTTTTTTTTGTTTTTTTTTTCCCAACGCAAGAATTCGATAACCGATGTTCTGGGATCATCTTCGCCCGAAAAGAAATTATGTGTCTGTTTTTCTGTTCTGTTCTGTTCTGCTTTTGTTTGTCTCTCCTCTGCGCAGTCAAACGGCACCCTTGACAATAACCTCCTTAAGTGAGACGTGTTGGGGTTGCATTTCAGCTGCTTGGCCCAGAGACGTGAGTGTGATTAGGCGATCACAGGCATGCTGGGCGGCCCAGTCTCAGGCCCCTCATCATCCTCGACAGACATGTTCAAATTAGCCTGTCGTGACTAGAATCAGTGTTGCTACTCTGGCGCACGTCCGCTATTGTTATTTGATGTTATCCTCCTAACCATTAATGTCATTTTCCAAAACCACCGCCGCCGCTCTCCAAACCGCTGGTCACAAGGTGGCAAATTATTTTAATAATCTGATGCTATAATTGACAGACAAAAACATTTAGTCTGTTGTTTTGGGGAGTGATATAGAGTTTCTCGGTCCTCTTTAAAATGCTCTTGCTCCTGTCAGAAAACTTTCCGTTCAAGGCTCTCCAAAACGACAATCTGAAGCGTCCTGTCTGGACACCTCAGAGGATATGTGGCAGAAGATGTGAAAGAACTTAAGGATTCCGATAAGAAATAATACAAGTTGTGTAAAGACCTGGGAATTGAGTGAGTTTAAGAGTGAAAAGTAGGCCTGGAATCAAAAGTAAACGTGTGTTGAACTTTAATAAATATTTCTTGAGCACAGACTGGAATAAATCCTTGAGCAGGGATTCAGTTCAGTTCCAAACAGATCAAAAAAAAAAAAAAAAAAATTAACAGTGAACAGCAAGTTTACGGTTGTTCACGGCATTATTCAAATTAGACTATGGAGCACAGATATGCTACCGTCTTCCCCTCTACCACAGGCTTTATCTCACATGTCGCTATTTATCAAACAAACAACACTGCATGCACTGAATACAAGTACAATCAGTTAGACTACAAGACACTGAGTCAGACTATGTCCAGATAAGGTCTTGCCTAGACATTTACTTTGGGTTTTGTTTTGTTTTTTTCGCCCACAGGCGTTGGGTCAAACGTCCAGTTGAGGCTTACACCCGCAGGTCACTGGTCTTGGCCACAACCCAAAGGAAACCAGTGGTCAGGACAGAGAGAACTGGACAAGCCGCAGTGGAGGAAAAAAGGGTGCTTGTTCAGACAAAAATGGCCCTGCACAAGAGATCTGTCGAGCCACTATGGTAAGGTTCTCTTGAATAGTTATGGGCCTGACTTCCTCAATCATCTCTATTGGCTAAAAAAGTAAAGGGGAGGGGGGCAACTCTAAACACCACATAGATGCGTATTATATACTGTGGTGACGATGTTGTGCTTTAGATTAAGACTACGCATCTGGTCAATAACAAAAAAGAGCAATCAAGAGAAAAATCCTGAAAAAAGGTGGTGTGCGAATCTTAAGTCGGATATCAGGTTTCCCCATACACATGGCCTCTCAAACTCACAGCTTTGTGACAAAACAGACCACACAAAAACAGACCCAGGCGCACACACTCACACATGCATACTCACAATCACATATACAGAGAGACCACTTAAAAATACCAGCGAGGCCTTGAAGCAGGCCTTTTAGGTTGTTACGAGGACTCGGTTTCTTTTTTTTACGTAATGAACTTTATAATAAAATCGGTAGGCCTCCCTGCCGCTCTCTGCAAAGGTTCGGCATAGGCTGCCAACTTGACTCGCACTGCTCCATCTCTCTTTCTTTCTCTCGGGGTCTCGTCCCTCCTTAGGCCTAACTCCCCCTCTAAACTCCACAGTATAGCTCTCACTGCTCGTCCAAATTTAAGTCCCCCCCCCAAACACATACATACAGTAGACGCGTGCACACACACACACACACACACTGTCTGGTGTGGTAAGAGGAGGAGAGAGGAAGGGAGCCTGGCCGGCAAGCCGACCTGCAGAGGTGGTTTGGGACACTGGGCTTCTGAAGGTGCCACATCAGCATTTTTCCCCTCTCTTTTGCTTGTGGACTGCGGTGGGCCGTCCAACCGACGAACCAACCGAACGACGGACGGACCTGAAGCGAGCCATCGAGCCATGAGTACCTCATGCTTTTTTATTGGAGGCAAACCCCAAACCAAAACAAAATCCCCCACACCAGACATAAACGACTATAACTGCTGAAGGTGCTTACTGTGGCTGGTAGAGGAAAAGCTCGATGATGTTGTCTCGACCTTTCGGGTGGTTGAAGAAGACGAACAAGGACCAGTGTATGAGCCAAGTCCTCTGCTGAAGGGACTGCAGTGGGGAGCTTACCGACTGGGGAGGGAAAAATGGACATAGTTAGCACGCCAGAGAGACACAAACGAAAGAAAAAGAGAGAAAGAGAGAGTATGGAGGGAGGGGGTAAAAGAGGAGAAAAAAGGCAGAGGGTGAATAAGGTCATTTGACTCTTCTGTCAGCCAAAACTTGAGAGTCAGCTCTCATTAAAACAACACATCAAGTTGACCTTAAGCTTTAGGCGACTCTTTTTTTGCCAAATGCTGAGTTCAAAATAGAAATGCTTCAGGGTCAAAGAACATTTACTGCTTCCATGTCTCAAACAAGCCAAACCCCGCACCCCTTTTTCTAACTCTTTCCCACCAATTAAAAATTGGACTTGACCAAGAAAAACTATGCAATTTAAGGTTTTCCTTGAGTCCACAACGGACGGGTGAGGGGCCGAGCAATCAAGAGCATGCAAGGAGAAAACGGGGAAAGATCTACACGCTGATACACAGAGACAGAAGGAAAGAGGAGAAGACACGAGGATCGAGAAAAGAAACGGTCCAGACAGAGCATAAACAGGGAGGATGACACTGGAGAAATGACACACGAGAAAGAGCAGCTACAGCAGAAGAGAGAGAGAGAGAGAGAGAGAGAGAGAGAAAGACAACGGCGGGCAACAGCAGTAGCATAAGCACTGTGGCGCTTTACAGAAACTCGGAGAGGTCAATATCGCGGGGCCTATGTAAACGAATCCGAGAGCGGGTGTCCAATTTTCAGCGGCGGGGCGTTTACATTGTTATCGATAGTCTCCCTCAAGCGGGACAGGTCCTCCATGGCAGCTTCCCAGTTCTGCATCAGAATCTCCGAAGCCAGCTTCCCCCACAGCGAGCTCAGGGCATTCCTGTCTGTCGAGGGCACCTGGGGGAAACAGAGAGGGCAGCAGAGAGCACGTATATTAGATTAACCAGTTAAGTGGACATCACACTCACACTCACTCAGACACATGCCCCAAAATCAGAAGAAATCCAAGAAAATGCTTACCAAGCCCTCTAATATTTTGCTCAAAGTTTGTCTATATAATGTTAAGATGCCAAAATAACATCTGCAATTATTTTTTTCTTCTCTCAATTTCAATATTTTCATTTTTTTCCCACCAGATTTGTTTTAGTTGCATCACCCTCAAAAATGCTTTCTCTTGGAAGCCATGTGTGGGCAATAAACCAAAAATCCAAGGACCAATCACAGCCACTTATCCGGCATGGGGTGGGCTTTATGTGACAGAGGACAGCTAGCAGCACTGTTGAACACAACAAATGGCTGTGGTGATGGGCTTATGGAGTTGGAGTTGGTGATGGGCTTATGGAGCAATTTTTGGAATGGAGTAAACAACTGCAGTGTTTCCCCTACAATGTATTCAGCAATGGCGCAGCACCACGACTGGATTTTCAGCACCACGGCAACGGCTTCACATGATCAGTAATGTCACGACAATTAGGCCTACTTCCACATTCTATAAGCACAACAGCCATCGTCATCGTTGAAATTGAGGTGCTTGACAGACCCTACCACCACTGCTGGAAAAAATTCTAGGGGAAACACTGAACTGCATTTAAAACCTTTAACCTACCCCTTAAAACCAACAGACGTTTGCCTGTTGCACTTCCAAAAAGGCTGGGTAAGGGTTCAATGTACTGCTTTAAAGTTTAATTTCATTGCTGGCTATGCCTCTTGGAAATCGGAAGTGAATGAAAGGTCCCCAGACGTATTCCCTATCTCAACTGAGATTTGAGATGCTGTCTGCTGTTAGCCAAGCTAGTAAATAATATTAGCGGCTCACGGACATACTCCCAGAGAGCAGCGCTGTAGCTGCCTGGCTGCATTAGCTGCTGGTTGTAGCAACCTGAGCTAGGTAAAAACAATTGTTTTTGTTTTTGTTTTGTTTTGTTCCGACAATACTCAGTGCCCTTGGGAAACAGAGATCTATGTGAAAACTCGCCGGATTTCTCCTTTAAGACAAAGGATTTGAACATAAACACGGCGGTTTTCAGACCCATTCATGACACAGACCAGATTTGACCGAAATCTAAGATGGTGCCATATAAGCTTATCTGATTTGACACAGAATTACCAATATGAGGCTGGCAGACTGGAGAGGTTACGCTAAAAATACCCTAACCTTTGCAAAACGTGAATCAACCATACTGCAGCCTTGACTTAGTCTTTGGTTCACCACCAAGGAAAGTGGAGGGATGGTTTAAACTGGCTGCTCATGGTTTACAACACACCCCCATTCTGTGGAGCAAATTCTGCATTTATTTACTTTGGATACAAGGACTGCATGATGTCATTCTCTAAAAAAACTCGAACCCGGACGGAGAAATGCTTGACACTATGACTCTCTCGGGACCAGACCTACGCTAAAACATAAATCTTAAGAGAACAGAGGCGCAATCTGGCTTAAATGTGGGCAGGAACCACTGACGGCGATATCATGAACCTAGAAGTATGGCGTTCAATTGTACTTTTGCCAGATTCTGGAGAGGTTCTGGAGAGGTTTAGGAAAGAAATTCTGCCAGTCTGACAAGAGACACTTTAAAATGTGCATCCTTTATCACCAAGTATAGTCAGCCAAGCCCAGCCATGTGAGAATCCGCTAGCAATAACAAGACTTAACCGTGTCTATTTGCTCTATTTTTAGGAAAGACACAACTTAAGATGGTCGGCACATACTTCTACAAACATTTTGGCTTTATGGGCTCCACTGACGTACAAAGACAAACCCATTTTTCCAAGTCTACACCACTCCCTTTGTGAGGGGAAGCATGGGAAGGGATGGAGGGATTAAAAGTTAAAAGGTTGTTAGGCTGGGGTTAAGGGTTGGAGGCCAGTTTGCCAGTGATGCTGCAAAGCCTAAATCACAAACATAAAACAAACAGTCTCCACTGAACACCAGGGGGGGGAATGAGGAAAGGGGGGGGGGATGCTTAGGTTGGCAAAAATCAATGGATCAGAAAAACAAACCAAGAGATAATTAAATACTGGAGAGGATCACTTCAAGGACAAATTGAAATTACGACTCACATTGGCAAACATTTCATCAGGTGAAATCTTAATTACTTCACTATAAAAATCTGAAATCTTGACCAATTTGGAGAGATCAGATATCTCTTATCGCCAAAATCTCCCACAATGGCAACTACCCAGCAACACAGAACAAGAGACAATAAGTGTGTGTGTGTATGTATGTGTGTGTGTGTGTGTGGGGGGGGGGGGGGTAATGGTTCTAAAATACACAAACTAGCCACACTGCTCTCAGCACAACCAAGCAAACATCTATGAGAACCATCTACACAAATCTACTCACCAAATAATTATTTGACTGTAGAAGCCAAACTTCCGATTACAAATTATCTGTGACACGATCACTTATCATGATTATAAGATGATGGCAGAATCTGTTCTCAAATACATGGCTAAAGTTCCACTGAATAATATGCCAATAAATCAAACATTCACTCTCTTAAATAGATCCCTCATCCCAATATGTCTATAACAGTTCTGATGCTGGCTGTAGTCAATCAGTGAGGGAGTCTTTCTAAGTTAGGGGTCAGGAAGGAGTGCATTTGCCTGGGTTGGCCTGGGAATGACCTCAGGGCTGGCTCCTCTGGCAGTGCTGTGAAAGACAGCACTACTCATTTCCTTGTAGTTAGCCAGAAAACATTTCACAAATGGAAACAGGACTTACACAGAGAGCCCTCCAACCAGTCTGTGATATAGGATCAAACATCAGTCCTTAAGATAACTTTATTTGAGATAACATTTGCAGATAACCTTTCAATAACCCTTTTCCTTCCTTGATTTAGTTGCTCCTTGCTTCCTCTCTGTGAGTCGGCTCCAGTTGGGCCCTCATGACAGACCTGTGCTTCGGTTTCCCCCCCCCTGTCCCCCCCGTCCCCCCCCCCCAAGCTGAGGGATGAGTTGACGAAGTGGGCGGACTACTGCCTGTGTGCAGCCACTTCTCCTTCTCCAGCAGCCAGCGGTTTGGCTACACGTCAGAGGGCTTTGATCAACACTGCATGCGGGGAGTGAGAGACGGGGTGGAAGTGTGTGTGGGAGATGGATAGATGGGGGTGGGTGGGTGTAGGAGATGACTAGGAGTCCAGCAGAACCTGCTCCTGTAGGAGTCACGAGACGGTAAAAGAAAATGTTTGGCTTCCTGAGCAGCCTGCCCGTCTCAAGATTTTCTTTCTTTTTTTTTAAAGAACAAGTGGATTGCAGGTCAAATTACAACTTGAATGAAACTGGCAGAAATCTCAAGACATGTTGTTTATAAAAGAGAGCTTTTCGACACACACCACACAGATAAAGGAAATCCTAAATCGGCTGACATTTTGAGTCGTGTATGCAAAATACTCTAGTGTAACGTTTGGAGCGCCGCCAGAAATAAACTTGATCTAGCATTTTCAAACAATTACAGGACTTTGAGAGTTGTTTAAACAACTCATGGGTCACAATTCAAAACATGGGGTTAAACAATAATTGTGATAATCTTCAAGCATTAAGCCGAAAGCAAAACATCCTGTGAAAAACTCTGTTGCAATACCCCTCACAGACCTTTGCACACTTCCCATATGGAAATATGAACTCGAGCTAACGAGACGGGATCTCTGTGGAGACAATCAACTTCAAAAGATTGTGTACTGATGTTTCTAATTACAGTGAAAGGGAGACAAAAACAAACAAAAGCAAAGCAAATAATCAGCTGCAGGTTGGGACCGCTCTGTATCTCGGGATGATAATCGTTCCGAACTGGACGTCAAGCTACACACCCTGCGGGCTCATGGGAAAGTCTGGAGATGAGGCCTGACTTCGCAATCGGCCGTGATAACAAAGCCAAAACCAGACGCGGTGACAGGCAACCAGGAAGCCATAGTGGGTGTCCTCTGGCCAGTCACAAGGCTCTAGACCAAAAGCCAGACCAGAGCCAGACTTCCCTTATTACTGCCCACTGATAGGCAGTGGGCAGAGGACAGAGCTTACACTAATCTAGGCTACTGGACAGATCTCATGTCAAGTGGTGGTGAACCGAAAACAAGATCCTGATAAAGGCCTCTGTGGAATTACCAGGATAAAGAAAATAATAAGTACATCTAAAATCTCAAATTAGATAGATAACTGCACTTGTCCCAAGGGAAATTAGAATTATTGGGGATATTAATGAACGCACTAAGAACTACTAGGCTAACGTTTTATGAACTCGTCTGTTGTTTTTTCGAGAAAGCTCCGGGCGTTATTCTGGGGGAGGAATGGACAAGGAGGTATCCACGTGTCTTCAACAACAGCAGAGAAAGAACACAGAGTTTAAAAAAAACAAAACCCTGAAGAGCGTTAGGTAGGCACTGACCTACCCACTCGCAACACTGGACCCTTTTGATCAGGAGTAACACTAGTTGGACAGTGCTAAGTGACTTTTCAAAGTCGTTGAAACCTCAGAAGTGAGACCATCACTGACTGAGCTAACGTGCATTTGCGGGTGGAGGCAACCGTGTTGCCAGTTTAAAAGGTCAACATTTCATTTCTAAATGCATTTGTTTCTCCCCACCCCCACCCCCCCTCACCTCCTCCTTCTTTTTTTTCCTGGAAGTCCCGGCCTGCTCTCTTTGGCAGGGATCCATGTCATTATGGTAGCTTTCTCCACACTGCCCTGCTTTCAGCGGTGGCCATGCAAGAATAGTTTCAATACCTGGGTTTTTCCAGCAGTTACCTTAAGTTTCCGTCGGGGCTCCTGAAACGGGGACGCATTTTCACTGACTGACCAGCAACAATAAATTGACTGTGCGGAAGATCCGACGGGACACTCAATCTTTATTCTCAACATTCAATCCCTGCATTAACAGATGATATGAATAAGTTGCTCTTTTCGCACTGGGCTCCCACTGTAACAGGACCTCGGACCTCGGATTTTGCAAGCCTGGCTTCCTCCGTTAAATGACTGTGTTTCCCACGTTTAAAGGAGTTCTGGAGCCTAAACCTCTTCCAGAATACTATGGCAGGCACAGCGATGGGAGGTCCAGGGCAGACCAAAGGAAAAAAGGAAAGAAATGTAGCAAGAGAGTGAGAGAGAGACACACACAGGGAGAAAAGATGAGACAGGTATTCACAATATAAAGGGTCTTACTGATTAAATCCATTCTTCTGAGAACTCTTGCAGTGTCAAGAGATGCGGGGGGGGGGGGGGGGGGGGATTGGGTTACAAAGTGCATGTGCGCATTCTGTTCTGAGAGGGATTCTGAAATGAGGGGCTAATGATTTGAAGAAAGAGAAATACAGGCAGAACATAAAAGACATAACTATGCCACAGCAATTTAGCTTTATTTAGACTGAGCTGAAATGCCATAAACAAGTCTCCTTGCAGGTCTGGCGCAGAGGTAGTGGTGGTGGTGGTGATGGTGGAGGAGGGGGAGGAGGGAGGGAGTCCTCATTTTGTTTTGAGCGCTTTTGATGTGCTTGCTCAAAATCCTTCCATTTCTCTTGACTTCTTCGTGAGGAGTTAACCATCCTCCCCTTTGCTTGGGAAACTCACGGTCGTTTGAGAACGCGGGGCCGGCAGCTTTGTACCATCACTCACAAAAATCAATGCAATGGAGGAGCACCAACTGCTTTGGGTTAAGAGGCTGTTTACAGACAAGAGCAGAGCGGCTGATCCCCGTGCCAACCCGCTCAGAGACAGTCCGCCATTATAGATGGGCAAGGGAAAAGAAACGAGCGCCACACAATGCAGACGCTCGGGCAACAGGAGAATATCCAGTTTCCATTAGAGCCGAATGGTGGAATTTCTTTCCAATTGCTACACAGCCATGGTCTCTCTCTAATGAATTATGCAAAGCATGGGGAGCTGATTTGGGTTGTAATCCAAGGCTGACCCATGATGTCCCTCTCTTTCTCCGTCACCACAAAAACCTGCCGAGGGACCAGCGCACAAACAAACAAACAATTGCGTAAGAGGGTAGAGCAAACATATCATGATTGCCGTGAAAAAGCAAACATTTGAGACAGATTCCTCGTGGCTGCAACAAAGAATTGTGCATCATTAGCTACACATTCAGGTTGTCCAATATGGTGGGAGAAAAATAAGACTTCATCGAACTAATGACATGAGACACGAAACTCTAACCACTTTCCAGCAATCATTTTTGCAATTTCATAGAACAATGCCATTCAGCGTTGACTCCTGAAATACAATCTTAATGAGGAGCAGCATGCTGACATGCATCATGTGCTTATTTAAACCAACTTATAGAGGTTTGCATGTTCCTTCTCAAAATGCGTCTGCGAAGTTAGGCAAAATTCCCCATGAACACAGTGTTGAGTTTCTGCTAAGTCTCTGAGTCGCTAGTACAATGTTCTGGGGAAACATGCCTTTCCAAGAATTACATCAGGGGACTAAATAGTCACAGACTGGCAAATCAGTCTGAATTTTGTAAAAGATTAAGGCGGCCAATGAATCGGAGAAGATTCACTAAAGGACCACAAGTTACAGCAGCATTCATCAAAAATTGTTATTTACGTCTATGGTCAATTACTATGACCATTCATTTTCATTCAGTATAGTCAGTGTAGCAGATTGACCAAAAGAGACTTCTTGCTTGTGTGTCTGTTTGTTTATGCAATTTCATCAGATGTAGCTAGAATAAATAAAAACACTAATTTTCAGAACTATAAAATGTAAAAACCATGAAGCCTTGTGAGTATCCAACATGATATATTCACAAAATGCCAATTTATTTTGGCTGTCTCAAACACAGTGGACATCGTTACTACTATTATTTATTTATTTTTAACCCCCTCCCCCCCAACAGATACATGAATGTGAAGGGTTCGAGATGTGTGTTTTAACTTGGCCGCTTACACAACATTCCAGCTTCAAAATCATGCTGAGTGCAGTGGTTTGTCCCCACTAGACATAATAACAATAAAAGACTGAACCTCCCTCCAAGGCCTCATTCGCACAATTTCCATTCAATTGAAAAAGTACTATTCACAGAAAAAAAAAAGCTTTCCCCCACATTATTAGACAACATGGGAATGTGAACTAAGTGACTTGGAATCAGAAAGAGCGAGAGGGAGAGAAGAGAGCGAGAAAGCAAAAAAAAAAAAAAAAAAAATGGAGCCAAAAAAAAAAAAAAAGTTCAGGTACCAGAGTAGCACAATAGCCCAGCCAAGCGTGAAGGACCCAAGCAGCACTCCCAGCCCAGGGTACCCTTGACAAAAGGCACCTCTCTTCAGCCAGGGTGGTAGCCTACCCTCCACAGAGTGTGGCCTTGAGAACAGAGCCATGGAGGGGATGTGAGGTGGAGTGGTGGTGGGGGGGGTTGATGGGGGTCAGGAGCCGTCCATTCCCAGGGTTTCTCTTGAGTTACATGTTACCACTGCGGCCCCAACACACACACACACACACTTCCCCACCTGTGACACAACAGCCTCCCTTAGACACACATACACACACCCTCTGGCTCCTGCCCCGAGTCTGTCCCACTCAGCCAGACCGACCTCTCCTCCTGAAGCCCCGCTTGCTGTGCAGGCTCTCGCTCTAGTTCATCTTTCACTCATTTCTGCAGTCGGTGGGAGAGAAGCCACAGACACCCCAGGCCCAGCAATGAGCCCTTTGTTTATAGAGGAAATAAGAGGTACGCATGGGTAATGTCGATCCTGCCAGTACTCTCGGTGAACTGCAATTATCTGCCCCCACAAACCTACTTTGGTATTATCTGATTTCCAAAAAATATTTGTCTGGTGAAAATTATTTAATCCCAAGGTCCCTTGAAGGACCTCTATCTGTAATGCGCGACAACCAAACAATAAAAAAAAGTGACAAAAAAGAAAACAAAAACAATACCAAACAAGTTGTCTGTCTCCAGAGTTTCGAAAAGGAAACAATAAGCCACACACAAAGAATGACAATCGAGGACACTTCATTCACATGCATTACATCACCACACAAACACAGACGTGAGGTTTGGAGAACACTTCAGTGATTTCAATAAGCAAACCTCACCGTCCACCAGCCTTCAGCTGAAAACCAGCAACCAGTCACAGCACTGGTGCCGAGTGGGGAAGATTGCGTAACTCATCCCCGGCGCAGCAGAACCAGGGAATCCTTAAGGAGGAGCGCATGCATGCCGGGCTGCAGGATCCCAGTCAGTAATCCACAGACAACCGGGGCCTTGCCAGGGAAGCAAGACTAAGGAACAGATTATGGAGTCTGCCACTAAACACTTGGCCCAGTAAAAAGCTCTAACGGAGACTTTCAGTGGTCTCGCCCCAATGCCAAAGACATGCAGGGCGATTTAACAGGGTTCTGACGTCAGCCTCGCACAAGCAGCCTGTCAGGTTTTTGCCCCATGAAAGGGCGAAAGCCACCGACAATCAGAGGCACCCTGGCAACGGCATGGCAAGCGACTCTTGGGTGACGCAGCATTTTTCGGGATAAATCGTCAGACAACAACCAAGGATAGTTCTTAAGTAAAAACACTCTTGAGACCTAATCTCCATCATTTATAAAATAAAAATGCTATGTTAGATGCAAAGCCATTTCTGGCACAGGGTAGGATTAATGGTCTTATCAAAAAAGTAATTGGGGTAATGCATATCTCTGCTTCTTTAATTAACATGTGCCAGGCTTCCCCTAAAATTGCTGGACCATTAGAAAAGAGTTAAGAGAAGAAAAAAGGGAGTCACTGACAGCACTATCCGAAAGAGAAAATGTACAGTGCTTTCCTTGGCTTTGTTCTCTCCCTTATAGCCATTCCACCCCCTCCCCTCACAAGACACTAATGACTACGCCTGAATAGATTATCAGAAAAAGCCAAGACACAAAGCTCATTAGTATACTACAAAAGTTCTTAGCCATGTAATACGTTCTGGGTTCTTTCTTTTGGTGACTGCAGAACAAATCCTTACCAGAACACGGAAGAAGTACAGGTACTCGGCTGCTCCAGAGTAGTTTCCACACTCATACTGGAACTTGGCATATCTGTAGAGGGTGTCCAAGTACTCCTGCCGGAACTATGGGGAACAAAGCAAAGGCACAATTACACATATCTACTTACACCATGCTTCTACCAGAATACAAGACAATGTCAATGGACAATGTCAATATGTATACTCAAACATACAGTATGATTAGTGTGGAAGCAGTACTTTTAGGGTGCGTTTTTGTGACTGTTGGGGTCCCTCCTTGGATGTGTGCGTGTATAAAGCTGGGCATATACTGTGCACTTTAGCAATGTTTTGTTAAATACCAACTCACACTGTACGAGTAAATCACAAACAATGTAAAACCAAAGCTCACGATTTATGTTTTTAAACTATGTGGCCCGATGGTTAGCTACAACTTGATTACTCACACTACTGTGTGAATTGAACTTGCCGGACCTAAAAATTCTGGAATTGTGAGGTTATTCTGGAATAAAAATACGTCATCAAATCACCAAAATGCCATATACTTTTGTTAGGATAGGTTAGGGTCACATGGTAGGGCAAGCACTGACTTACAGGCGGGGCTTCAGTGATGTCATTACCTGTGGTTAATTAGGCTAAATTGAACACCTGTCCTGAGTTCTGGCTCACAATTAGTTTGCAGGCCTTCAGAAAGGATGGGCGGCCTGTGTTTTTCCCCTGTTTGAGAATGTTTGCCAGTGAGCAGGCAAACTTGGACAATTTACCGTCTATATGGATTTTAAACCACCACACCACAAAAACTGAACGTCTTGACTGAACTAACGCTTGGGCTATTCGAGGTGCTATCCAAGAGCTACACCGGGCCAGGGAGAGCCACAGGTAAGTGACCTCTCTCTGGAGCTCTGCCAAAGCTGACACGCACACATTACACTCACACACGGTAGGTTCTACTTCCACATCTTTACATTACGTAGGGCCAGTGTGTAGCTTAAGTGTTTTGGGGGTTTACATTCAGGTTATGTTGTGGTCTGGGTTGCAGCTGAGAACGGAAGTACACCCTAGACAACGAAGCGTAGCTTAGTTTGGTAGCTGGCCTGGACCATTTCGTAACAATTGGGAGGCTCGTCCGGGATGGACTTTGTTTGTGTGTTGTGTAGTTTGGTTTTGATTGTTCGAGTTAAAGATTTAGTTTGTGCATAGCATTTGCGACTGAGGTGGGCTTGCCTTAATAGCTTGTTTGTTTAATTTATATCACCACTTTGCGAGTCGGCTGGTTTGGAGCTGCTTGTGCAGTTTTGTAGCAGTATGGAGTTGTAAGGATGCAACCACCCAGCTGTTTGGTTGCTGTTGGTAACAGCTTGTTGCCGATATTGTGAAGGCAGTCATTGAACCGTGTTGTAGTGGTATGTGTTTCGCTATTTGGCTTTTCTAGCTAGTTTAGATGTTGGTACCTTGTTTGGTGCCTGCATTTGGATTTTGTTTTGCTCATTGTGAGCTTGGAAGCATTTGTGGGGGTGTTAATGTGCCTTTTGGTTATGCATTAGTGTGTGACAGCATTTCTGTAAGATATGTGTTTGCTTGACAGGTTCTGTGATTAGTTTTGTTGGATTAATAGGCTACAGGTACGGTGTAAACCATTGTCATAAGGACAAGGCAACATAGTCTGGTGAGGGCAGCCCATGTGAGATTTGGTGTGCGTTGTGCACTTGTTCATTGGCTATGTGCTGTGGCCAGCGTTTTTGTTTAAGGCGTAGCCTTTAAGGAGATCCATTTTGTTTATTGGGGATCTGTTTCTATGTGTGACCTGCGAAGGGCCTATATGCAGGTAGCCCATTTGATTGTGCGTGGCTTTTTGGTCTGCTGATACTCTGGTGATTGAAGAGACCAGAAAGGTTTTGTTTGCTTTATTATGGCAGGCTTCAATCCTGCAGAATATGTGGCTGAGGGAATCACAAGATGGAGGCTCTTTAAGTTGCCAAAAGACCATCTACTGGATGTGGCACATTATTGTGGGGTAGAGGCAACAGAGGCCATCAAGAAACCCTTCATAGTAAATTCTGTTCTGTTACATTTGGGCATTCCAGACTGGCTTGCCGAGCAGGAAAGGGATGGAGCTTCTGATTTGAGCCTACAAGAACAGAGACTGCAGATTAGGAAGAGAGAAGTTGTTCGATTGCACCTGGAACGTTCAAGAGAGACTGAGCGACATGCTCTAGTGAAGAATTTGTCGGGTGCTGAGCCAACTGTTAACGTGCCTTTGAGAGAAGATGTGTCTCAGTTGGAGAACTGTAACATAAAAGCAGACAGTGGGCAAGAGACTGCTGATGGGCCTGGTGAGGCAGGTGTTTCTTCAAAGAGTGATGTCACTCCACCTGAGATAAGTGCTGTAGAGCCTTTAGTTATACCACCATCAGAACCTGGTCTTTCCAAAGATTGGGCGAGTGGGGAGGAAGTGTATTTGGCTGATGGGATTGATTTATTCAAGGATTTTGATTGTCAGCCATTTTGTGAGAATGTGGTTGTTGAGCAGGACATGGGCGTTGAGAACTGTGGAGATGCTGGGGTGTGTGAAGAACCTCCAGAAAACACCCATGACCATTTCTCAGAGTTTGATCAGTCTAAGCTCATGGCCATCGGGCCTAGGAGTGACATGTCTGTTACATCAGTTCGGTTCGTTCCAAATATACAGGTTGCTTGCGAAGAGGTGCCGATCACGGTGGGGCCTGTTTTGCACTTTGTGTCTGCTGTGTTTGAGGGGGGCGCTCTCAGCAAATCGGATCCCACTCCGTTAGAACCGGCCATGGCTGAGTTGAGTAGGACGGTTGAGGCAGACCGTATTGAGTTGATTGATCAGGTGCGGGAAGATGTGGAATGTGCGGTTATCATGCCTGCTACTATTGGTCCTGTTATGAGAGCAGGTGATCCAGATTCAAGGAAGGCTGTGAATCAGTTGTCCTCTGGAGAGGCACCTTTGGACCTTGTCTGGGGTTCTGAAGGCAGTTGGACTGCTCAGGTCAAAATGAGTTTGGGTCTTGTAGACACATCAGTACTGTTTGGAACTTGTGAAATGCATGGCTATGTCAGAGATTCGTGTCTACCACCCTGCCGGGTGTTTAGATGGAGTTTTGTTCTCCAGCCATTGCTTTTGGGCATACCCAAGCCTATAGGTGTAGGTTGTCCTATTGGTGAGAGACTGCCATGGGTTCCTGCAGTTACTTGACATATTGGTATGTGTTTTGTACTCTCGTGGAATTTTAGTTTTCCTCAAGGTTTCCCACTTGCTATTTTTGTGGATGTCCGAGGAAACATTTAATCTTAGTTCTGTTATAGAGAACGCTTTGTATATTTTGTATATAGTAAGAGAAAATAGAAAAGGGAAAAAAACAAAAAAAACACAAAAGATTTAAGAAAAGAGGTAAAAAAAATATATAAAATAATAAAAAAAAAACACCACCAATAATTTTCTTGTTTGATGGGGGGAAGAATGTTAGGATAGGTTAGGGTCACATGGTAGGGCAAGCACTGACTTACAGGCGGGGCTTCAGTGATGTCATTACCTGTGGTTAATTAGGCTAAATTGAACACCTGTCCTGAGTTCTGGCTCACAATTAGTTTGCAGGCCTTCAGAAAGGATGGGCGGCCTGTGTTTTCCCCTGTTTGAGAATGTTTGCCAGTGAGCAGGCAAACTTGGACAATTTACCGTCTATACGGATTTTAAACCACCACACCACAAAAACTGAACGTCTCGACTGAACTAACGCTTGGGCTATTCGAGGTGCTATCCAAGAGCTACACCGGGCCAGGGAGAGCCACAGGTAAGTGACCTCTCTCTGGAGCTCTGCCAAAGCTGACACGCACACATTACACTCAAACACGGTAGGTTCTACTTCCACATCTTTACATTACGTAGGGCCAGTGTGTAGCTTAGTGTTTTGGGGGTTTACATTCAGGTTATGTTGTGGTCTGGGTTGCAGCTGAGAACGGAAGTACACCCTAGACAACGAAGCGTAGCTTAGTTTGGTAGCTGGCCTGGACCATTTCGTAACACTTTCCAAGGAGAAATGTGCTGCCTTGCCTTCTTGCCAATATGTGTAGTTCTGTGCAGCGAAACAAAAAAATAAAAGAGCCACCAGCGTATACACACACATACACAAGTGGCTTAAAAGATGTGGGCAATATTGTTACTACATTTTGTAATGGGAACTGGGGGTAAGCAACAGTCTGCCAAATGACATTGCTAGCTAGTTTAACAGAACTTGCAGGTTGTGGCAACAGCTCAAACAGCCCAGTTTTATTGGTGTTATTCTGCCCAAACCACACACATGTCCCTGTGTTTAGAGTTATCTCCATGGTCACAGTATATTTGCACAGGTGAAGTAAGGAAAAATCATAAATACAGTCTGTGGAAAAAAAATAACTGAATTTCATCCGATAGCTGGTCAGGAGAGCTTAATCGCCTCTCATTACAAAGCTGAGATGTCCCGATTCAAAAATAAGAGTCGTAGCGCTCAAAATTGGCTCAAAATTGCACAGTGTATGCCCAGCTAAATGTGTTAATGTGTGTGAGAGAATCTAATGGGCTCTATCGGTTAAGTTTTAACATTGCTTCCAAAGAAAGTAATGGTGCATTTGTCAAGTTTGGAGGGCTTTAAGAGAGAAAGTTTGCAAGTGTAACACTCTAAACCAGGGGTCTCAAACTCGCGGCCCGCGGGCCAATTGCGGCCCGCGAGACGATATTTTGCGGCCCCCGGCCTGAAGTCGAAGCTTAATGTTAGTGCGGCCCGCGCAGATGCATCTGGGCATTTTATATTTTGTAACAATCGTGGGCTGGGCTCTATGGCTGTGCTACCATAGCTCAGGCTCGTGACAACAACACAAACTAGAAAATAGAGATGCACCGATTGCAATTTTTTGGCCGATTCCGATTTCCGATTTTTCATAGAATTTGACCTGCCGATACCGATTTGCATCTTCTAACCACTTTACAGCACACAAAATTATTTAGAGTTATTTTCTATCCTTCCTTTAATACAACATGTTAATATAGAAATGTAATCAACTTATCAATGGCTGGTAAAAAAATGTGAATAGACAGATTCTTCAAGTCTTCTTCAGCTGCAGTATTCCCAGTGTGGGACATTCATTTCACACACTACTAATTAAAATGCACTGTAGGACTACTATTTTTTTCTTCTCACATACAATATCCAACTGTAAATATCTTCAGACTACTGATAAGTGTATAACTGGAAAGTTTGGTGTATAGGTGCTACATAGGCTGAGATGTTGGAAAATTACAAAAAACTGATTTTGAGATAACAGCCTTGAAACACAGCCAATGGCATGCATACTCAGTCTACTACACTCTTCTTTGAACTTTCGCGATTGCTTGCGGATACAAAGGAAGTGTCCATATTTGGATGGCATAACGTCATGCAGGAGAAACACAGCTTTCCAACGACACCACACATGATATGTTTTGTATCACGGTCGCGGTAGTGTATGTACATGTTAGAATGCTTACTTTTGGCGAATTTAGAAGAAACATAAACATACAGGCGTGAGTAGACAAAAGGTAATGAAATAAACCTCTAAATGTGTAAATCGGACTTTGTTGTTGTGTTAGTGTGAAAGAATACATGCTAATGTGGCAAACTGAAGCAAAACGATGTTTATTCCTGCCGTGGCTATGTTGCTGCTTGTGACAGCGCTTGTGGTTCAGCTGTGAGCACGCAATTAGCGGCAAAGACGGGCGGTGATGTGCGCTGTTTACGTAACCTAGTGACAGCTTAGTAAATTCCACGCAATATGGCAAAGCACAGCGTTCGCTGCATAGAAAAACTCAGCATTAGCGCTTTATCCAGCCCTGAGTGTTAGCCTTTGCTAGCTTCATCAAACTTTGCTAACTCAGCTGTGTGATGTTGTTACAAGTAGGTGCGAGTGCATTTGACCGGCATAAAATCGGCATGTCTCAGACTGACCGGCCGGTCGCCGGTCGTGGCCGATCACGTGAAAATCGGCCGATTCTGATCGGCGGCCGAGCGATCGGTGCATCTCTACTAGAAAACGTAATTTCGAGGAAATTACCAGTGCATGCAAAAGCAAGACATAAGATAAAATGTGAAACAAACTTAAATTTACAAACAGTTGTGGACAGAGGAAGGTGAGGGAAGGGGGGGGGGGGGGGGGCAGTGTGTTGTATGTATGTGGCTTAGGGGCAGAGGTGGAAAAGTCCAACCAACCAGCTGATTCTCAGTAGTAACTCTTCAGCCAGGCAGAGCTAATTGGTGAGATCACCTGTGTTTAAGTGCACTGATAGAACCAATACGTGATTGGACTTTTACTCTCTGAAGCTTGACTTTTCCACCTCTGAGTGTGAGCGCGTGTGAGTGTGCGTGCGTGCGTGTGTGTGTGTGTGAGTGGATGTAAGTGGATGTAAGGAGCATGGCTTTCTATGATGCAGTGAAATGGGAGAGTTAGGTTAAGGTGAGAATGTTGTAGAGTGCATGGAGAAGTGTGGTATATATGAAGTGCTGCAGTCAGGTGTGTGTGTGTGTGTGTATGAGTGAATGGGTAGACAGAGAGAGCTGATAATGCAGGTTCAATTTAACTGGCTGTCAATTAAACTTGATAGGGCCTTGAGCAGCTGGCTCTTGACACAGGTGCAAATCAGCTTAATCAGCAGTGCAGTGCGATAGACCTCTGAAGTTCGCCTACAAAAAAGCTTGCCATATATGGGCAGTTGGCTTCAATTAACTCCCGGATCTCCTTATATGGCCAACAGGGCAGCTTCAGAGGTCTATGAAAAGTCAATGGGGAAAAATATTTTGCTAATATTTCAAAAAGTATCAAGTTTACAGAACTGAAATATACATAGACTTAGTCTTATTTTCAAGACCTACGTAACAAAGTTTGAACCAAGTTTCTACGCTAAACGGTTGAAGCTGAATAGGACCTGGTTAGGAGAATAATAACAACTAGAAATGCAATTCCAAGGAATTACCAGTGCATGAAAATGCAAAAATAGATAGATAATGTAGATATGGCTACTAAGGTGTAGCTAGGGCAAACATGGTGGTTGCATAGTTTACAGAGAGTTGATAGTGTGAAGGTAGACAGTTTAAAGATGAAACATTCCAGTTCTAACTTAATTAATGATTTCTATTCATGTTAAAATGTTGATTAGCTAACTTAGCTAATGATTTCTAGCAGTTACGCTAAAAATGCTAATTATGCTAGCAATGCTAACTTTACTTACAATGCTAACCAGGTTGATTAGCTAACTTAACCGATGATTTCTAGCAGTAATGCTAAAAATGCTAACCATGCTAAATATGCTAACAATGCTAACCAGGTTGATAAGCTAACTTAGTTGATGATTTTTTGCAGTTATGCTAAAAATGCTAACTAGCTAAGTTGCTAGTGAGGACTTTTATTTTGAAACATTTGTTGCTAGGGTATCCATGGTGGCCACTATCAGGAAACAAGAAGTTACTGCAGTATAATCATGTTGGTTGCTATGGAAACGGTCATAAACACTTAATTTTAATGGTTGCTATGTTGGTTGCTAGGTACATGGAGGTTTCATGTAGTTGACTGGAGGCATAGTGGATGATAACTGACAGTTGGAATGGTTGAACAGTTCAATAGTTGAGTAGTTTCAATGGTTAAATGATTTAATGGTGTATTATTGCAGTGAGGACTTTTATTTTGAAACAGTTGTGGACAGAGGAAACAATTGACAATTCACTGATCTACATAAAGAATGATGGAGCGGCAACAATGGGATAGTCTAGCCCTTCTATCTTTCTTTATGTAGATCATTGAGGGTCGATGCCCGAGGAGCGAGTGAGGACATATAAACGCTGCTTGAGAGGCACCCACAGTAAATACTTGTATGTAGATAGTCTAATTAATGTTGATAGACAGAATGTTTAATGGATGTTGATAGGCAGATTGTTTAATAGATATTGATTGACAGTTTAATGGGTGGATGAGTGAATGGTCTGAAGAAGATGAATGGATAGAAGGTTGGATGGAATGTGCCTTATATTCTTGTTAAGAGAGACACTGATACAGCTCTCTGAGAGTAGTTGATACAGGTGTAATCAATTTAACTGGCTAGTCTTAAGAGAGAGTGTGCTTAAAGCCTGAGACAGAGTAAATCATTTAAAAGTTGAATGTAGATAGTCTAATTAATGTTGATAGACAGAGAGTTTAATGGATGTTGATAGGCAGATTGTTTAATAGATGTTGATAGACAGTTTAATGGGTGGATGAGTGAATGGTCTGAAGAAGATGAATGGATAGAAAGTTGGATGGAATGTGCCTTATATTCTTGTAGACTGGAGAGACACAGCTCTCTACTGAGAGTAGTGGATACAGATACAGGTGTAATCAATTTAACTGGCTAGTCTTAAGAGAGCCAGTGTATGTAGCCTGAGAGAGAGAGAGAGAGCTGCTGCACCTGGACTGGCCACCTGGCGTAACATTCTAATTGCTGCCGTGATGTCATAATGAGCAATGTTAAGTCTATGGGGAAATGTTTAATAGTTTTTAATTTACAGTTTAAAAAGTATAAAAGTTACAAAGTTGAAAAATATATTGCACAGGTCTCCTTAGTAAGACCTACGTAGCAAAGTTTGAATCAAGTTTCTACGTTAAACGGTTCAAGCTGAATTGCGAGCGTTAGAAGAAAAAGAATTATAATAATAAGAAACCTAGGAAGAACAATATAGTGCATTTTCATGCACTATAACTAGAAATGCAATTCCAAGGAATTACCAGTGCATGAAAATGCAAAAATGTATAGATAGATAATGTAGATATGGCTACTAAGGTGTAGCTAGGGTAAAGATGGTGATTGCATAGTTTAAAGAAAGTTGATAGTGTGAAGGAAGACGGTTTAAAGCTGAAACATTCCAGTTCTAACTTATCTAATGTTTTCTATTCATGTTAAAATGTTAACTATGGTAACAATTATAACCAGGTTGATTGGTTAACTTAACTACTGATTTCTTGCAGTTATGGTAAAAATGTTAACTATGCCAACAGTGCTAACCAGGTTGATTAGCTAACTTAGCTAATGATTACTAGCAATTATGCTAAAAATGCAAACTATGCTAGCAATGTTAACTATGGTAAAGATGTTAACTTTACTAACAATGCTAACCAGGTTGATTAGCTAACTTAGCTAATCATTTTTAACAGTTATGCTAAAAATGCCAAATATGTTAACAATGCTAACTATGGTAACAATGCTAACCAGGTTGATTAGCTAACTTAGCTAATCATTTTTAGCAGTTATGCTAAAAATGTTAACTATGCTAACAATGCTAACTATGTTAACAATGCTAACTAGGTTGATTAGCTATCTTAGCTAATCATTTCTAGCAGCTATGTTAAAAATGCTAACTATGCTAACTAGCTAACTTGCTACTGAGGACTTATATTTTGAAACATTTGTTGATAGGGTATCCATGGCTGCCACTATCAGGAATAAAGAAGTTACTGTAGTAAAATCATGTTGGTTGTTATGGAAACGGTCATAAACGCTTAATTTTAATGGTTGCTATGTTGGTTGCTAGGTACATGGAGGTCTCATGTAGTTGACTGGAGGCATAGTTGAAGATAACTGACAGTTGGAATGGTTGAACAGTTAGATAGTTGAGTAGTTTCAATGGTTAAATGATTTAATAGTGTATTATTGCAGTGACGACTTTTATTTTGAAACAGTTGTGGAAAGAGAGTTTAACAGGATATGTAGTCTTCACAGAGAGATTGTATGCTTAAAGCCTGAGAGAGAGAGGGCTGCAGGTGGGGCTGGCCACCTGGCATAAGATTCTAATTGCTTAATGATCCGATTGTGATGTCATAGAGGCCAATGTTAAGTCTATGGGGAAATTTGTTATAGTTTTTAATTTATAGTTTAAAAAGTATAAAAGTTACAAAGTTGAAAAATACATAGCAGCATTCCCCTATTTAAGACCTACGTTGCGACGTTTGAATAAAGTGTCTAAGTTAAACGGTTCAAGCTGAATAGAAAAAATTAATTTGATCAGCGGAATAATAAGAAGAAGAAGAAGAAGAAGAAGAAGAAGCCTAGGAAGAACAGTACAGTGCATTTTCATGCACTGTAATAAGAAGAAGATGCCCAGGAAGAACAGAACAGTGCATTTGCATGCACTGTAATTAGCAACATGTTCCAGCCCGCAACTTTCTGTCAAAATAATAATGTAATAATGCTTAAGTCGCCCCTTTAGGATATTTTTCATGCGATAAACGACACAGGTTAAAACAGACGGGAGGTACGGTGACAAATCTCATTTGTAGCCTAGACTCCACCTGCTAGACATCAAGTGTTTCGATTCAAGCAACGTTTTCACGAACTAGCCCCCTCATTACAAACTACACGCAGGAGACGTGCGGTTTGTAATGACGCGGAAGCGATGCAAGCAGGCCATAGTTTTGCACAAACTGATGCAGAAATACATCAAATGTTGAAACAAAAAATCACGTTTGATGAGGTCTTGGGTCTGTTATTCACATATCTGATTCTGAAGTATGTCTGCCTTTTGGAGATTATATGATCGATCGTAATTGACAGTGATCTGGGTGCGTCTGTGAAGGTGCGTCTTTTGAGTGAACGACAGTGTTTTCTAAGCGGCTACCATGCTTCGACCCTCTGCCCAACATAAATGGAGGTGCCAGTGGTAATTGAGATGATGGTGTCCTGGACCCCGTACAGAGAGCTGAAAAACTACAAAGTCACTTGACAAGGCACTGATTTGACCAGGCTACTTCATTGTATACAAAAGCTTTGTGTTAGTAGCCTAGTAGGTGTAGGCATAGTTTACTGTTGTTGATTTACATTTTACTGTTTTGCTGTTAATTTCTTATGTAGGGGAAAGGACAAAAAAAGGAAAGTAAAACTGCTCAAATATGTTCAACATTCAGTATTTACTGAGAGATGCATAATTCGAGGTAGTTGTCATCCAGACATCATATGCTGATTAGATAGGTAGGCTATACAGTATTTACGCCTTCGTTAACCACAGACTTGTGGGGGGGGGGGGGGGGGGGTTAGGGGGGGCGGGGGAAGTTAAAATAGTGGTGAGCACTTTTTAAAGAATGGCAGTTAAGTAGCTCATAGCCCAATATTCTGGGATTTCAGTCTTGAAACCCTCACTAGAATCAATACAGTGCTGAAGGCAAGAGGGAGGATGGAATGGTTGATGGAATCTAAAGGCTGCACTGAGGTCAAGGAGGATAAGGATGGTAAGGAAGTTGTAGTCAGTAAAGAAGAGGACGTTGTTGGTGACTTCAAAAGGGCAGTTTCAGTATGGTGTAAGGAACGGAAGGCAGATTGGAATGGTTTGTAGAGGTTACTGGGTTTGGAGGTGGGCAGTAGCAGCTCACTGAAGGACTTTTATCAAAAATCAAGAGGTCTGAGATGAGCCGGTAGTTGTTGGGGATGTCAGGGTCAAGTATGATATTTTTCAGTATGAGGTGACAGCAGCAGGCTAAAGGGGATAGGGTACAAAGCTAGTGGACAGAGATTAGTTGATTATGTTAATGAGTGGGTACATGCTCGTACTGTATTGTTATCTTTTTATCCTATGTAAGTTTCTCTTTAGGATAACCAAATAACGGAACTAAACTGAGCAGGATAGTGAGGATAGGCAGACCCTGATGAGAAATGTGGGGATCAGGTCAAAGGGAAAGGTTTAGGGCTTTGTGCTGATCACTATAGGAAATTAGTAGGGGTGGGTGCAATTCATCGATTTGGCGATGCATCGCGATGCGGCACGTGACGATTTGGCATTGATTAATTAATGTCGATGCTTAAAATAAATAAATAAATTAAATTAAATTCACTTTGATGTATTGCCGCAAGACCGGAACAAAAAACATGTAACCAGAACCTTAACGCGCGTGTTTGAGTGGGACCACAACAAACAGAGCACTTCACACTAACCTACTGCTGCTGTGAATACTGGGCTAAACCAATCATAAATGTACTGATTCTAAGACGTTCTCATCGAATAAGCCAATGAGAGGCAGGAATGCATAGCAACCGTTTCCATGAAAGAAAACAAATGTACTTCGCGAGTGGCAGAAACTTGTTGGCTAGCTAGTTGTGGATTGTACATGGCCATGGTAGTTCAAAACCATACAAGTAGCTGCAACTTCATGATCATGTGCACTTTTAATCAACAGTCAGTGACCATGTGCATGTCAAAACATGAGACTAATGAAAAAAGTTTAAACCAAGCTAACGTTCATCTCGTTCAGCATTTCTCCTCGTTCGTAGCTTGCTGCTGTCGTTTGTAAGCTCACTACCTTGCGGCAGGCAAGGTGCAGGTCTCTCGTTCAGTCAGTCACTCGTTCTTGCCTTGTTGGCTGTACAGCAGAGGTTCTTTTTATGGCTCTGTAGCCTAAATTGGGTCTTGAAACCGTTTTATTGGTATAATCTTTCTGCCCAGCCTTTAAACATGCTTGTCGGAATATTGGATCCTTGTTTATTTATGAATGAACACGTTTTCTTAAATAAATTATCTAGTGATGCTCCGATCGATCGGCCGCCGATCATGATCGGCCGATATTGGCTAAAAATGGCTTGATCGGTGAAGCTCAAAAGCGCCGATCAAAAAAGCCGATCATGTGACCTACTGTAAATTACTTGCGTGACATTTTTTCACCTGCAGGCGCAGCGCACAGGCACACAACAGCCTAGAGTAGAGAGGAGCTTGCAGTGGCAAACATGAGTAGGCTAAAGGTTCAGTGTAAAATTAACCATATGCAATGTATGTCGTGCTGAAATCCCTCGAGGTGGAAGCCACCAAAGACGTTTTAACACCACTGACGGACAACTGAATATGTCGGGTATGAGAAACTAAACCAGCCAACTTCCCCATCCTTCAATCAGCCGAATGTAGGCCTACTAACGATAGGGATGATAAGATGGAAAGGCATTACGTTCAGAATTAATTTGCCTCCTCGAACAACCTCTATTTCGTTGTGGAGGATAAAGCCCAGTTACGATTTTGCAAATATCTGTAGCCTAAAAGATTTTTGAAAGACAGTCAGACTCTCACATCTAAAGACAAATCATAGAGTTTTAAGTCACAAACTAGTCACAGACTATGCAGACATGCGATAATATCAGACATGTTTGATATTGTTGTAACGGCAGAATTAGAAAAAGACTCCGACTGGCTTACAACCGCTAATTAACACCTTACATTAAACGAGTACACGGGAGCGCGCCGCACCATGATTTCTGTCCCGACTTTGGATATTTATTCATCGACTGTGAAAACATGGCAATATCGCGCAATGTAAGTCGGCCCTAATCTGCCTTGATCCACGATATTACCCCGCAGGCATAAAATACTAGCCTAATGTGTATCTCCCCGCGTTACCAAACAGTGTAGCCTACATTGACAAGCTGAAGAATAGGCATATTAGCTTCCCAAGCGCAGACGCCTGTCCAATGTCCCTGCTAGCTTAACAGCGCACTTTATTGACTCAAACTGGTGGCATTTAACGGCATGTTTCAGTCATGGGGGATTCCAAGATAAAAAAGACTTGCAATTTATTGCTTACAGTAGCTTACATTATTTCTTTTTTGGGGGATTTGGAACAGAGAAAAGGCCATAGTTTTGCACTTTGAGGCAGTAGGTTTTGATGTAACACGTTTTTCATTTAATGTAGTCAGTCTATTTAGAAGCTATACTTTTCAAGTAGCCTAGGCAATGTAATTTGGTCCCATCCCATTTAGGTGATCTGTGTGTTGGTCTGCCTGACCCCCTCCTTGTATGAAATCATTTTATGTCTCGCTGCATATTTGGAAAAGATGGCCAAAGTTATTTCATTTTCTAAATACAAATCGATAAATGGTGGTTCTTCAACATCTTGACTAGCCTATAGGCCTACTGTCTTTTATGCCACTTACATTAATTCATAGATAGTTTAATTTCTACAAATGATGCAAACTCTGCTAGACTATTGTTAAAAGACTCTCATTCCCCTGCCATTCTGTGATCGGCAGTGATCGGCAATCGGCCGATCATGATTTTGATGATCGGTAATCGGTGATCGGCCCCAAAAATGCTGATCGGAGCATCTCTAAAATTATCTGATCTAGCCATAGTCTAGTACTCTATCCAGCCAACCTTCAATATGCCAATTTAATGTCAAGGCGAATGTTAACATAACGGTCATAAAATAAAATATTTCAAATGTTCAAAAAACCTTGTTATTTAGTTATAGAGTAGTTATAGAGGAACCGAGTTATAATTGATAGGCTAGTTATTTACAAATGTAGCAACAGATGAAGACAAAATCAATCTTAATATAGAAAAATGCATTAAAAATAGCAATAATCGAAGAATCGTGGCACCAATAATCGAATCGAATCGACAATCATTATAATCGCAGAATCGAAGAATCGAAAATCCCATAATCGAAATCGAATCGAATCGTTAGGTACCCATGTTGGAGCACCCCTAGAAATTAGTGGTATTCAATGATTCCGGTGAATGAAGAGACTGTGTGGGTTGGAAGTGGGGAGCGGTTGAGGTGTGATTGAGGTCTGCGAGTGATGGTTGAGGTGCAGAGGGCCACTTAATCATGAATATTGTCGATCCTGGTTCTAGTGAAGGAAAGGAAGAAGTTACACTTGAAGGTGCTGAATGTCTTGGGGTTGTTGGAGAGTGGGAAGAGTGGTGGAAGGAGCAAGCAACGTTAAGAGCCTCTCTTTACTGTTACTTGTTGATTTTGAAGGGATCCAGGTGAACAGTGAGACTGGTTTTTATTGGCGAGTCATTCCAGTTGTCGGAATTTGGCTTTGAGGAGGCAGAAGTTGATCAGTGTACCAGGGGTCGGACTATGTGAAGGAAATCAATTTCGTTCATAAAAAGGTACACTATGCAAGATTTTCACCTTAATGTAACCTTTACGAAGCCAATTTGATGGTAAACAAACTTGCTGCTAACAAGAGAATAATCCATACAACTTCAAGAACAGCGCCCTGAATCATCTTGCAAGAATTGTGAAATCTCGGAATTACCTGGTTTTTGCTTGTTGCAAATCCTTCGCCTCCACAATGAAAGCATTTTCATTGTGAACAGGGGAAACAAGTCGCAAGAAGTAGGCTATTTACAATGGCAGAGTAAAATAGGTATTGCGAATCTAGGGGGGAGTTCTTCGGTCAAAATGTGTTGCGCCTTGAAGGACCTTGGTCCGAAGCGTTGTGCTAACGTTTGGGAGCTTCTATCAGTGTGCGGACTTTTTTCATTTCTTTTCACTTATTTTTGGTCCAGCATCTGTACTACTGAGATTCACGCATTCTCTTGCTTTTGGAGCTCTACAGTCGCCAAAAATATCTGAACCTGCATAGTATACCATTTAAGGATGCAAGGGTATTGAACCAAGAGGGGAGTGCATCATTGTAAGCGTTGACCAGGAAAGTGAGAAAAGTGTTAACAATGGTGGCAGCCAAGATGGGGAGAGAGGGTTGATGAACTTGAGGTTGAATGAATCTCCTGAATCTCATGATGCATATATTTGGAAAGGGTTAGGGTTAGATTTCAGTGTTCATGGTGATAACCAGGTAGTTGGAGATGGTGATGTCGTTGTGGGTAAGATTGTTGATGGTGATGCCCAGAGGTGCAGTCTAGATCCAGTGTGTCCTTTTCTCTGGGTGGGGAAATCAATGTGTTGGGTGATGATGTAGGTTCACAGAGTTCTGTAGTGGTTTTGGAGACCATGGAGTTGACGTGGAAGGTGAAGTCGCGATATGGAGTTGGGTTGCAAATTAAGTGTCTATGGGTTTGAAAGGTAGCGTATTGAAAAAAATAGGTACTCAAATAAAGTTAAGAGCTAAGATGGCTTTTATATTGGTTTTAATAATAGATTATTTGTGTACTTTTACGATATGACTGCCAAGCCCCTCCGGCAGTGGTTAGGTAGTTTTTAATGTGTTCAAAGTTAGGACGGTGCATAAATGGTAACAAATGCCAATTTAAGATTGGCATGGGGTACTTTCCATAAGATAATCTCTCAATGAAAATCAAACCAGCTATTAGGCTAACTGAAATAAAACCATGCCAATCTCTAAAAATAAAAATCTGCCTGCCTCTACTAGAATTTAACATATGGGTGTACTCACTTTTGCCCCCTGTATTTTAAGGAAGAACATTCATTTATTTGCAGTATATTATTAATTCAAAAAGAAAATGGTGTCCTTTAAGGTTGGGCTTTTCCTCATTTTTAAAATGAAGGAATTACATTTCCAAAAAATCATTTCTTTTTTTAGTCCTCTTCTTAGTCAACTTTTTGTAAACAAATGGAAAACAGACTCACCTCCTGGTCTCCATAACAAAATGTCAAGATGACTTAAAGGTTGGGTACGGGATTCGCAAAACGGACGGCAGAGTTTGAACATATACAACCTCAAGTCCCGCCCTCCATGCACGAGCGACAATTCAAATGCGCAGCGCGAGAGCTAAATGAAATGCCAGCCTGGCGTCTACAGCACTATGAGCTCTAGTCTCCATACAATCAATCACTCACATCAACTTCCCCAATTACATTCTTTATTCACCTCCAAAGGGTTGTAGTACGTATGGTTCAGTAGCCATAGGTGTGTATATTTGAACCGAATCTGGTTTGTTCTTACCAGGGCGATTATCTCCTGAAATATCCGAGTTTAGTGCTGGCCCGTTGGTTCGCCTATTCCACTGTAGCTCCAAGCTGTTAAGTTTCGATTTCATGTTTACAATACTCTTCGTGTCACGGTAAAATGTAATTTTTGCTACATAGCTTATTTATTGCGTGGGTGATTGAGTTTCCGTAGGTATCCGCTGCCTTAGTTTGTATAGAAATGAAGTGACACATACAACAAGAGGGGAACATGGACGTGCAGCAGCAGGCAGTTGGTTTTGTTTCAGCACTGACTCGCGGTCACCAGCTTTCGAAAGGGTCGCGCGCGGTGGGGAGGGGAGGAAGAGGAAGACGAGATTGACGAACGAGCTGTGAAATGATGGTATGGGGTGAGGAATACTATTGGCTGGAGTTTTTCGAGCCCTGCCCGTTCCGCAGATGATTGACGTGTTTAATTTCCATTTCAGTGCTTCCAACTTAGTGGCTATAAGTGGGTTAGGAATAGGATTTCAAGTGATTTTGCAAAAATGGCCAACAAAGCTAATTCCATACCCTACCTTTAAGATACCAGGTTCATGATTCAATCACTTTCCAGGATTTTTTCGAATTACGCTAATAAGGACCATGCTTCAATCAAATGGGCTATGTTATATGTGCTTGTGACAAAATGGGGCACTTGACTTCACTTTAGAATGTAAGTGTTTAGTAATATTAATAATGCATGCTGGCTTAGCAAAAGGGTGCCTTCTAAAGCATTCCTCTCCCGTAACAGATCAATGTTTTTTTTTTTTTGGGGGGGGGGGGGGGGGGGGGGTCACTAAAAAAATATTTGAATCCTCTACAATAGGCAACCTTTAAATAGAAAAAGTGACACAGCAGATCTTATATATTCACATACATCATCACCCTTCATATAACCTTTTCAGTTACATATTATAAAAATAGAGCAATTCATTCTGACAGCTCTAGTGCCACACTGACATTAACTCGGTCACTGAGCTTCAACCCCACAGCACTTAGTTGTGGTAACAGTTCTTCTCTTTTCTTTTTCCCCCTCTCTCTCATAGAGCAGCTCCACTCCCAGCAAGAGTGCCAATCCTTGTCACTATGAACTATGGCTCGCACCAGACCGGGACCCGTGGTTGTGTCGACAAATGCAATGTGGCTTTTGGGGAGAGTCTAGGGTAGGCTAGCGATGGAGTGGGAGCGGAGCAGGGACGGGCTTGGGGGAAGTGGAGGTACACTGAGGACAGGCCCCAGGTCAATGGGATGCCGGGGTTTTGGGAGTGGAGCGTCGTCAATGGCAAATATAGAATCCCCCGGCATTCTTGCGGTGGGACCCACGGGTCTCGCACTGTTCCGTTTATTCTTGACGACTCGCCACAGGATGAGAGCGAACGTCCGCAGGCCTGCTGAGAGCCATAACCCCCCTCCACACACACACACACACACACACACACACACACAACCATAAGTTGGCTCAAACCCCTCTCCAAACTCCCCAACTGCACCCCTGCCCCACCCCCTGCTGAAAGAGAGTTAAGACTTTTGGGAAGTCATTTAAATGGTCACCCCTGTTGGAGTTGGCCCCACCCACAGCAAAATGACACTCAGTTCACCCAGAAGTCATGAGAAAAAGGCCTGGAGATGGTGGCGGGCGGCGTGCACTGCGGGAACTTACGTTGTGCTTCTCAGCCAGATAGTCAAAGAGCATACGCCCATCCCTGGAAGAGAGTGAGAGTAGTTTGTGGTTAGTTAGGTCGGCCTGAGGTTGGTGGGCTGCTGGATTCTTTTGATTGTGCATTTTTTTCCCTAATTTGGGCTCAGACTGCCTTGCTTGTGTTTTCAGGAAGACTTGCAGAACAAGCCATTTAAAAAAGAAAAAAAAAAAGTTTTAAGCAAAAGTTATCAAAGCTGACGGGAACAGTGCTATCAAGCCAACAGTCATCAATCACAACAATCAACAGGCCAAAAATAGACCAACTCATAACATGTCACAAGCCCGTGGGCAGCGTATGCTACCAATCAGATGTTCCCCCTGACTATGAATGACTAGGTACACAAGGCTGGTTGCAAATGCACACCACCATCAGGCTCCCACAGCCTTGCATCCCGTCACATGTGGCCAGACTCTAATGAGAAAGCAAATGTCTTCCCCACACCTCAGGCAAATGAAGAGGTCGACCGTTTACTCCATCTGCGGCCATAGGATTCAAAGGCTGTTTATAAAGGCGAGCTCAAACGCTGCGCGCCTGCACCATTATACTGTCATACAGCACATGGTGCCCCTTTTTGGGGAGAAGCGGGGAAGGGGGACTGATCTTCCTTAATGGCTGTGGAAGATGGATAAACAAGATTTACCTCCGCTCCCACTCTGCTTATAAAGCCCCTCCTATTTCCTCCCTCTCCTCCTCCCTCTTCTGTGTGTGTCTGACTTGATGTGTAACATTTCAGAGAGTGTGTGCCTGTGTGTGTGTGTGTGTGTGTGTGTAAGTAACAAAGCAGGCTAAAAGGAGCCAGGTTTACTACACTCTTGACTGCCATGTATGTGCTTCACTCACTCACACAACAGTCCAGCCCACTGGCGAACTGACCAGATCGGTTGCATCATCTTGATCAATCCATCAAGTTAACTTTCCCATTCAACAAAGGAGACATACCTTGTCAGTCCTATGCATGTTGCCCAATGCTAAAGAAGTGCTGATTATGCATCAAATAGGCTACATAGTTATGGTTATGGTTATGGTTATGGTTATTTAGCAGACGCCTTTGTCCATAGTATAATACAAGTGAATGCCAAGGTTATCCGGAATCAGTATACACCATAATGTGACTAATTAAACCACATTGCCTTGAAATATAACACACAGCCGTGTCACAGTTGACCCAAGAACTAACACGCACTGCTTTTCCAAAGCCTTTCCAACTGGTAGCCTGATATTTTCTTATGGACTACTATGACAGCACACCAAGCAAAAGTGATATCAAGATACTGCAACCACTCGGAATAGGACTTTAGTGGAAAACATTGGGACCAACATAACAGAAAAAAAAATAAATCTAAAATTAAACTCAAAATCAATCTTAGGCATAGATTAGGCATTAAGCACAACTCTAGTCTCGGCTTGATGGCCTGTTGGCAAATACCAGTGCTGAGCAAGAAGTTCATGTTACACTAAACAACTCACAAAAAAGCAAAACAGAACCCTCCACATAAACCATTATCCTGTAAAATTGCCCTGCTATCCCTTGTGGATCGGAATAGATTCAAGTGTTTAACCTCCCCCTGCCATTTCAGGCTTCCAACAATCCCCACTGCACATCTACATCAGATCTCTGCCACAATACCAAGAGTAACTTTAGCAGATAATCAGACATTGCTCTTGACTTTAGATTGGAAACTGAGAGGATTACCATGACCTGCCATGAGTTTTGCATTGTCTTACAAATCCTGAGCTATCAAATATGAATCCCTGAGTAATAGGAAAAAGACAGAGCTGTGTAGCCTCCATGTCTGACATTTTACTTAAGCTACAAGTTGACTAGAAAATTGAACAACAATAACTCGCATGGCAAACGGTCTAATCCAATCGAAAACCTCACATTTCATGGGCTCACTAATCAGAACAATACCACTGCAGAA
The DNA here is from genome assembly GCF_963854185.1 of Sardina pilchardus. Classification (NCBI taxonomy): domain Eukaryota; kingdom Metazoa; phylum Chordata; class Actinopteri; order Clupeiformes; family Clupeidae; genus Sardina; species Sardina pilchardus. The sequence goes on along the minus strand of NC_084999.1, from coordinate 9,856,022 downwards.
AGTAAAGAAATAAAGTAAGTAGGTTTTCACCCCAATGTTAAAATCCCCCAATTGGTTCATGGATCCATAGTATTTTAAAAAAGGAAGTGTCTTTGATGAAATGATTAGTGTTCGTCCAAGAGACCAAGCAGAGGATAAAAACCAAACTATTTTAATTATGGCAAAGTCAGCACCAAAAAATGAACTTAATAGCATTTACCACAGGGGTCTAATAGCCCTCCCTGCGTTCACATGCTGACTTTGCTGAGGGAGTCTGTAAAGCCGCTCACTGGGGCTAATTCTTGTAACATGCACCAGTGCTTTGATTGCATATTCCCAGTGAGATTCAGCCATCACCACTTCAATTAAATGCCCCTTAAGCCTCATTCAGCTGGAAACGTAGCCAGAAATGTTTTTGTTTTTGCTTTTGTATTTCTGTGTCTGTGTGTGTGTGTGTGTGTGTGTGTGTGTGTGTGTGTGTGTGTGTGTGTGTGTGTGTGTGAGTAAAACAGTTCTTAAACTCTGCTTGAACGATGAAACTGAACAGCAACAAATGTTTTCCAATAACTTTAAGACACACAAGTCCAGTTTGAATAAACACATCAATATTGACATGGACAGCTCAAACAAAAGTTCACTTCAGCTCACAATTACATCAACTAATCTTAACAAAAAATACATCCACTACTACTACTTGGGGCGGAGTGGATAAGGAGCTGGGCAGAATGCAGTAGCCTGACAAGTTGTGGGTTTAATTCCCAGCTTCCACTGTTGTGCCCTTGAGCAGGGCACTTAACTCCGAGCTACTCTGGGGAGATTGGCTGTTACAATATAATTGGCATAAGTCGATTGGATAAAAGTGATGAACGACTTAATGTACATTTAAATGTTTACAATAATATTACCTTCAAAGAGATGAATAAGAAAAAAAAAAATAACTCACCTTGTTGACTGCATCTGTCTAGTAGTCTCTGGGTCCTCAAACATTTTGACAATGGGCTCAGTCTCTGACTGCAACTGTTTTAGCTGAGCCACGACTGTAGTCCTTTTCTCCCTCAGCGCTAAAAACACACACAAGGATGCACTGGAGTGATGTAAAAATGCAAGATATACTGCAGGTAAGTAAACAAGTGAGGTGTTTGAGATGTGTGGCGCTAGCAGATTTAAAAAAAAGTTTTAACACAGGTGGGTAAGGGTCCACACACACACACACACACACACACACACACACACACACACACACACACACTTCAGCAGGCAAGAATGACAATACTCTGAGTACTAACTTTGAGGGATTTCCTTGTCAGCGTACAGGTTTTTGTATACATCCATGGCAAAATCCACCATGTTTGTATCACTAAGAAGCTCCAGTTTTCCTTGAAGAAGTTCTTTTTCATTGTAAATCTGAAAGATATGTTGCATGCATCACGTTGCAAAATGATGCGAAGGTTTTAATATCAACACAGGTGAGATTAAACATAGCCACACTACAAAAACCCTGGGGTGGGAAGGTATTTTGTCCAAAGCACAAAACCTAGCTATGCTTAATAGCATGTTATCATGAAAAATGACAAAGACAAAAACAATAACGTGTCAGCAACGTATAACAGCTGACAGCTTGGAAAGCTAGCTTGATGAACCACTAGCTAGCGCACTGCTAAGAGCAATGTCATGCGTACATGTAAAACTGAGCAATCCAGCTAAACTGAAGTACCATATATGACTTCATGCAACTTGCACTTATGCAGTGGTGAATTGACATTCATAAGCACATTGGAGTGTACGCTACCATTAACAAATGTCACACTAATTAGCTTCCTATGTTTCGGCTAACTAGGCTAAAACAGCAGCTGCAGGATTACAGACCGTCACGTGTCTTGAAATACTAGCAAGCAAGACCAAATACGATATTCGAAAAGCGTATTGTTTCGTGTAATAAAAAAATATATTTTACCTCTTTTACAGACAGAAATTCCAGCAAGGGGAAAACCAGATGTCTGTCCAAGAAGTGGGCAATTCTCGTGGTCAAGTCGTAATCAGCCATGTTGGATGCTGTTGGGGGACGGTCCTAAAAGCGCACGAAGTAGTCTACTACTGTAGGAAGTGACATAACAACGTTAGGCTTAGCGCGTTGCCCGAACTGTTTAGTGGTTCCTTTCCTTTCTCATCGGTATTAATACGAGCTGAATTTATATGAATAATTAGAGCCATAGGCTATTTCTACATTAACCATACATGTTTTTCGCCCTTATTTACAGTAGCCTAGGCTAGACACATTGTTACACTGGCTGTGACACGATACAATTGCGACCTATCAGGATACAAAATGGCACTTTGTCAACTTTTCTTAAATATTAAAAAAAAAAACAGGCTGGGGGTTAGGCCTATAGCTCTGTGAACCTTTCCCTTAGGCCTCTATAATTACAGTGTAGGCCTATAGCTGATACAATGAAATATTTCATGCTTAAAGGGGAATTCCTATGCCAAGTGAACTTGTTGAATTGTTAAACATTGGGTCTCTTCCAGAACCCACTGAAATGTCTCCAGTCGACAAGTATCAGATAGAGTTCATATAGCCCAAAGTGCATGATCTCTCTTTGGAACACTAGCTGTTCTGCTACCCACAGCAAAGCTAAATAAGACGGAGACAATTGTACAATACAAATTGACTGAGTTTAAAGAAATAATCACATATTTCCTTTCAATTATCATAATAGGAATCTGGAAACGTGATACTCGTGTATGACGGTCGGTTATGCTGTTGACTTCCTTACTAACAAAAGAGGCCTCAGTTTTATTCCTCGTCCCACAGCTGTGTCATAAAGACGCCCATATGTCAGCCATACATTACACACAGTGAAGAGCCAATATCAGCTACTCAATGGTCCATCTCTAATAGATTCCACTATATAGTAGGCTACCCTGTACGCTTGACAACCACATTGCGCTGCCTTATAGCCCCAAAACAATTTAGCCCTTGTTACAACAGTTTGACGGCAGGTAGAAATGAGTCATAAACGCATAGTATACGCATCACGGCCAATTCTGTTTTACTGGGTGCTTTTGATACAGCCAGCTGTGGCTTGATGTTAGCAGGCTTTCAAACTGTTAAAATAAAGGAGTGTGTGTGTTTGTGTGTGTGTGTCTGTGTCTGTGTGTGTGCGTGTGAGAGAGAGAGAGAGAGAGAGAGAGAGAGAGAATTCAACCAAGATGGGTTTTTTTACGTGTGTTGTAGGATACATATGATTGCAGACATGGTGCTTCAACAGTGAAATATTAATTATGTTTTTGTTTCATTAATTGGCACAGGCACAGCCACATCCTGAAACCTTATACTCCGATGAGCAGCATGACGTCTTGTTGTTTTTGTGTGCAGAGCTGGGCCTGACACATGTTTGAACTTCTCTGTCCTTTCTGAATTTTTTCATGATTTATATTATTTGTGTACAGTGTAGCCTGGATAATACTGTAGACTGATTCTCAGTTGAGAATATGGAAATCATTGGTTCACCTCCGATGAAATTAAGCTTAAACTGGTACATTAAACTCTACTGAATTCTTCCCGATGTATGGTAAACACTGTACCTTCCTCATAAACAAGTTTACCCTGATTCAAAGAAAGTGCATATCTGTGTTGTTTGAAACTGACAGCGCAGCCATGGGTTGTGAGTGACAACTATCCTCCTCTATCATTGTACAAACCCTGCCCCATACCAGATATACAGTAAGTGGTTGTGATTGACCAGTTTGATAAGACAACAAATCACATATCTACAATGTTCAAATGTAAATACAGGTATTGTTTTGCTGTGACAGGAACATTTTCTCATTGCCTCACAGAATCTGGACTGCTACCCATTCAGTTGGCACTTACTCAACTTGGGAATCTGTCCATGAAAATGCTTGTGAAATTATTATTCATGGCTTAATGTGAGGAAATTACCAGCTATTTTCAAATGGGCTGGTTTCACCGTGAAGGGATACTTTGTAGTATTATAAGTACTTTTACATGATGGAAGTAAAGCTTTTTTTCTTTTCTTTATCGTCATCCTCAACGTCCTGCATGCTTGATAAAGACCATGTGTGCATTATTGAAGGTGCCGTAGATTTGATGAAAGAGTTAAACATTGATATGACTCCTTTTGCCATTCTTTGGATCATGTACAGTAATTTAATTATGGAATGGAGATGAATATTTCTCTTTACCAGTAACACTCTAGCCCACCATAGATGCACTGGGCATGTACATTGGTATTCATTGTAAAAAGTACAGTATAAGCACATTCATATTTGATAAAGTCTAGCATGTAAGTTTTATTTTCTCTTTAAAAAAAAATATGCCTTTGGCAGCTCCAGCTGGAAAGTCCAGCTTTGTTAAAAATGTATCCAATAAAGGCACAGCACGGTTAAATACCACAAGCTTAATTGTAATGGACATAGAATCTTGTATTTGCAAAGAAAAATTATTCAGAGGCAAGATTACTCTGGTTTCTCCTGTTTCAACCAGCCAATCATTCTAATGAAGGCTCCCTTAGGAGCAGAGTACAGGAAAATCCAAGCAAGTGGAATAGACTATCATCTAAACACAAAATCCCATTTTGCTGGAGGGGAACCGAGGCAAAAATGTACTTTCCAATTTTCATATTTCATCCTCTATCATGTTTGAAATACCGTACTCTGTGAACAGCTCTTGAGTCATTTTATTCTGGTTGGAATGTGTCTCGGAGTAAATTGGGCTCAGAATGTTTGTTTCATGATATGCAGGATACATTTTCAAAGGACACCTTTTTTATTATTTTTAAAATTATTATTAAAACCAGCAATCATAACAAGGGTCTAAGTGACTGACTATATGGTGTGTCAGACATTTCAAGTCTCAAGTGTAGAAGTTTGTAGTTGAATTGTGGGATCTTTATGCCAGTAAGACGTAAACGTGGCCCACAGAAACACCCTCTGTTAATAATTCTCTCACAGGTCATTTCTTCTCAATCAGTCAGTAAAAAAAAGGAGAGGCTATGTTTAACAGTGAATCATACCTAATTGTGGCTTGGATACTAGGGGGAAACTGTGAGTGCTAAGATGATTAGCACATTGAAGTTCCACTGAGGGAAACACTACTGGGCCACAGTAAATGAGAGACCTGTCTGTGTTTCGTGCTCTCTTACCATACCGTCTAAACAGGGAGCATCAATCTTTTTTTTGTTTTGTTTTTATGCCAACATTAGTTGAATTTGTTCACAGAAGACGGGGAAAAAAAGGCAAATCAACATGTTCTCAAGATTTGACACAATTAATATTTTGTGAAAATATCAATTGGGTTCTTAAAGAAGTTCTGCTTATTTATGTATTGACATGGATGGTTGAAATGGTTGTGGTTGACAGGAAAATGTTAGCAGGAGGAGTTCTGATTGCCCCAGATGTTGTTGCTTTTTTAGTACTTTACTGTCTGGAAACTCTACTCTGTTGATGCTCCAGAATGCACAAAGTCCATGCTCACCCACATGCTTCCCCAAACTATCCCCACCAAGGAAAGTGGCAGGCAAAGCCACACTAATAATAACTTGTACAATTAAGTATTCCATTCCAAAACACACAGACACATGCTGTGCACGAACACATACAGTATGTGTGCAGACACACACACACATACACACATACACACACACACACACACACACACACACACACACACACACACCATATGTCAACATAACTTGTTTCTTTTCTTCTTTCTATATACAATACATACACACAAAACAATAGCAGACACAACATAAACATCAAGTAAAGGCTTTGAATGTGTCTAGATGAACAACAGTTGAGGCAAACACAACCACACACATGCGTTATACAACTATAGCCAGACAAACCATTCATCAACAACGACAGATGTCTGAAAACAAAAGTGAGCAATGCCATTTCCCAACTTATTTTATATGATATACTATCATTCTCTGGCTAGGTAACAAAAGAAGAGGTGATGGGGGAAGTGGTTTCTTCACAAACAAAAATTACTTCCTGGCACTGTGCCCTCTCACTTGGTATTACGGTGCCCTGCAGGCGCCAAAATAGCTGTGGGGAGCTATTGTTAAGCACTAAGTTGAGGAGCCCCCCTGCTGTTATTTATCCAACTGGATCTCTGTGTGGGAAAGGGTGGATGTCGGAACAACCATGTCTGTGCAATATTTCTGTACCTTTGTTGACTTGTGGTGCCAAGGCTCCCTTGTCTAGCGCAACCTGGGAGAGACTAAAGCAGCGTTTATGAGAGCACAACTTGGGTAAAGAAAGGAGGGGGTGGACGTTTGAAAAAAAAAAAAAGCAAACTAATTGAGGCGGATAAGTTTGTACAGGAGTGGAATCTTGTAAAACGTTCTTTGTTGCAATTATACCATTTTTGCTGCTCTAATTTCTAAATAAAACTCTACTTTGTTTCTGTTTGTGGGAATACCACGGCCTCACAGTCCTTACAAAAGTGATGAAGCTTTTCCTTTAATAGCTTTCCCAAAGCCCATCTATTCCATCATTCATTAAAAATAGCTATTTAACACTAATGGCAAGGAAGAAGTGCATGGACTGGTCAACCAAGGATTCTGAACTTTTCCCTCCTCTTCATTTCATTGTGGATTCTAGACGGGACAGCAGATACTGGCAGACACGGTGCTCTCCGGCTACTTGGTATTCCAATAAGTCCACAAACAAATCAATACCCTCTGAAGACGAACGCTTCAGTGCAAGATACTGCAAAGTCAAACATTGCTCTCTAAGCCAAATGAATTATTATGAATTTAAATGATGCTTTTAAACGTGGTCTGTTAGATATGCACCACCTCGCTCGTTGGCCACGTCAGGTTATAAATCACCAGCCCACCAGCGTCCTGATCCTGAGCCCAGTGCTGACATCAGCACTGTTGTATTTGATGGCATTGGACCTGGGTTATCGACAGAGCCAGGGGGCCAGAGCACAATGCAAACTCACAGAGCAACTCCTTTCCCCTCTTTGCATGTCCATTGAGAACATCTGCACAGCATATGTATCCGTGCGCTCAGTGGAGAAGCAAAGCACCGACACTTGGAGTGTTTTGGACTATCTGCGTGTCAGAGAGAGCACAAGAAACGGCGTGCCCTTTTTTTGTTTGTTTGTTTTTGTTTATTTGCTGTTGTCGCTGAGTGTTTGTTTTGTTGCTTTTTTATTTTCCATACTTTATGGCTTCAATTACTGCCATTTTTCTACCACATGCTGACAGATAAAAAATTGGAATCGTAAGGGGCAGCGTAATTAATCTAATTGATTGTTTAAAGTTCAGTTGAATTTCAGAAGATAGCATGTCCTTTCAAGGCATGCTTTTAAGTTATGCACCGAGTATCCTCCCCAACCAAAAGTGGATCATTGAAGCCCCCAAAGCTTCCCCGTTTCCAAACTTACCCCACATGATATGCATAGCTTTATTTCTCCCTGCAATTTTCTCAGAAAACATGACATTACAAAGAATGCACCAGAATTTCCAAATCTGTGGTCCTGGACATTCTTCCTGGAAGCGAAAGGTGAAATATGATAACTCTGGATCATGCTCTCTGAAAGGGATAGGGTTCTGATTATTCATCAGATGCCTAGTCTTTTAGAATAATTATGTCTTGTGCACATATTTATTTAAAAATGTCTTTCAAAACAATGACCCAAACCTGATTATAGAGGTGAGATATGAGAACTGATGTTCTTTTTTTGCACTGTAAGCCCAACATCTTGCAGATCCCCAGAGAGGCCGTACAGTAAGTGTTCCATGCTCCAAGCTGTAACAATAGCAAGGGGTCACAGGTCAGACCACCAGTGCTCTGGACACTGTAACTCCAGAGGTCTGTCAACAGCGTCTTATTTTTCAAGGGAACCAAACAGGGAATCTTAACGAAACACAGTTTTCCCAGTCGTCATTGATCTCTCCTGGACCGCCATGGTTTCAGAAGACACAACAAAAGTCTTCATTATTATACTGTGTTGTTTTAAATCATGCTGCCACACATGTTTTGTAAGGAAGATAGAGACAATACAAATTAAGAATTTGAATGAAGCCTTTTTGAGACCGCTAAGAAACAACTCTGTATTCCATAATTGCTTGAGGAAAAAAAAATGCTGACAAAGTTGAATGAAAATCTTAAATAAGTACCACCAATGAAGTGAATGACAAGTTCCATTGCTTCCACAAATATTGCCTGTGTCCAGTGCCTGTGGTCCATTCCATTTCAGGAAGTGTTTCACAAATCAAAATGACTCCAATTCAAGACTGGCACAGATCAACGGTGTCTAAAACCTAAAAATTATACATTTGCCACCGGAAAAGGTATTCAACTTGTCAGCTTTAATGAGGTGCCTGCATTCAGGTCTCTTACATCTTTTCAGCACATGCTATGGAATATTTGATGAAAATAAAAAGTAGAGCATATGTGAAAGGAATTATATGAAAACGAACATAGGTATGTAACACAAATAATAATTTGTGGATATAATAATGTAATGGCATGCACAACAACTCTCAATAAATAAATAAATGATGGATCATCATTGATGTTTTTTGCATATTCATAGCTTCAAATAATGAAAAAAATATATTAACTGACAGTTATCAAGTGTAACTTTATATAACTTAAGCGAAGCATCACAGAGTTCACTCTAATGCTGAGAATGTTATAGCATGCACAAGCACTCTGTTAAAACCCTTAATTGTCGAACTTGTCAGAGTGAACACATCTATACACACATACCGGCACAAGCAGCAAAGGCTTTTGAAAGTCGTCCTCGGCATGGTGTTGTTAAACCCCTTGTTTAAATTGAATTTAATGGGAAGGAACGGCAGCCATTACACCCAATCCAGCAAGACTGTGGCGCATGTGGAAAGACACTGGCCCCACTATGAGCAATCACACTATTACATGAGGTGTCAAGGGACCCATTGATCTTCAGTTTAGGCAACATCAATATAACACACGGTTGATATTGATGTTGCCTGAACTACAGACTACAGAGGGCTAGATATTATTCTTGGCATTTGGTCAGATTGTGTGTGTGTGTGTGTGTGTGTGTGTGTGTGTGTGTGTGTGTGTGTGTGTGTGTGTGTGTGTGTGTGTGTGTGTGTGTGTGTGTGTGTGTGTGTGTGTGTGTGTGTGTGTGTGTGTGTGTGTGTGTGTGTGTGTGTGTGTGTGTGTGTGTGTGTGTGTGTGTGTGTGTGTGTGTGTGTGTGTGAGTGTGTGTGTGAGTGAGTGTGAGAGAGAGTGTGAGTGTGAGTGTGAGTGTGAGTGTGAGTGTGAGTGTGAGTGTGAGTGTGAGTGTGAGTGTGAGTGTGAGTGTGAGTGTGAGTGTGAGTGTGAGTGTGCTCTTAAAAGTGTTCTTTGTGATATGTTGCCTTCCCAGACTTGTCTTTCGCAAGCTCAAAAGTGGTATGGGGGGACTTGCATTGAAGTCATCTGCGGAGAGTGATTTGTCTAAAGGCTAAAACGTGATTTGTCTGACTAGGTGAAATCCTGTCGGAGCATGGATCACAAACACATGGGTTTCTTTCAAACGAGGTGAAGGCTAACATTGTCGCAAATTGCTGCAGTCTTCATTTTCCATGTATCTAAAAGTGCGGGCGAATAAAAATGAGAGTTGGAAAGCACAGGAGCTGTTTAAAACCACAAAACACCTCACCCCCATCCCTCCCAAATTAGAGTCCATAACTGTTCATTTTGCTGATGTACGCCTTTGATTGACTCTGTCAGGAAACAAAATAAAACGGCTGTACTGTAGACTCTCTTTTTGGACTAAGCTTATGAGGGGAATATATGTCTTATCCACGTGTGCCATGTGTGAGGTTTACGGCAACGGCATGGAAACATACGTAAGCAGAAGTCAACGAGTACAATTTAGGTTTTCAGATGGTTGCTATTGATCTCTCCTCATCTTGACATTTGCCTGGGAGAGGTGTTCCAATGTAAACATTTAAAAGCATGTTTGAACTTTTCTCTTTCACGTTTTCTTAGCTTCCTCTTTATCCAGCTGCATCCTATGCAGAAAATAATAAAGAGCCGCTTTAAACCTGTGAGGGGAGAGGGGCCATTTGCCACCACACTCATCCATCCTCTGTCCTGCTGGCTCCAGTGGTCTGGTGTGCAGGGCAGGTTGGAGACGGCCCTGGCCTTTCGCGCTGTATCCTGGCAGGGAGGCAAATGTCCTTTAGCCTGCAGGACAACACTCGGCTGTTTTGTGTGGTCACAACACTGTTTAGGTTTCCAACAAAATCCCAACCACATATCAACTGACTGCCATCAGCAGCCTCGGAAATTACAATTCCATAGGTCACCGAGCCTTAATACTACACAAACTGCACATACCCTTATTGTGTATTTTTCTTGTAGCACTCAAAAGTGATTTTGACTTTGGTCCTGCTCTGGAGCGTTCATCCAAGACTGTGCCATTTAAAAAGAGAAACGCCTTTTCCGCAAAGCTGACTTCTGTTTACTTTGATTGTCCACACTAGAACATCACCCCTTGCAGTGAAGCCACAACAACCAGAGACCCTTACAGAGAACGCAATGAAGAAAACAAAGAGCCCATATAAGAGGAACTTATAGGCATTGTGAAAGATGCCTTACTGATGAATACATACATACATACCATACCCCGAAATATATTGTAGCAGTGTAGCAAAATGAAGACTAAGCGGTTTGTTAAGTCTAGTATTAGAAGAGAGAGCTCCTTTACTTTACTTAAGGGACTTGAGCTGCGCTTTGCTCAGAGCAGCGGCAGGCCAGTTTTTGCACGCACAAGCCATTGAGAATTATGGGTTTCATAGCACAGCACTGCCACTTGCGCATACAATTTGAACCCCCCCCCCCCTTCTCGGAAGGATGTTTCAAGGCCCGATCACATTGCATGCGGCATACATGTGCTATGAAACCCATTACTTTCAATGGCATGCAATGCGCAAGAACTGATCTGCCGCTGTGCTCAGCGCGATGCACTGTAAATCATAGGCTTTTTGCGCTGAGCCTATAGCGATGACCACAACAACAATCGTTAAAACATTACCTCACCCAAGAGCAACCTATAGCTTTGAGCACAGAGCAAGCCAATGTGATCGGGCCTTCAAGAGTAAATAAACGTGAAAATATGCATCTCTCTGGGTTTTCCACATCAACTTCATGTCTGACTATGCATACTTCAAATGTGTATCATCAGTTGTGTGTCATCAGTTGGTGAAACTTAGAGGCAATGCAGTGCAAAACATTAATCAATCATGAGTCTATGCATTTATTTGCACAGTATATCCTATTGTGAAATATGGGTTATTAAAAATGATAACAAGTATGCCTATGTTTCTAGATAAATGGACATGCAACATGCAAATACTATAAGCTACTCAACAGCCTCTATAAAGACAACTGTCTAGTCAACTAGTCTTATTAGAGGATATCAAGAATAACAAGGGAATGTGAAACCAGTTTAGAGACAGCGTCCACATTTATCCATTTATCCATGTAGTTCCACAATTGTTGGTGACTGGCTCATCAAACATTTCAGATTTTTAAGACCTTTCCACAAAACCTTGACTAATAGTCTAAGTGCAAATTTAAGCTATTTCCAGTGTGATTGACTGCACACTTTGACCTTCCTCGAATAAGCATTTGCATTATTGTTGTGCAAATTGTAGGAATTATGATCTATAAATTGTAATGTTGTGGCAAGGTGGCCAGGATCGACTTTGTTTACTTCGGGTGTACATGAGGCGTAAGGTCATCTCCTCCGCAGCAGCACGGATGACGTATGCTCACATCTATCAAGCTCCAGCCTATGTCTGCCTTACCTGACCAGCTGTACTTCCTACAGCCATTCACGCAAGTTGCAGTAGTGCTCAAACCTAGGTTTGCCCCCCACCTCTGACTATACAGTATGCAGAAGGGTCGAACATGGGGTGAGCTGGGGTTAGAAGCTCTTGTCTGAACATGAGGACAGACGTTCTTTTTTCAAATCCTGGACCAGTGGCAGATGCAGATCTCAATCATGCTACTCATAATGGCTAGCTGGATTGCCAGTGCAGTTAATCCATTCCACAAATCCATCACTCTGGGGGCGCAATGAAATAGTCCAAGTCTTCCTAATGCTTAGCCGCTGGCAGACCTTACTGAACATTCCAGCCTCAAAGTTCCTCCCCTTGGCGCTGTGTTGCTCCTTGGGTGCACTGACAATGGCCTTTCACTGACCAGCAGCTCAGTGGTGGTAGCACTTGGGCAGGGTTGGGTAGTAATCGAATACATGTAATCTAGATTACGTAATCAGAGTACAACAAACAAGTAACTGTAATCAGCCCAGAATACAATACAAAAATGTGTAATCAGAATACAGTTACATTGTTGGGGATTACCTGATTACATTTCATCATGCAAACAATTCAACTTTTTTAATGATAGCCTAGCAAGTGTTTTAATTTGACAAAAACAGCTCATTCGTTTGCCCTAGGCCTAGATCATTATCATCCAATTGCCTGTGTAGGTTCTTGGAGGAACCGTCAACGTTAGCCAACCCAGATAGCAAAATCAGATTGGCAAATAGTGCACCGCTAGTTGCATGCCACTTGTGGTTCACCGTTGGACCACCATCTCTTGAAATGAACTCATCATGAATATTAAGAAAAGACATTAAGTGTTATGAAAATGATGGATGGAGTAGCCTATAGCCTAACTGAATAAATGAAAACCAATAGTGAAAAAATATTGAGGCAACTCGCTAGTGGACCGCCAGAGAACCGATGAGCAAAACGCCAGCAGACCGCCAGGTCTACCCCCGGTGGGCTGACAGTGGTCCGCCAGTCTCTCGCTATCTGGGAATAGACCCGTTCCAGTCGGGAAAAAAAAACATTCAACACTTCGTCACATCTATGAATTAAAGACAGTGGAAAATAAGATTGTGTATGTTGTGTAGCCTACAAGTTGTGTAAAAAGTAATCCTAAAGGAATCAGATTACGTTACATGTTTTGGGTAATCCAACTGATTACGTTGATTACAAAATTTGCCATGTATTCTGTAGTCAGTAATCCATTACATTTCAAAGTAATCTGACCCAACCCTGCACTTGGGTCTGGGATTTCATACCTACACCTTGGACTACTTAGTCAATCAAAATCAGGCTCATTGGCCATGTACTGTATACTTGCGTATACAAGGAATATTGTCTCTGCATTTATCCCATCCGTAAATTAGTGTACACACACAGCACACAGTGAACACACAGTGAGGTGAACACACTCACCCGGAGCAGTGAGCTGCCTTCATTCAGCGGCGCTCGGGGAGAAGTGAAGGGTTAGGTGCCTTGCTCAAGGGCACTTCAGCCGTGGACTGGTCGGGGATTGAACCGGCGACCCTCCGGTCATAATATATAGTGACATCATTAGTCAAATAATCTATAGCCATATAGGTCATAGTGGTTCCTTAGGATGGCAGAAGGAGGCTCTGGATGTCCACAGCCACATGATTCATATAGGCTCCCCACTGACACTATTGCAATGGGGGTGCCAAGACGGTCCTTTCTTTACTGTGAAGAAGTTGTGGAGGCCATATACAGTAAGTCCATGTCCTGGTGACAGCCTCACCAGTGAAAGTAGGATAAGAGTTGATGAAGCATCATGCTGAAGTGGCCCACCGCTGAGTCATCCACCCAGTTAGTGATGCTCCAGCAGGATGTTGCAATGGCCTCCCAGGAGTCTGTTAGCATACAAGGGCATGCTGCTTAATATGGGAAGCATCTGTCGTCCATGCTTGAGGTGGCAGCAGTCCACCTGAATCACAGCACTGACCCCAGCGCACTGACAATACCAGAACCTGCGGTTCCTCTTGCACTGAGCAGGATTACCATTGCAACAATCATCAGAAGGGTAAAACTAACCTGTCTCACGATGGTCTAAAGTCTAAACCCAGCTCTCGTTCCCTAGAGGGCGAACAATTCAACGCTTAGCGAATTCTACTTCACAATGATAGGGAGAGCCGACATCGAAGGACCAGAAGGAGCAGATGGATTGGGCCTTTAAGTCGTGGATCTGTCCGAGGTTTCTTCCTCTATGTGTCCCCAATTCTAGGGAGTTTTTCCTCGCCCCTGTCACTCATGGGCTCTCTCTGAATATTTAACACTCTGTAAAGCGCCATGAGACATGTGTAATGTTTTGGGGTGCGATTAAATTGAAATTGAAATACCATCACTCTTCTCACAGCTGTTGGGACAGAGCAATTGCATTGGCATGGAGATGACCAGCTCAGTTGCAAACATAGTTTAACCTTTGAGTCTCTGAGCCAGCTGCCTTTCCAGCTCCAAAAGGTTTCAACAGTAGGGAGAAGCGATAACACAATGTCTGGTGCTTGTAGAGAAAACAGAAATTTAAAAAAGGCTATTAAAGCAAACAGTATGACGTGAGTCACTTTAAATTTAAGCAACATTTAGGCCTACTTAATTTACATCATTGATTCATCACTTCAGCTCAGTTTTGGTGGTCTAGGCTAGGCCTACTGCAGAGGTGTTTCAATCAAGAACAGAACACTTCTAGATGTTCCTTTGCCACTGGAGGATGAGAGTTGTTGGTGATGTTTTGGTTGTAAATAATATATGCCATCGGATATCCATATATCCTCAGAAGCTAATAACTTCATCCATAGCTTCCATCCACTTTACTACAATGTGTCGCCTTGGCTTCCTGATTTACGGTACAATTTCTACGCTTGACCTCGGAAACGTCAACAACGTAAACTACGTATTCCTGAAAAAAAAAAATGGCGTCTGTATCAGAGCTTTACGATGTCACTTGGGAAGGTAAAACAGCTATTTTTCGCTGTCATTACAGTTGTTTGGAATTCTGTTAACACGATGAGATATATCCTCAAACATTTCGGTTAATTTCGCAGCAACTACGTTTGTTTGTGTTGAATATGGACTCAACTGTGTATCTTAAAAGACAGCGTTAGCTTGCCCCTGTCCTGTGGCTTGCTTTCTAGCGATGGCAAACATGAGCTAGACAAGCTAGGTTGGGGAAATAACTCTAAGGGCTAGAGCTTAAAAATGCCAATAACTATGTTTAGGGTTTAATTAACTAGCTATATTGAATATGTAATGTTGCCATTGTGTTGCGAACAGATAGTCGGCCTACACGGATCTGCTAAACGATTAGCTCGTTAGGCTAACGTAGCTAATGAACGATGGCAAAACGAATAGCCTATTGGTTAGCCAACTGCTAGTAAGGTAACAATGCTGTCAGGATGTTAAACTCTGAATTATGCCAGAAATGGCTTTAAATGGAATGTGTGGCAACTGCAAAATACTACTAAACGCATAGAGAAATTGTTAATGCCAGGTAGACAACAGAACCATACACACTAGAATCCTTTTTTCATTTGGCATACGGGAGCTAGTTCATAAATGCATCATCAATCTTCATCGCAATTTTCAGACTGCGTCTGTAACTTCAAACATTTTGCAGAGAACTTACGTCTTCGTATAACGCTACTGCGGTTAGGCGTTAAACCATTGATAACAGTGGCTAATCACTTGTGCATCTTGATTTTATTGTCTTTTGTGTCATTGAGGCAAATTATTAGTCCAGAGGACTAACATCACAATGCAAAGCTGCCAAGCATGCCCTCTTGATGTGGGATGATGGACATGTGCTGTATGTGTTTTTGACATGTTGAGGAACTGTTCAGTTTCATATGTTCACCGCTGACTATGTAATCCACCATTTCCCGCACTATACACCCAAAGTTTGTCCTACAAAGACAGTTAAAGTTGTTCACGTGTTTACAATTTACTTTCCACACTGATGTACTCATTCTGTTCTCTCTTGCAACAGATATGAGGGACAAACTTCGGAAATGGAGAGAAGAAAATTACAGAAACAGTGAACAAATTGTGGATGTAGGAGAAGAACTTATAAACGAACATTCATCAAAACTAGGAGATGATAGTAAGTACAGCCACATGGGATCCCATATTTCCCTCTTTACAATTGTGCAACAAAACAGTGTAAGACATTTGCCTGGCTTGATTGAGGCATCACAACATTAGTCTATCCATCAAAGGTCAAAATGCATCAGTTTAACAGAACCTTTCATGGCCTTTGTCTTAGACCCCAGTCTTTTGTGGTAATGGCAGATATGAATGTATTCTCACAGAGGGTCTGAAATGTTGCCAGTAGTTGATTTTCAAAGACAATAAACCCACTTGACTGCTTTGGTATGAGGTTTCGCTATTGTGTGTTCCTGAGATTGATGTATTTTTGTCACGATTTCTGAGGTAAGGCTAGATACAGCTCACACGGGTGTTTTTTGAATGATCTGGGGAACTCTGTGACCTTCTAAGGGACCGACATTTGCCTTTCATATTTATCTGATGTGATTTAGGTCCAGAATGAGCAAATTTTTAAATTGATGAGTGATATGTTGAAAGCATCTCCAGAGAATTTGATGAGGAATTTTAGATCTGTTGTCCAGAGAATGGATTAGTATGTTCCATGTCCAAGATGTCAGTCAAGATGTGCACTGCCAGAATTTTCGATTCAGACAAAATCCCATGGCTAGTAGAGAGCCGTATTTTTGGCAGATTCAAGACAAATGTACATGAAGGACTTAGAACTCCAAAGCGTCTAGCGTCCAAGGAGCTAAGTCCAGTGCACGTAGAAGAGACTAATCATTCTGAACAGTCAGATTTCTAGTTGGAGACTGTTTTGAAATAATCTGAGGATGTTCTTGCAACTTCCTGAATCAGGATTTGCCTCTAGACTTTTTGGAAGTCTCAAAACCCTCACACGTTGTCAGTCCTGCTTTTTTTTTTTTTCTCACTGAATAACCGATTCTTCAAGTCCAAGTCCAGCCATACTTGAAAATGACATGAAGTTGATCATTTGAACCCCTGAATTTGACCTTGACTTTTCGACCTTTTCTAGGTTAATCAGACAACTATCTGCTTAATTTAATAAATTTGATTTGATTTTTGTTTTCGTTTTCCTTGCATTTAGTTGTGCTCTACAATAGATAAGACCCCTATCCCCTGAGTCCTTCTATCCACATTAAAATGGCAATGACACAGTGTATAAAGGAGGTGTCTTAATTAAAATCAGTGTTTTCAAATGTACCCATTTACAGGGAGGCTACACCAGGTCCATATCTGAACTCTGTTCATGAAGCCTAAAAATAACTTTAGAACACTTGTCTAACGTACGCATCACTATCGCACCAAGTGTAGCCAGTTCCATTTGGGGGGCTACACTTTTCGATACCATATCCATTACCAACCCCACTCCCACTCCTGATATATTGTAATTTCTCGGCTTATACATTGATTTTGCTAAATTTCTTTAGCTATGGGGTTGATACAGGGGGGCAGGGCTCGACATTAACGGTAGCCCAGCAGCCCCGGGCAACCAAATTATGACAAGTGGCAACCAATTCCTCACTTCTGGTTGCCCCTGTGGCAACCACAACATTGCCCCATTTTTCCTGTGGTTTGATTATTATTTTCATTGTTCGGTATAATGATCAGTACATAGGCTACACATACATTTCAGCATTTCCCACATGTGGTGGGCAACGTAAACTTAATTTTCTGACTCAGGATGGCCCGGCAAATCAACGCAGCTAATAGTAAACAACTTAAACTTTTTTCAAGTAGGCATAAAGATTAGTGTTGCACGGTTCACCGATACTACAAACTAAAAATGTCACAATGTCTAATGTTAGCCTACTTTACGATACTTTTAAGAATGACCGTGTTCTTCTGAAGTAGCCTAACATGCGTGTGCGCAAGGCACCCCCTCCTCTAGAAGCTAGCCTGTGGCTGTGCGTCTTTTTCCCCCTCACACACACGTATGCGCAGCAGTGCCATAAACAGCGAAACATGGCTGCTAGTTTAAGTGATGCTATTGTAACACATAATAATAGGCTAATATCAAGTTGATATGCTCTCTTGCATCTCTCAAATTTGTGTTGCTCACACTAGTGTGCCGTGACACATTGTTAGGTGTGCCGTGGGAAATTATCATAAGTTTATCATATTATTATAAGTGGTCTAAAAAAGAGTGAATAGACATCATTTTCTTTGTGTTCATTTGATTCCTATTCAAGACACTTTGACAAGAATGACTTGATATCGTTAATGCGGGCTACAGATTTTTATTTAATTTCATTTTCCATAAAATTTCATTTTATTTAAAATTTTCGGCTGGTGGTGTGCCTCAGGATTTTTTCAATGACAAAAGTGTGCCTTGGCTCGAAAAAGGTTGAAAAACACTGCTGTAGTATGTATCCAAGACATTAAAGATATGCCTTGTTTTAGTGTACAGAGAAAAATAACAGGCCTTTTATAATGGGGCAACCATTTTTTTGTATTTGGCAACAAAAACCTCATGCCTGGTTGCCCAGTTGGCAACCACTTTTAAAAGCTAATGTTGGGGCTGTTGAGAAACCCTGCGCTACCCGAGCAACACACTTAAAGGGATATTCCACCATTTGGGGAATTAAGCTAATTTTCCACCTCCCCTCGATCAAACAATTGATATTTACCCTTTTCCCGTTCATCCAGCCGTTCTGTGAGTCTGGCGATACAACTTTTAGCTCCACCCTGGCATAGATCATTGAATCAGTTTAGACCATTAGCATCTTGCCTGCTAGCATCAAGCTTAAAAGTGACTAAGGTTTCTGGTAATTTTGCCATTTAAAACTTGTCTCCTCAGGTAGAAAGTGCTGTAAGACAAACTGAGAATGAAACCTGACGATTTTTTTAGGCTGATTTGACATGGAACTACACTCTCATTCTGGCGTAATAATCAAGGAAAGTTGCAATCGTACTATGGGAGCAGTGATATCACGCATTACTACTGCTTGTTGCCTATGGGGACTATTTTCAGGTGGTACAGTACAGTACATGATATCACTGCGCCCATGCATGGTACGTTTGCAACTTTCCTTGATTATTACGCCAGTATGAGCGTGTAGTTCCATGTCAAATCAGCCTAGAAAACTGCAAGGTTTCATTTTGTCATTTATAACAATAATAATAATAATAATAATAATGATGATGATAATACTCAGGAACAAAGGCTTGGCCCCTGTTGTGGCCTGGGTTTGCCATTGTACCCCCATATGTCTCTTGTGGTTGGCATATAGTTCCAACTACACATGCCATCAAAACAGCCACCAAGAACCATTCAAATCTGTTTTTTTTTTTTTTTTTTTTTTACATTTTGTTTATAGGGTATGCTGCAGCAATTAACATTTCACCATCTCAAGACATGCTGATGTCTTGTCTTATTTGTAATGTAACATGATAGATTGAGCGTAAACAGTAAATATATCTCGCAAATGACCCACACACATGCACATACACACACAGGCACACACATAGAAACACACACACATAAACATTGGTACCCCTCTAACACACACACACACACACACACACACACACACACACACACACACACACACACACCACATGTATGTGCATTATTGGATGATGAGATGTCTGGGGTTGCAGAATGAAGGTGCTCGGGCCCGTCATCGCTGTGTGCGACTATATTTCTGTTTGTGATCTGAACATTTTTATTTTCTTTTGGTTCCTGTTTTTTTCTTGTAGTCATTATGATTCATACTCTCTTAAAAGAGCTGGGTAAATGCTTTACACAGCTTGGTTTTATTGAAACCAGCTCTTAAATTGGCTGTGAAACAAGATGGTAATTATCAAAGCACAAGTTGGAATCATAAAAAGGGGGCATTGAAAAGCACCAGGCGTTTGTTTGTTTTGGCATATCAGTTTTCTTGTTCAGTGGAGTTGTGTTTTTATTGTTTTTGTGCTGTTTTTTTTTTTCATACTCTAATTAGCAGTTTTGAAGGCACTCAGCTGAACTGGTTGCCATTTCTGTCAAAACACTTGTCTAACACATAACATTAATTTCTTCAGGCCTAATTGGAATCCATTTAGCTGACGACACTAATCATTGGCTCTCTTCTGAACAGCTGACTGATTAAATGTGCACATATGCACATTAGGAAATGTTTCACTTGTCAATATAATGACACTCTTAGTGCAAATGAACCTAATTATGAAGAGCCTTGTTCAGTTTGTGATGTGACTCAGCGATCACTTGTTGAGAGCAGTGAAGCTGTTAGCTCTGTGAATGTTGCCCTGTTTCAGAGCCACCTCATGAGGGGAATGTGTTTATGTGCCACACATCGATTGGTTGCCATATAACGATATCAAATATCTTGATATGATAATATTAATTGATTGTTTTAACACCACAATAAGTCCTTTAATAAGTCGATCGATGTTTATAGCGCCACAGTCATTCGTTCCTTGTGAAACCCGGGCCTACATCCAGTATTGGCCCATTACATGGGGTCATATCCTGTAGGAGTCTGGCACAACTCTGAGAGAGTGTGAGAGAAACAAAAAAGAAAAAAAAGTCAATAACAGGTACTTGTACTCTCCTTGTGTCAAGTGCGTGGTTGTGTCCAGAGGTGATGTTATTTGATTGTGTGTTCACTTCACAATGGGGCCTTCACATATCTGCCGACTAAAGGAGGCACAATGCCTAATAGCTTTCTGTACTCTTGCCCCTATCTGTTCCTCACAGTGCTCTGGCACAGAGAGAAATGTCTCAGTTCCTGTTTAAGATGTGTTAACATCCCTGTATCCTCATTCATCTACGTATATACAGTGAGGAGAACATGTATTTGATACCATGCTAAAGTTGACTAAAAAGAGGAATATAAAATCATCATTTGACAATTGATCTTAATGTCTTAATTCAAAAATTGAGTAAAAATAAAACCGCTAACTACCCCAATTTTCTTTGTGAATGAAGAATGTTTCGTAAATAAATAAATGTTCTTCCTAAATGCTAGGGGGAAGGAAGTATTTGACCCCCAATGTAACCCTATGGGAATTTAACACATAGGGTTAACATTGGGGCAGGCAGATTTTTATTTTTTAAGGCCAGCTATTTCATGGATTCAGGTTATTATGCATCCTGATAAAGTTCCCTTGGCCGTTGGAATTAAAATAGCCCCACGTCATTACATACCTTTCACCATAGCGAGAGATTGGCATGGTGCTTTTTGCAGTAGGCCTATTAGCCTGTTTGATGCTCATTGAGCTCAATGCAAATCAAACAGGCTAATAGGCCTACTGGAAAAAGCACCATGCCAATCTCTAGCTATGGTCAAGGGTATGTGATGATGTGGGGCTATTTTAATTCCAAAGGCCAAGGGAAATTTATCGGGATGCATAATATCCTAGATCCATGAAATAGCTGGTCTTTAAAAATAAAAATCTGCCTGCCCCTATGTTAACCCTATGTGTTAAATTCCCATAGGGTTACATAGGGGGTCAAATACTTCCTTCCCCTAGCATTTAAGGAAAACATTTATCTATTTACGATACATTCTTCAATCACAAAGAAAATTGGTGTCCTTGGCGGTTTGATTTTTACTCATTTTTTAAATTAAGGCATTAAGATCAATTGTCAAATGATGATTTTATATTCCTGTTTTAGCATGGTATCAAATACATGTGCTCCTCACTGTACATACGTTTTTCCATAGGGGATGCCATGTTCAAATAAGGAACCAGACTGACTGAGTGTCCCTCTCTCTCTCTCTCTCTCTCTCTCTCTCTCTCTCTCTCTCTCTCTCTCTCTCTCTCTCTCTCTCTCTCTCTCTCTCTCTCTCTCTCTCTCTCTCTCTCTCTCTCTCTCTCTGTCTCTCTTACTCTCTCTCTTCTTTTTCATGTCTTCTTTTGCCCAGTATGGATTATTTATGAGCAGGTGATGATAGCAGCGTTGGACTCCTGTCGGGACGATTTGGCCTGGGTAAGTGATTTTTTTTCTCTCCGTTCTCTTGTTGCCTTTAAAGATCAGTAGGTCCCCTCCTCTTCCCCACCCACCTCAAAAGCCATTCTTCACAGTTTAGGCCTGGTTTGTCACCCTATTTGCCAGAAGCAAAAATGATTTGTATCCTGCCAAGAAACATCACCCTGTCTATACTTTGGAAAAACAATTTGCTGAAGATTGGCACAAAGAAGTGGTGGGGAAGGACCTAGGGAAATTGACTCCACTGAAAGCACTCTGTCTTGAATGGAGCTGAGTGGATCTCAACTTTATTGGTCTGTAAATGTAGGAGAAGCCTTTTCAGCTTTCCTGGTTTTTTTTTTCTTACTCTTCTTACGTTCACAGACTCCCCCACTCTCTTCCAGAGTATTCGTAAAATATTGATCACCAGTTCAACGCTGATGCCCATGTTGTGTTTTGTAATGCACATTCAATTTGCCCAACACATCATAAAGGCAAAACTGGAATAAGGGTCTTTTTGACTGGAAGTGTATACTGTCATCTGGCTCAGCACAGCTTTATGGTCTATGGACAAAGAAAATTGAAAACATCAGAAAACAAAAAAAAGGGGAAAAAAAGACAGCCTTGCCCTGGCCATGACTTGGATGGTTCAGCTGAGTCCAGCCGCAGAGCGCAAGCTTTCCATTTTGCCCAGGAAAACAGTTTGATGTGACGATAACCATTCCTCACCTCTCATGTCACAACGGACGTGTATGTGAGGGGAAAAAAAAACAAAGGGGCAGCTCACTCCAGCGGAGGAAAAAACTGGTAAAGGGAGCATCCTGTCCCAACCCTTTTTATAGCCAGCGTGGAATTGTGGGTGCCCACAGAGTAGCATTGTGAGTTCCCTTCCACCTCAGTGTTTTTTTTTTTTTTTTTTTTTTCTTAGCCACGGCCTCCTTCTCCCCCACTCCCTCCCTCCCTCCCTCCCTCCACCCTTACTCACCCCCACATCCTTTTCCCTCGTCTCCACAGCTGTATCGGTGACTTGTTTATCGTGGAACTTTCGAAAAAGGGAAAAATGTCTCCAGTTCAGCCCACTATTTTTTTTTAAGAAGCTGTCAGCTGGAGACGTCACGCCGATCGCTTGACACGTTTTAGGGTAGATATTTTATCACGCCGAATAGCTCTGGCCATAAACAGATGAGGGGGTGAGAAAACATTGGCGCTGACCGGTAAGAGGTGGAAAAGGAGATGATGTAATACAGTAAAATTTCTGCTAGCTCGGTGTTTGGGAATATCACTGTTAATGTTGCGGAGCTCCTCGACGCTCCCGCAGAAGACAAACAGGGCTGACTCGAAGCCACAAGTGCCTTGTTATCACCAGCGTGTGTTATGGAGAGAGAGGAGAGAAAGGGGGATTATGTTTCCACGCTTTCACACCCCTGACTACCAAATACTGTAGCATCGTGTTTTGTTGTTGTTGTTGTTGTTGTTGTTGTTTGGTTGTTTTGGTGACCATTCACACCTTCCCATTTGAGTGTATGTGTGTTTATATTGCTCATGTATTACATGTCTGTCCTCACTGTGGGTTTTTCTTCAACTTTCGTCCACCTCACCTACCGCCTCCTTCCCTCCTTCTCCTCCTCCTCCTCTCCTTCCCTCCTCACCCTCCTCTCCCTTGTTACTTGCAGAGTTGTCTACAGGAACTGAAGAGGCAGTTTCCAGATAGCCACAGAGTGAAGCGATTAGCGGGCATGCGGCTTGAGGCTTTGGAAAGGTAAGAGGGCCATTTACGGTACCAACTTAGCAGCAGGACCTTGGAGCGGTGTTTTGAGATTTTGGTGTGTGTGTGTGTGTGTGTGTGTGTGTGTGTGTGTGTGTGTGTGTGTGTGTGTGTGTGTGTGTGTGTGTGTGTGTGTGTGTGTGTGTGTGTGTGTGTGAGAATGAATGAATGTCTCGAGGGTGTACTGTGGAGGGGCAGCATGAGAGGCCTGTAAGCAGATCACCAGTGGCAGACGAGGTGGGAATTCTGGGGGGTGGGGCTTGTTTATCCTGTAAACCACCGTCCTGTTGGCAAAAAACGCCAAGAGAGGGAGTAGTGTGCTTAGTCGTCCTGTGGCTGTTTTTTTTTTTTTTTTTTCTTTTACTCCCCTTGAGTGAGGAATTCCCAGGAAGGAAGTGGTTGCTCCCACTAGTATTCTAGGGGTCCTGTTTTCTTTCTTTCTACCCCCCTCCTCCCTTCACCCTCTTTGTGTCTCTCCTTTCTGCTGGGTCTGTTTTTGTCTCCTGCTGAGAGCGACCGTCTGGGAGACCTGTGAAAACAGTCGCCACACAGCCCAGGGTCAGCTTTAGATTGGTTGTTTCAGTGTTTTTTTCCCCCTTTTCCATTTGCTCTCCCAGTTAAATCACACACACACACACACACACACACATACGTTACCCTCTCATTTTAGGCAAATAAAACACATAAGGCTCATGTGTTTGTTTGTCTTTGACTTGCCTATCAGTCGTGCGAGGCTGTATGTGATAATTGAGCATGATTGTCCCTGCACAGTCAGATTAAATAAACTCGCAAATTCTGCAGTAATTGGCATCAGACGGAGGTCCCATTTAAGTGAAGCCCCACGCCCCCCCTGCCCACCACACACATACATGCATACGCACACACACATACGCACACACACACGCACACACACACACACACACACACACACACACACGTGTGTGTGCACTTTGTCACACTTGCACACATTTAGAGACGGCCCCGCCAATCCCTGAAAGTCTCGACATAAATAAAGCCAATCAAAGTGACTTGAGACTAGAGTGACTGCCTGATGCCATCTGAGTGGTCCCGCCATCACCCCTCCCTATCCCACCCACCCACTCCACCACTATATAGTGGAGTAATAAAGTGGATCAGAGGGGAGGGGGTGGCCTGGTGGAAATGGGGCTGCTGCGTTGTAATGGGAACCAGAGTGGCTTCTGTTGGAAGGTTGTGGGGTTTAAAAAAAAAAAATGCTTAAAGAAACAAGCAACACAGGTTACACAACACACTTAAAGCATGCCGCTGGCAAGTCTGCATGGACAACGATGCCGGATTGGTCATTACCCGTGGGGGAAATCATAAGAAAGAGAGTGGACACACTCGGTCGTTTCCACTTATTCGATCTGACAAGCAAGCTGCAGCCCTCAGCTCCTCCACTTCTCATGGGTCTAAAATTTGCTGCGTGATTTCATTTTTTACAGTTCATAACTTTTCTTTTCAAGCGCAATCAGTGGGATTTCCTCCACAATTTCCCTTTTTCATTACGTCTCAATCCCATGCCACCCCACCCCTACCTCAAAAAACAAATAGCAGTTTAGTTGAAAATGTTTACGCAATTGGCACAGTTATAGCGACCCCCCCCCCCCCTTCTTCTCCTCTTTCATCCTTCACATTTCCATTATGGTCATGTCCGATCTAACGGTGCCCTTTTGTGATGCCGAACTTGAAAAGTAGCAACAAATCTGTGGAGGCAAACACAGTCTGATTTGTTTAAAAAGGTGAATCAAAGCGAAAGGGGTGTAATCATTGCACACACAGTCAAGCCAATCAGTGGGGGCACTGCGCCGTGCCGTGCCGCGCCGCGCCGCATTTGTGGCACTCTCCGGGCGGACCGCTTTCTTGAGAGGCTGCAGAAGCATCTCCCAGCTCTGGCCATCGGAGCGGAGCTGCAGTAATGACTGTTTATTTCCTCCCTTCTCTGGATCGCCGCTGATTTTTACAAGTCCTCTGCCGTAGCCATAGAGACAGCCAGTCCTGTATACAAGAGCTTGATTGCCGTGAACTCTTGTGTGATTTGCACACTACCTAATTTCCCATGACCAGTGAGATAGTGATCTGCTTTTTGTTTAAAGAAAGAAAGGGGGGGGGGGAAAGAAAGCAGTCCTTTTTAAAAACATTCCTTTTCCTCTCTCTCCCTTTCTCTCTGTGTGTGTGTGTTTCAAGGTACGATGACGCCAACAAGCTGTACGATTCAATACTACAAGATGATCCGACCAATACGGTAAGCCAGAAATAAAAACGTATTATTTTTATTACTTTTTTATTTCTTTTTTTTTTTTTTTTTAAACTTTGGGGTTGTGGTTGCGCCATTATTTTTTTAAGAGTCGTTAAAATGTGCTGAAGAGCTTTCGGTATCAGTGGCGTGCATTTGTTTGGTTAAACTCTGCCTCCCCTCCGGATGACCTCAGCCACAGTGCTGATCAGGCACCCGCCCACACCACTGACAAGTGTTTTTGGGGGAACCCGAAAAGCCCAGTGATTTATCACTCTCCATAGTATCAGATGTGTCGCGGGAAACCCGGGGCAAAAATAAATGCTGTGTCTTTGAAGAATTCGTGATTTACGCCGTTGCCCAACCTGACCCCACCTCCCGCCTCTCCTCCTCCGGTCCGTTGGACCTGACATTTTTCCCTTTCCCGAAATCCGGCCCACGTCCTTGGACAAGAACTTTGTGGGACATCAGGTGTTAATAGTCTTTTGAATGTGGTAACCTTTTCCCTCACTTGTTAAGAGCTACAACTTGCCTATGCATCAGATCCCCACTCTAGGCCCTTGATACTGCTTGCTGCAAGGCATGTATTCTGTTTGTGTGCTCGCAATCCGGTCACCGGTCCGGTTTACCCCCAAATTTATATCAGATTTCGGGCTGACGTTTTGCAACACCACGTCCAGGCCACGGTGTTTTGCCAAAGCCTCCACCACCACCACTGCCCCAGCCCCTGCCCCCTCCCCTCCCCACAGTCACCCTGAAACACATTGTACCTGCTGTTAATTGTTTCCATCAGGACATGTGGCCATGCAAGAAAAAATAAATGTTTTAAAGGAGGCTTTTCAAAAGAAAGCATGACCTTATTTGTTTTGGCTTGCGCTGGCCCTGAAGACGCGCAACACGTTTTTGTGTGTGTGTGTGTGTGTGTGTGTGTGTTGTTTTTTTTGCCGCTCCGGCTGTAACACATGGACTTGCTTAGATTTATTAAACATTTTCTCGGGGGCTGGCAAAGTGCTACAGACGAAGCATAGACATTTGTTCTGTGGACACCATGTGAGCGTTGTGCACCTCGCCGACTGTCTCTTTCAAACAAATGGGAGGCTTTGCTGACAAAGTCAATAAACGGTCGTTTGCACTGATGCAGTCACCTCTTCTCTCTCTCTCTCTTTCTTTCTTTCTTTCTCTTTCTGTTTCTCTCCCCTCTCTCCCCCCTCTCTCTTTCTTTCTCTCTCTCTCTCTCTCTCTCTCTCTCTCTCTTCCCCCCCCCTCTCTCTCTATTCTATGCTCCCCTGCTCTGCTCTCCTTTTCTCAGTCTCCTGTTTCTCTGTCCATCATCTGTTTCACTTGCAGCAGTGGAGGAGAGGCACCCCATCCTCTGTCTGCTAACACATTCATTTTATCATTTACCCTCCGTATTTATTTAACTATCTGTTGCTATTGGACCCAGGCAGTCTCATCAGTCTTACTCGGTTAAAAAAGGGAGACAGAGGAGCTAGTGCTACTCTGTTTGTTTTTGGTGTTACTTCGCCAGGGCACCCTCCCTATTCCCCTGGCCCTATTTAAATTGCAAGCACATTGAACACTGTATAAACATGGGGGGGTGGGGGGGCCGGGGGGGCGTTTAGGATAGCAAGCAGCAAACAGATACTATCAAACCAACACTGTATAGTTATGCTCCCTCCCCATATAGCGATAGGATATCTGATAATTGTATAGCCTTGTCTCTGCAGGAAACGGGTAGAATTGAAAACAGTATTCAAGTGGAATCTGGAAAATGTTGTCTCTTCATTTAGCTGAATTACTTAAGAATAGCTGAAGAAAAATGATTTAGTTTTGGCTTTTCCCCCTTACTTTCCTTTACTATGAAAATACCTGATGAAAGGTGTTGGACCAACAGGATTCTTGAATCTGATGGTGATACTGATATATCACCATATTCATTATTTTGCCACCATTTTGCCAACATATTCCCTGCTATATCAGATGGAGATTCATATTTAAGCCATCCAGCCAAAACAAGAGAGAATAGAAAAATAGAATAGAATATATACTTTTTTTATCCTGTGAGGGAAATTCATTTCTCTGCATTTAACCCAATTTAACCAAATTTAACCAAATTAGTGAACACACACAGTGAGGTGAATCACACATTAACCCGGAGCAGTGAGCTGCCAGCCCAACCAGCGGCGCTCGGGGAGCAGTGAGGGGTTAGGTGCCTTGTTCAAGGGCACTTCAGCCGTGGACTGGTCGGGGATCGAACCGGCAACCCTCCGGTCACAAGCCCGAAACCCTAACCAGTAGGCCATGGCTGCCCGGAGAGGTAGTGACTGAGAGACAGGCCAAGCACAAGGTGAACGTGACAGACCAGCCAAGATTGCGAGCAGTGTGACGCGAGGAGGATGTCCCAGCAGAATCGCCCTCTCGTGGGAACCGGGTGCTCTCACCGTCGGGCCGGGCTGCGGGCACCACCCAGGCAGAACCCGGCCCTGGCCCCAGCTGTCAAGGATGCCCTCCTGTGGGATGGGCCCATTTCCTCCCCTGCAAACACCGGCAGCGGCCCCATCGAGATCCATCAGATCCCCCCCCCCCCCTCGCCCTTCCCCTCCTCCACCCTCATCCCCCTCTTTGAAATAAACCTGGGGGTGTGGATTGGGAACGGAACAAACTGCCGACAGTGGCACGTTGTGGGCCAGATTGGGCTTTTCTTCCCACCAGCCAAAGTTCCGTGGTTGGACAGGGGGGGAGAGGGTGGAGTGGGAGGGGAAGAAGCGAGGCTGACATCATCTAGGTCACCTGTCTGTGAGTGGAGAAATAAGAGTGCACACGCGTGGGTGTTCGCAAATCTGTGTGAAGTGGGGCTTATCTCATCACTCGGTGTGTCTGTGTGTCTGTGTGTGTGTGTGTGTGTGTGTGTCTAAGTCTGTGTGTGTGTGTGTGTGTTTTTTCCCCCCTTTGCTGTGTTGAGAAGAACATAGGTGTGGACAAGTAGAGAATGACGGAGAGAGACAGAGAGACTATGCAGGAGGGGGAGAGAGAGAGAGAGTAGAAGGAGCAGAAAAAAGATGGCGGAAAATTGGCCACTACTGTGAGGACTTGTGAGGCATCCCAGCATCCCGCACTCAGATTGGAAACTGAGCTGTTGTAATTACAGGCTGTGGAATAGATGTGGTACCCATTAACCAGAATTGTTGAATCAACAAAAAATTGTTCAAGGTTTCTCTGCCATGGCGGTGTCCAAAAAATGTTCGAACTCTTAGCCCCCTTCCATAGTTTATGTTCCAATACCTACAGCAATGATCTGGCAAAATTCACCAATGCTTGCGTAAATACATTTTATTTATTTCTTTTTTTCCCCTCCGCTAGCGATCTATTTGCTTTCAAAGCATTTTTTTATCGCGGCAGGTTAATATAGTGTCAGTTATTGTCTCACACATGGACTAACTTGCCTATCCAGAGGTGTTCCTTTAATGAGTTATTTATTTAAAACCCAAATGACACATATGGTTTTTGGTCAACACGTCAAATTCCAAGCCACTCATTTTAAGTGGTAATTGGACTGAATAAACACGCTGTTTTTTTGGAGAAAGCAATTGAGGTCGCCGGGAATCTTTCTGAGGTTGACCTAGGGTAAGCTGCCTATGATAATTGTGTGTGTGTGTGTGTGTGTGTGTGTGTGTGTGTGTGTGTGTGTGTGTGTGTGTGTGTGTGTGTGTGTGTGTGTGTGTGTGTGTGTGTGTGTGTGTGTGTGTGTGTGTGTGTGTGTGTGTGTGTGTGTGTGTGTGTGTGTGTGTGTGTGTGTGTGAAAAAGAGAAAGCGGGAGAGAGAGGGACAAGATAGCAATTTACAAAGGTCAAAAAAGCACAGTCACACCACTCATGCGAACCCCCATGCTGGATCCGGCTCAAGCTCACCGCTGGCTTCTCCGACTCGTCCGCATAATTATATCAAAAGTGGTTTTGATGGCCGTGCTTTGCAGCAGTGCTGATTTGAGGGAGGCCACATGCAGCAAAGCCCCTGATGTAAGTGCAGGCAGTGTTATTTTCGCACCAT
The DNA here is from genome assembly GCF_963854185.1 of Sardina pilchardus. Classification (NCBI taxonomy): domain Eukaryota; kingdom Metazoa; phylum Chordata; class Actinopteri; order Clupeiformes; family Clupeidae; genus Sardina; species Sardina pilchardus. The sequence continues at coordinate 9,826,128 of NC_084999.1, read as the reverse complement.
GCATAAAGCTGTCGTTTACAGTAACTCCCTGTCGTAATTTCAGCGTTTCGGGATCCGCTCCACACAGTACAGACCCAAGAAAGGAACACGGAGTAGACTTATCAAAGTGGAGCGAGCTACAGTAGGAGTGCAAACTTGGTGTTGCCATTTTAACAACTCTCGGGGGGTCTTTGCGTCAGCAGAAGGGAGCGAGGTTAATGTGTTCTTTTCCACAGCGTGTTCTTATCTGATGTCAGGAAAACAAAAACTCAAGCAGGGGTGACACAAATGTCTTGGTCCTTCTCTGCTCTCCTTTTTTACGGAGTTGAGTGATGGTGGTGGCGGCCCCCCACAGTCACAACACACACACACACACACACACACACACTGCCAGCCCACCCGCCAACCGCTTCGCCACCCTATGAGAGAGAGAGCGAGCGAGGTGCTCTGTGTAATCTGCTCTAGACGGGAGCCAAGCGTGATTTCAGCGGTGGGGTCCTCACTGTGTGCCTGCCACTTGCAAGCTGAAGAACGCTAATTAAAAAAAGAATCATGACAACAGCAGGATTAAGCGCTCTGCCAGGTCCCACTCCATCATTCCTCCAGAGAGAAGAGAAGGGGAAGGGAAGGGAGACCGACAGAGAGAGCGAAGAGGAGCGAGGCGGTTTTGGAAAAGGAAAACGCTGCGTGTTTTAATAAAGCACCGTGTGATTCGCAGGGCTACTACCAACTTCCATATGTTCGACCGAGTCCCGAGTGGTTGTTGTGAGTAGGAAGGCGTTAGCAAGTACGGGAGGGGGGAGGAAGGGGGAGGGGGGGCAGGGAAGAAGAAGAAGAAGAAAGGGGGCAAGTGCAAGATCCAGATGGAGACAGTGTTTTTTTGGCCTTGTTGACTCAGGGAGGGAGATGGGGACGTGCCCACATGTTAGAAATTTAGCATGAAGCGCGTATAAATTCTGAAATCTCACAAAATCCTCCGTACCCGCCATGAGGGAAAGCACCCCAGAGTTCCGTGCTGTGATCCTTACAGGGGATCTGTGTTTTATGAGCGCATGGAAGGTACAGTAGGGAGCGAAGATATGTGGATTTCTTTCATTTTTTTTTCCCCCTTCAGGACACTCAATACATTTAGTATTGGTGTGAGAAGTACTTGCAAGGAGACCACCCTTTATCGCTTGTCAAGTCGAGACGTATACTCCAACCGACCAAAAGCACGCGAAGCCGTTTTTGAACGCAAATTCCTGCGTGCCGACATTCCCATGTCACCTTGGCCCCCCAAGTGACAAATTAGATATAATTAACTGCCATTTTTACTCGCATACCTTTGGAACGGAGTCATTCGCCCCACTGTTTGGCTCAACCTCTCTTACCATAGCTTGGTTGGCCCACCCGCTTTACTTTTTCAGGCCAGAGAGCCCGAGCAGATTTAAAAGTGTTCTTCACGATCACTAGTACCCATTGATTTAGAGAACCCGAGCAGATTTAAAAGTGTTCTTCACGATCACTGGTACTCATTGATTTAGTGCTGCACACCAGCTGAGAGCAGCTCTTATATAACGGCCAACCTCCTCAAACAGAGGCTGGAGTGTGTTGTCCTCCCTGCTGTGTTGTGTCGCTGGATGGCCTTTTACAGGAGGGCCGCGTTGAAGCAAGGTGAACGGGCAGATAGACAAGCCCTCAAACACCACTTAAACTAACACCGTATCGAATATGTGACCGCCTAGACTGCGGGCAGCATGCCCTCGTTTTGGAATGGATAGTGAATGTGAGAAGGTACTGTATGTGTGTGTATGAGAGAGAGAGAGATGGATGCATACAGACAGTCGCTTAGCAGTCGTTCTGCGCCTTTGTCAGTGTTTGTGAGTGTATGTGTTTGTTGTGTCTGGCTGTAGCTCTGCACAGTAGCGTAGGGTTAGCCCATTGTTGTTATTGAAAAATGCTTGCCAAAAATGTATGCCAAAATCCAAATTTTATAATGTGGCCACACGGTGGCGCAAGCCGCGCAACTGCAGAAAACATAAAGGCACTACATAACTTTCAAAATTAGACGCCTGGTTTTACTAGACTACAAAATGTATATGAATCAATGCACTTGTGGTGCTGTATATTGACGGCTTAAGTCAAAGAGCATGTCTCAAATAAACTATCAGTGTTCAGTTTGATGGCTAGTTAGTCTTATGCAACTTTCCAAAATTGGCTATGATTCTATGATTGGTTGCATTTCTTTGTTGCATCTGTACAACAGGACAGACCATCTGATTAGCTTGTTAAATTTTTCCAAATTGTCTTGCTTCTCAGACAAGTGACTCCTCAAGAAAGAGCTCATTTCGGTTCAAATGAGTTAAGTAATTGTGCGTTGAGTGAGTTTTTGTTTGAGTGGCTCTGCAGGTTCATTTTTGTTCCGTTAAACATGCGTTGGCAATTGCGTGGCATGCCGAAATAGAATGATTTGTCAACGGCGTTGACATTGTGACGTATTGATGAGTTGACTGAGCGAAACAGGGCAGCACCTTGTGTCCAACATGAAGGATCTGGAGTGGTGGTGTCAGAAGACTCCAATTTTAGGGCTTCAGACGTGACTCATAGCCAGCTGTTGCTGGGGTCTGCGCTTAAGAGTGAAAGAGAAACAAGGGATGGCAATAAATCATAAGAAATGGAGGGACATGGGTGGGGGGGGCAGGGTGTCGGCATTAAAGAGACATTAAATAAGTGGGTAGATAAATTATGTCTAAGGAAGAACAGAGGAGCAGTAGGGCTTGTGTGTGTGTGTGGGAGAGAGCAAGGATCCATTCTACCAACAACTGTGCGCATGTGTGTGTGGGTTTTTGAGGGAGAAGGAGTGAGACCCATTCTACCAACAACTGTGTGTGTATGTTTGTTTGTGTGTGTGTCTGAGTGAATTGAGGGAGAGCAGGGCCCATTCTAGCCAAATGCCAGTGGCAGAAATAACATCTGTGGCAGTCGGGTGCCCACTCTCCCCTGCCTACTCTTCCCTCACTCCTGGAAAAAGTCCGCGTCAGAGTGGCCATCGTAATGCCCGCTGATTCAGATTGATGAGTATCTAATCCGCCTTAAGGTCACTTCAACATCAAACAAGACCCGTGCAGAACAAGACGGCCATTTCTAGGCAATAGTTGGCCAGACCTCTATACAGAGCCTGTGACCAGAGTATTACAGCTGAGCTCGGGTGAACCGATTGGGTAAGGGAAGACGAGAGTGGATGTGCCGGCCGCATTCCCCCCCCCCCCCCCCCCCCCTTCTCTCCTCCCCTTGACGTCTCTCTCCTTCTCTCTGTGACTCACCACTTAGACCTATCTCCTCGGGGAAGCGTGCCTGCAAGCCCGCGCTCTCACTCGCTCGTCTGTGGCCTCTCATAAACTGCCATCTTTGATTTGTGCGCCGGCAGCACATCCAGAGACCAGCGCGAGAGAGAGAGAGCCCATATTCAGACATGTCCGCGGCTCACGCCTCTCCTTAGTCCGCCATGATCAAAGCCACACGTCGTTTTTTTTTCCCCTGCCAATGCCGTTATCAGTAATAACACACAGTTAGCGTGAGGTTATTTATGAACGGTGTCATGGCCAGAGGTGCAAACTTGTCAGATCCGTGATGCTTGTACAGTACGTGGGATGATGAGTTTTTGGAATGAGGCGGCAGGGGGTCCAGGGTCTGTGTCTAAGTCTGTAAGAACAGTCAAATGACCGAACTATGCATGTTACGCAAGACAGTGAGAACCTGTTTTTTAGTATGGGGGGGGGGGGGGGGGTTCCAACTTTGTTTTTTGTTTATATGAATTGCATGTTAAGCACAACTTGGATCTTTTTTTTTTCTCAATCGTGACCTGTTCTTTTTTTACTACTTACATGGAAAGAATTCAGATTTAATCATAAGATTTTACTCCTCTCTGACCTTTTCATACTGTGTGGTCAGAGCCATGGAGGGTGCGTCCCACTGTGTGTGAGAGAGGTAGAGTGTTTGTGTGTGTGTGTGTGTGTGTCCCACTGTGTGTGAGAGAGGTAGAGAGAGAGTGTGTGTGTGTGTGTGTGTGTGTGTGTGTGTCTGGTGAGAAACCTGTGGAGGCGGGCAGTGGTCCAGTGTGAGGATTTACTGCCCCCTCAGGAACCTTTAGGAGACACGGTGAGCGGGGGGAGCAAAGTCTGTGTGTGTGTGTTTGGAGGATAACCCCCCCCCCCCCCCCCCCCTGTTCTGCACCTCTTCAAACCTGCCCAGTCCAGCAACAACACACACACACACACACACCACCCACCCACCCCAGAACAACTTGAAATAGTAATATCGCTCACACAAAGCCCTTCCTCCCCTTCTCTGTCTCTCTCACACTCTCACACTTTACACACCCTTGCACCACCACCACCACCACACACACACACACACCACCTCCACACCCCCACCCCACCCCCCTCCCACCCCCCTCCCTCTCTCTCATCACCCCTCTTTCCTTTCTTTTTCTCTGTGTTGTGACAAACACTTGAGACGTGAGGCTGCTAATCCCGCTAATCCGCCTCAACTCCTCTGTGCTTCCACAGGCGGCCAGGAAGCGCAAGATCTCCATCCTGAAAGCCCAGGGGAAGACGGCCGAGGCCGTCCGCGAGCTCAACGAGTATTTGGAGCAGTGAGTGTTTTACAAGAGGATTTGGAGACACACACACACGCCCACCACACACACACACACACACACACACACACACACACACACACCTCCATAGAGTCCCACACACGCGCACACACACACACACACACACACACACAAAGAGAGAGAGAGAGAGAGAGAGTTCCCCTTCCATAACCCTTGTCCTGTCTCTTGTCCGTTTTTTAATTAAAAGGGGTTTTGCATTCACTTTGGGTGCCCTCGACCCAGTCCCTCCGTGTAGCTTCCCTCTATTGTTAGGGCCTGTTTGTCTGAGTGTCTTAAGTGTTCTCTCTCTCTCTCTCTCTCTCTCTCTTTCTCTCTCTTTTTCTCTCTCTCTATCTCTCTCTATTTCTCTCTTTCTCTCTATCTCTCTCTTTTTCTCCATCTGTCTCTGCCTGTCACTTTTTCTCTGCCTTTCTCTCACCCTTCCTTTCTTTCTTTCTTTCTTTCTCTCATTCTCTCTCTCTCTCCTGTTTTCCAGGTTTGTTGGAGACCAGGAAGCGTGGCATGAGCTGTCGGAACTCTACATCAACGAACATGAGTAATGGCCTTTAATATTAAACACCTTCACTTACAACTTCAGCTGAGACGTTAATTAGCGATGCGTCTGGCCGTCCTTACAGCCACAGACTAACAGTAGTACCCAGCCATTCACTATGGGAGGATGAATGATGGTGGCCCAGTTCTTAGTTTTTTAGGACTCTGTGATGATTAGACCCCACTGCTTTCTTGAGCACTTTATGGTACTGGAAAGACTACTGTAAAGCATGCAATTTAACACTAGGGCTCACAATTTGGGTTCTATTGCAATTTTTGACTAACGGTTCGATACATAGGCTACTCGATTTTTTAAACCTAGACATTTTTTAAATAACATTTCAATAATTAGGAACACTACAGGATTAGAATATTTGAAAACCTGTAAACTGGACTGATTGAAAACACTGAATATACATATCAATTGTATATAATAATATACAACATGATATGGTATTACAATTATATTGATATATAAACAACTGATATAAAATGACAAAATACTGAATTTCTGGTAATGATGACCGCACACATTATGCAGATTATAGGTAGGCCTATACACTAATCCAGCGAAACACGGAAGTAACACAAAACCGCCATTACTGCGTGACTGGCTGCTAAGAAATTAGCCCGTTGGTTCCATAGGCGGCTGTTGCAGAGGTTAGCTGTCATTAATACACGTCTTAATACCTTATGTTGTTAATAAATTACCTTTATTGGTAAGTTTTGGCACAGTCTGACATCATTGATCCAATGTTCCCTTTCACCTGACATTTTCTTTCATGAGCGGGATCTCTTGTTAGACATTCTCTGACAGGATGCTTTCATTGAAAAGCACAGGCAAGTGTCACTCGTCACACTCGCAGGCACGCAGTAATGGCGATATTCAAGATGGCAGCGCCCATAAAGTTCGCGCTGGATTAGTGTATAGGAAGGCCTACTATTTCTGTTATAGCCTCAGCTATCAGCAGTTCTGGATGCGACCTGGAAATATTGTAAACAAAGTAGGCCTAGCCTAGTTGGCTAGTTTCTCATACTGTAGTCTACTGTGTGTTTAAGTTTGAAGGTCAACTTGATTGCAAGAGTTTTAAACAAATTTGCCCAGCGTGCTAATGATGCTAAGCGGATTTAATAGCAATTTAGCTAGTTGTTTTGTATGTGTAGTTGCTTTCATGATTGTAAATGTTTTATTTGGATGGGTGAGAGAGTGTGAGAGAGAGCAAAAGAGAGAGAGGGAGAGACGGGCTAGGAGAGGGGATTTAAGGGTACTTCTATAGGCTACTGTTACCACAACTGTGGTAAAGTTGTATGCATAGCTTTACAAGGAAAGGTACAAAAGCTATGATGTTTGGGGTGTTTCGCATCTCTGCTTACTCTCATCACGACAGGCTTGTGGATATCAGTGTCGAAATTTCGGTTTCGATACGCGTATGGTTACAGCCCTATTTAACACACATTTGCTCAGCTGTATGGATCGATGAAGAGCTTACATGAGTGATGGATCCATCATGGAAAGGCTTTGATGTGTGTGATCTGCACATGGGGCTACTGTAGGTCTGGCTGATTCCCCATACCAGCGTAGCTGATTTCTTCAAGCATGATAGACCGATGTAAAACAGTCATGCCAGCCACTAGCCAGCTGCAATGCACATGCAGTTTTACTGCAGAAATGACTATTTAAACCAATCCCTTGTTGCAATTACTCCGCAATATTCATTTGTCACCATTAGATAATTTCATGTTATGGTTTCATGGTGCAGATCTGTAACCTTAGCCTACACTTATCTGTAACACAAGGACCAGAATGTAATCCAGAAGCACCAAATTTGCTATTAGAAAAATAACCACAAGATGATGACAGCAGTACTGTTAATATTTGCTCGGAATTTTTGTTTCCAATCCTTTTGTATGCCCTTGTTTATGTAGTGTGTAGAGAGAGCTTACTCTTCTTATCATCTCAAGCCCTCTCCCGCTCCCCCCCTGCCTCGCATCACTTTCACTCTCACAGCTTGCGAGGGTGGTTACACAAGTGCCGACAGCTTGTTTTTAAACCCTTGGTGTCCTCTCAGGTAATATTTTCCCATGTCTGCGAGCCCTCGAGTGGGATGGCTGCTTGACTCTGCTGTCTCGCTCTCTCTATGAGGACCACTTTGGAAGGCCGGCGAAATGCCTATCTCAGCTTGGGGTCGGCAACGAACCCCCCCCCCCCACACCACCCCTCCTTTGTCCCACGGAGTGGTGTGTTTTAATAGGATTTGCTCTCTTAAGACTCCACTCATAGGTTTTGGGAATGAAAAGAAAGTCTCCCCTGATCACCCCCTCAACTCCCCTGCTGATATCTCTGTTGCCGGGATAGTGGACCACTGGAGCAGAACGTTTGTTAAAAAATCATTTGGGGATGCTTCCCCCTTCACCCCAGCCCCTGGATACCTCACCCCCTAGCCTTCTGTAATTGTTTTGGGGCTTAGGGTGAGTGGTTGAAGGAATCCCAGTTTGCTGTGTTTGTGTGTGTGTGCTAACATGAGAGTATTTGGACTCTGAAGAGAGTTTTCTGTTGGTTACTCTGTCTAAGACCAAATGCGTATGTGCATAAAAGTGTGTGTGTGTGTGTGTGTGTGTGTGTGTGAGTGTGAGAGAGAATGAATGAGCCCTACGGTCTCCCTGGTTGTGTGCGGGCGTCAGCTGGAATGTGTGAGCTCGGCGAGAAGGGCCCATCTTATTGGATGTATAATGTTCTGTTGACGGTCTGGGTGCCACTGCTTTGTCCGTCACTGCCAGGCCCAGGAGGAAATCCAGGGGTGAGCGGATTATCTGACTGCTTAGGCCTGGCTCCACCAATATCACCCCATTCACCCTGACAGACCCCCCTATCTGCAGGCGAGTCAGCCTCTACTCCTGCCCCCCCCCCCCCCTCCACACACACACACACACACACACACACACACACACACACTACCCAGTCTTTGCCCTCGTGTTCCTCTTCCCGACCGCCTCGGAATTATCACTCGTCTTTTTCCCCGAGAGAGAGAGAGAGAGAGAGAGAGAGAGACAGAGAGAGAGAGGGGGAGTGTGTGAGAATGGGTAGCAGTTCTGGAAGATTCCCACAGGGTTAAGGTGGTAAAGTGCCACCCTGTCGTTCCCACCCAGTGAAAAACAGTCTGTCCAGAAGAAACAAGCGGTCACACCTCAACCTTCTCGCAGGCTAGAAACAGACAGAGCACGTCCTCATCCACGGTTAGTGACATCAGAGGAGGTGAATGAGAAGGTAACTTGATCAGCAGTGTGCCATGAATCTTTATTTCTCTATCTGTAGCGTTGTTGTTGTTGTTCTTCTACTTCTTCCATATCACATTATGAGGCTGTGCTCTCTGTGTATTGCTACATTGCTACATAAGGGTGGTGCTATGCTGGATGGCTTTGCTCTGCTGTGTTGTGGTACCATGGGACCAAGAGGACCCAATTCCCTGGGGGTGCTGTGACGTAACTGTCGACACTGCCCGACCCACAATCGGTGGGGACCCAGGTTGGAGTCCGACCCAAGTAATTTCCCGATCCCACTCCATTTCTCTCCCCCACTCACTTCCTGTCCATCTTTTCACTGTTCTGTCACAATAAAGGCAAAAAGTCCCAAAGATGTACTTAGTAAAAAAATGGACCTAGTTGCCCCTTGTGCTGGTGCTGTGTGGACAGGTGCCCCTTGTCACTGGTGCTGTGTTTGCTGCGAGGCCTGCTGCTGCTGCTGGTGATACACCAGCAGTGTAGTCTGCTTCTCCACTGGCTTCTCCACTGGCTTCTCCACTGGCTTCTCCACTGGGTTCTCTGCTGCTGCTGCTGCTGCTGCTGCTGCTGATGGTGGTGGTGGTGATGGTGGTGATGGTGGTGGTGGTGATACACCAGCAGTGTAGTCTACTTCTCCACTGCAGCCCGGCTTCTCCACTGGGTTCTCTGCTGCTGCTGATGGTGGTGGTGGTGGTGGTGATGGTGGTGGTGATAGAACAGGAGTCTGCTTCTCCTCCACTGCAGCCTGGGTTCTCTGCTGCTGCTGCTGATGGTGGTGGTGATGGTGGTGGTGATAGAACAGGAGTCTGCTTCTCCTCCACTGCAGCCTGGTCTTGGTGGCAGCAGCACCACCATCTGAAAGTATTTATGGAGAGGAAGTGGTAATTGTAAGCAGCCTTCAACCTTCCGAATGGCCTGGTCGCTCTCTTTTTCTTTCTTTCTCTCTCTCTCTCTCTTGCTCGCTCTTGCTCTCGCTCTCCCCCTCTCATTCATTCTGCCTCCTCCCATCTCTCATCTTTTCTGCCTTGTGCTGCCTTCTGCTTTTTGATGTGTGTCGAATGCGCTCCAAGTGGACTGATAGCCTTCGCATCTCGTGCGAGGCAGCAATGCCGGCGCTGCCATCGCTTCGCCGTTCCCTCTCGCCATTTGCGTCAGAGCCTAGCCCCCACCACCCCCTCCGCCATCTCACCCCAACACTTTACCCCCTGACAGTCTCCCCCTTTGCCCTGCCAACAATAAGATTGCCGTCAGATTAGCGTCCACAAACGAGCGCACTGGAATGCGTGCAACATCCCCCCCCCCCCCCACCCACCCACCACCACCCACCTCCACCATCTCCACGGCGCTTGCTTTTTGCGGACGTGGCGAGGCGTCGTTATGGATGCAGATGTGTGCGTGATCACGGACCGGCCCCGGTGCCTGGCGTGTGGGGCGGAGAAGGGGCCAGGCTAAGCACTCTCGGCGCTCTCTCTCTTTCTCTTTCTCTCTCTCTCTCTCTCTCTCTCTCTCTCTCTCTCTCTCTCTCTCTCTCTCCCGCCGCCGCCGCCACCACCTCCATCCTTTCCCTGAGTGCTCCTCCATGGGCTGCGGTTTAGGCTTCGGAACAGGATGGAGGCCAGCGAGAGCCAAAGGGTGAACAATAGGGCCCCACTCCATGTCTGTCGGCCTCAAATGTTGTCCATCATTCTTGAGTAGTGCGTGCATACGTGTGTGTGTGTGCGCGTGTGTGTGTGTGCGCGTACGTGCACGCATGCTAGTGGAGTTAGGGCCCGGGGGTTGGGCTGAGGTGGGGTGGGGTGGGGTGGGGTGAGGGGGGGATATAATGTTCACAGTGTATGGTTTTTCCGTCAAGTGGATATTTGGTCAGATAAAGTGAACAGGCGGCCAAAGTTAGAAGCTAGATGTCTGTCTGTCTGTCTGTGTGTGTACGAACTGTAGTGTTGTGTGTGTACACGCGATGACTTGTGTCTTGTGTACTCCCATTATAATAGTGGGTCCCCCATCCAAATATTTTGCTGCGCTTCAGCACATTTGTGAAAATTTGGCAAATGAAAGCACAAATTAATGTGTTTTTCCATCACTACTGTTATACGAATATTGTCCAGAGGGCATAACCGCATAATCAAATGACCGGCCACAAAATATGAAGTCAAGAACTTTCTGCTTTTAATATGTGAAAGTAGCATTGGTGCCATATTAGATGGGAAGTGATAAAATGGCTCTAATGTGAGCAGCCCACAGTAAAATTCTCAGATTGTTCTTTTACAAGAACAGTAATGACCTTCCTTGCACCCTTTTCAAGTATAACATACAGACGTACCACTGAACGTGATCTGCACGAAAAACCGTCTGAATCTCGATTTCACCTCTGTCTGTACGCAACCACTTGTGTCACGTATAGAAGCTTTTTTGTTTTGTGATAGTGGCAGTTATTTCCATTCAAAAATGCATTCCAAACAGGTGATACTTGTGGCTCTGAACCTTGAAGGGATGTCTGTGTATGGACGTATGTATGTGTGCCATGTACTGTATCCTATGCCCCCCTGCATTATGGATCATGTGCATTTGCATGCAGGCACTCTGTGCGGACGTAAGCGGGCCTTTTCCTTTTGACAGTTTTGCCTTGAAGGGGAAAGTGAATGGTGTCTGTGTGTGTGCGTGTGTGTGTGTGTGTGTGTGTGTGTGTGTGTGTGTGTGTGTGTGTGTGTGTCTGAGTGCACCGCGGACTGCAGATTAGTGTGAGGGGCGAACAGCTCAGCAGTCTTGTCGCGGCGGTGATCTCATCCAGAGGAGACGGCACGTAGCAGGAGCGGCAGCAGCTGCCCACCGCACGCACGCACGCACGCACGCACGCACGCACGCACGCACGCACGCAGCCCGCGCTCCACGGTGACCTCAGGAACGACGCTCGCGCTGCGAACTCAGACAGACTGAGAAAGAAGCTAGAGAGAGCGTGCGTGGCAGAGAGCAGTTTGTGTGTCTTTGTGTGTGTCTGTGTGTCTGTGTGTGTCTGTGTGTGTGTCTGTGTGTGTGTGTGTGTGTGTGTCTGTGTGTGTGTGTGTCTGTGTGTGTGTGTGTCTGTGTGTGTGTGTGTGTGTGTGTGTGTGTGTGTGTGTGTGTGTGTGTGTGTGTGTGTGTGTGTGTGTGTGTGTGTGTGTGTGTGTGTGTGTCTGTGTGTGTGTCTGTGTGTGTGTGTCTGTGTGTGTCTGTGTGTGTCTGTGTGTGTGTGTGTGTGTGTCTGTGTGTGTGTGTGTGTGTGTGTGTGTGTGTGTGTGTGTGTGTGTGTGTGTGTGTGTGTGTGTGTGTGTGTGTCTGTGTGTGTGTCTGTGTGTGTGTGTCTGTGTGTGTCTGTGTGTGTCTGTGTGTGTCTGTGTGTGTGTGTGTCTGTGTGTGTGTGTGTGTCTGTGTGTGTGTGTGTGTCTGTGTGTGTCTGTGTGTGTCTGTGTGTCTGTGTGTCTGTGTGTTCGTTTGTGCTCAGGCAGACTGAGAGGAAGCGAGCGAGGTTTTAGAGGGTGGCAAGGGAGCAGGAGAAAGCGGAGGGGGAAAAAAAAGGCAGACAGATTGATGCCGTGCGTCTCCAAATGTGGTGGAGATCTCACACTCGGAGCAGCTTCCCTGGCCCGCCGCCCCGTTCCCTCCAAACACCCAGGAACGAGGAAATGATGGAATGAGTCGGCGACGGCCTCAGGATGATGTCAACCTGCCTGCTGCGTCCGCGGTTTCACCACAAGTCTGCGTTAACGTCGAGCGCCGCTTTTATTTTCACAGCCTTTTTCTCTCTTTTTCCTCCTCCTCCTCCTTTTTTCAATTATGGATATCGAAAAGGCTGGTTTCCTGGACGGGGTGTTAAACGCAAAGCCAAATTTAGTCCAGGATAAGACTTAATCTGTGAAGTCATCCCGTTTTAAGTGCTCCACACCGCTGAACTAAACTCTTACCCTGTGTGTGCGCTTCGCCTGTGAGCTGACACTGTGCTAGCGGTCACACACACACAGCAGTACAGTAGGTACTCATTTGCTGTGACCTTTGAGTGAAAGTGTGTCATCAACCGGTCCTTTTGTCCTTTTTGTGTTTTCTCTTCTAGTTACGCAAAGGCCGCCTTCTGCCTGGAAGAGCTGATGATGACCAACCCGCACAACCACTTGTACTGTGAGCAGTACGCCGAGGTATGGGCCGACGGTTTTGACGTCCACCACGAAAATGACTTGTGACTGAGTAGGTGTTGAACTAGCCGTTCCTCTGACTGCGGTCACCGTAGGAAACGTGTGGTGTCTTGTGGCGCGCGTCACGTCACGACTTTGCCAAATTGAATTTGCAGAACCTCAAGGGAGCCATTTTGTTTTTCGGGCCTAAATGACTGTTCCCACAGTGTTTTGCAGTAAAACTGATCTTGTAAAACAAATTCGAGGGGGCTTTGGGATTTAATTCATTGGCACACTTGTCCTGTACGCAATGTCATGGTGTCTTGTATTTTGCCTTAAAGAAGAAATTCTTGTAGTTATTGCAGACTGTTCCAGTTTGACCCCAAGTTAATCAGCGTCCCTTCCTCCCCCTCCCTCCCCCCTCCCCTCTCTTTCCCCCCTCTGCCACGGTGTGAACGTGCAGGTGAAGTACACCCAAGGGGGTATGGACAACCTGGAGCTGGCCCGAAAGTATTTTGCCCAGGCGCTGAAGCTGAACAACAGAAACATGCGGGCCCTGTTCGGCCTCTACATGGTGAGTTGGGCCTCACGTCAGTGCAGATGGGAAAACAAACAGCCAGCCCTTGTGTTCGTGCGCCCCACACATATTTTTACGAGGTGGATAAAGTGCACATTGTGTTTTTTTTTTTTTTTTTTTCTTTTTATAAATGTTCCTGAGGAGGATGGGTAGTCTCCACTGAGTCAGCCAGACTTGACTGACGTCTAACGTGCACACAAACTCATGCACATACACACACTACACACACACTACACACACCTTCACCTTCACACGCACATTTTCTCGCACACACTCCCCTGCTCACTCTCTCCGTGTCCTGGGAAACATTGGTATTTTCTCTGTAACCTAAACCCCCAAACGGTCTCCCTCTCCTCCTTTTTTCATTTTTTTTTCTCTTTTATTTTTTTTACCCTGCTACATTCTCGACTGTGTTTACGGTCCAGGTAAAATAAACCAGGAGCCGTTAAAGAAGCCGAGAGCAGTTGTCGGCCGCTGCCACTGAGGCCCCCGTCCAGTTCCGGGGGGGGGGGGGGTGCTTTCCGCTCTTTCCATGGGTCCCCAGGCTGCACCTCCACTGAACAGCCCTTTCATCTTCGTATTTATTTCAACAGGAAGTTGTCTATTAACGCCAATGCATCATTTGTAAGTGAGGCCTGACATGTGAACACAAACGGCCCGGTCGCCGGCACACGGCTGGCCCCGGGAGGAGAAGGACCCGGCAGCACACAGGCTCTCTCAGTGTGTATGACACACGTGGGCCGTGTACCACCCCTACACACACACACACACACACACACACACACACACACACACTCTTATGTCTCAGATCCTGAGATCCTAGCCATTGGCGAAGCAAGAGGAGGCCAAGGCCAAATGTTGCAACATTGCCTCTTATTGGTATCTGTGAACATCTATCTGGACAGCCAGTACTGGAGAGCTGCCACTTCAATTCAGTGTGATTAGCCAGTGACTCCCATAGTGGACCTTTTGAGCCAGAGGGATTGTTAACAATCAGAGCTGTCAGGATTTTGACCTCCTGAGTTTGGGCATTGATGCCACGACCAGGGGGAAAGTGGTGGTTATCCTCCAAGACCCTCTCCAACTGGGAGCAGCAGCTGGCCCAACGGGCATCTCAGACCCCCTCGCTAGAGACCTTCCTGCGCCAGCCGTTGAACCCCCACTGCAGTAAGAGGCGGTTAAAAGGCAGAGATGCCCGTCTCGAGCTCCCATTAGAGGAGTGGGTCCAGAGAGAGAGGGGGGAGAGGCCAAACCGTACGCCATGAAATCCACATACTGAAACATACTCTTCTCCCGTACTCTCTCATTCTACCTCTCTCTCTCTCTCTCTCTCTCTCTCCCTGACTCACTCACTCATTCCCCCATTTTCTCTTTCCCTCTCTCTCTCTCTCTCTATAACGCACTCACTTTCTCTCTTTCTCTCGCTCTCGCTCTATAACACACACTCTCTCTCTCTCTCTCTCTCTCTCTAACTCTCTCTCTGTAACTCATTCTCGCTTTCACACTCTCCCCTTTTTCTCTGCCTTTCTCTCCAACTCTGGAGTTTAAGAAGAGGTCCCCTCTGTTGGCTCTGACTCCAGGTTTCAGCATGCCGTCCATCCATCTGTCGGTGGTGGTGGTGGTGGTGGTGGTGGTGGTGGGGTGGTAGGGGGTGGTTGTGGTGGCAGGGGGTGGTAGGGGTTGAGGGGGGTAAGGCTTTCATGTGCTGCCCACTTGCCTGGCCTCCTCCTGGGCGCACGCCTGGTAAAGCTGAGGTTGGACCAGAACGTGAAGCAGGGGAACACTACACATCACATGTGCACACACACACACACACACACACACACACACACACACACACAGAAATACACTTTGACACAAGTTTTTGCGCGCGCGCACACACATACGCACATCACACTCACACATAGACATAAACTTACACAAGCGCAGACACACACACACACAGAAATACACTTCGAGACATGCGCGCGCTGCGCACACACACACACACACACATACTCACATCACACTCGCACATAAACACAAACTTGCACAAGCGCAGACGCACACTTAGACACATAAACACACACACTGCATCAAGTACGAGGGGATTTGCGGTTGGCAGTGCCGCGGGGAGGAGGAGGAGGAGGAGGAGGCGGCGGGCGGGCGGGCGGGCGGGCGGGCGGGCGGGCGGGCGGTTAGGGGAGCCGCCGGGCGGAGAGCATGATTCACATCGCCGCGGCACGCCGCTCCCCAGACACACTCCAGGCCTGTCATCACCGGCTATCTCTGGTGTTGCACCAATTTGGGAGCATTAAGAGATGCTGGCTTTGCAAGAGCGAGGGTGAGAGAGAGAGAGTGAGAGAGAGAGAGAGAGAGAGAGAGAGGGAAATGGAGAGAACGAGAGAGGGATGGGAGGGAGTGGGAGAGAGAGAGAGGAAAGTGAAGAGGAAGGGTTTTTGCGTTCGGGAGCGCCGGCGAGTGCGCTCAGATTTTCCCTCCCCGTTAAACCTTTTTTCCTGGTGCTGCCGCCGCTGCTGCGTGGACTGGTGGTAGGCAAGTGTGGAGGTGGTGTGGTGTGGTGTGGTGTGGTGTGGTGTGGTGTGGGGTGGGGTGGGGTTGGTGTGGTGTGGTGTGGGGTGGTGGGGTGGGGTGGGGTGTGGTGGTGAGGGTGGGGTGTTTTTGGGTAGGGGGGCGATCTTTTTGCCATGCCGTTTCTGCCATGACGACCGCGCCGATGCGGTTTCGCGTTTGTCTCGATGACACTTTTATTGCTGGTTTACCGCATATTCTTAACTTTTTTTTTTTTTTTTTCCTTTCCCCTCCTCATGTGCGAAACTCCGTTTTCCTCTGGGTCTCCCTCACTGTAGAGCTCTCTCTTCTGTTTCCTCTCTCTCTCTCTTTCTCTCTCGCTCTCTCGCTCTCTCACTTTTTCTTTCATCCTTTCATATGTACACTCTTCCTCACGCTCTCTTGTTCTCTCTCTCTCTTGTTTTTCTCCGGGTCTAGTCTGCCAGTCATATTGCAGCCAGCCCGAAAGTCAGCGCCAAGGTGAAGAAGGACAATGTCAAATACGCCGCCTGGGCCGCCAGTCAAATCAACAAAGCCTATCAGGTGAGTTCCCCGGCACCCGTCATACTCCCGCCCCCCTCCCAGTCACAGGGAACCTCTTTGAAGGATTTGGTGCGCGTGACGCAACTCTGTGAATGAATACTGCGTGTGTTTTGTGTTTGGCTGTGTCTGTGTGTGTGTCCGTGTTTATGTTTATGTTTGGCTGTGTGCGTGTGTGTGTCTGTGTGTGTGTGTGTGCACTTGTTTGCGAGTATGAGGATGCATAAAGATGTTTGTGTCTGTACGTGTGCGCCTCGGGGTGTGTGTGTGTGTGTGTTTGAGTGTGTGTCTGTGTTTGTGTGTTCACTCCGCGCTGCTGGCTGTGTTTGGGCCGCGCTTGGGTACATTTTCAGCTAATGTGTTGACTTAAGCCCACAGGGCCAGGCCTTGTGTTTCACAGCTGTTTTCTATGTTTGCATGTAAAAGTAGAGCT
Organism: Sardina pilchardus; assembly: GCF_963854185.1. NCBI lineage: Eukaryota > Metazoa > Chordata > Actinopteri > Clupeiformes > Clupeidae > Sardina > Sardina pilchardus. Next base: position 9,809,440 of record NC_084999.1, on the reverse strand, counting down.
ATCGATTCCGCCCGCATGAATCACCACCCTGTGCGTGTGTGTGTGTGCGCGCGTGTGTGTGTGTGTGTGTGTGTGTGTGTGTGTGAATGTCTGTGTCTGTGTGTGTGTGTGTGTGAGAGAGTGTGTGTGTGTGTGTGTGTGTGTGTGAGTGAGAGTGTGTGTGTGTGTGTGAGAGTGAGAGTGTGTCTCTGCACGCGTGCACACTCGCATATAGAGAGTGTGTGTGTGTGTGTGTGTGTGTGTGTGTGTGTGTGTGTGTGTGTTTTCGAGGCGTCAGGAGATGGTGAGAGGAAAGTATGTGGCGGCTCCTCCACCACTGATGGCTGGAGAGGTAGGAGGAGGAGGAGAGGATGAGGGTGATGGAGGCAGACTGTTAGTGGAGCGGAGGGAGGGGAAAATCTGAGGTGCTGCTCAGATGGTATCGCGGAGAGAAAACATGGTTTACGGCGTTGCCATGACACACGGCGCATAAATGCACGTTTAACAGAAATCCTAACTGCCATTAAACGATAGACGTTGCTTATTTAAGCATTGACAGTTAAACACATAATAAGAGGCTCCTTAGTCAGCAGACGAAGGGCATCAAGAAATCCCCCTGCTCTTCACCTCCTCCATCAAGCACACACTCATCTGCTCCTGTACACACACACACACACACACACACACACACACACACACACACACACAGAAGAGTATACACACAGCAGTCCTACACCGCACGGTGGGAAGAGATTTCAGCCTCCCTCCTCTCTCTCTCTCTCTCTCTCTCTCTGTCTCTGTTTCTCTCATCCTCTTTCTCTCTCTCCTGAGTGCTTGGTCTACTCTGTCAGTGCAGTCTCTCCAAGCATTTAGAGCAGTCTCACTACATGCACCCAACTCTCTCTCTCTCTCTCTCTCTCTCTCTCTCTCTCTCTCTCTCTCTCTCTCTCTCTCTCTCTCTAACACTGTTTTTGCTCCTTGTCCTTTCTCAGTCCTTGTTGTCAGTGATCTCACTGCAGCAGTCCTCCCTTGTCTCCCTAGGCTCGTAATCCTTCACAAAGCCACACAGCCACACTGATGCCCTGCATCAAGAGAAGACAGACCGTAGAACAGTGTTGGCTATGAATTCGACCCCCTACGCTTTTTCTTGTAGAGTCCTCCTGTGCATATCCATTAGTGTGGATATATGAGACAAGACTTTGATGGACAGGACACACAAAACACATTTGAGCGGGTTTTGGGCTCTATACGCTGTTTGTGCACGTTATCCTTGTCTATGAGTGATGGAATAGAACATGGTATGGATGTTTTTGTGGAACAACAGCAATCACTTGCTTCGTCCTTAAGAACCCGCCGATGGAACAGTCAGGGAGTGACAGCACTATCAGTTCCCACATCAACTCAGTTAAAGCATCCCACTAAATGTGCCATTTAAACGATGCATTCTTACACTTAACCTCTTGCTATGACCCAAGTAGACCGCTGTTTGTCTGCTCAAAGTCGTGATTTATTTGATAAAAAAATGGCTGGTTCTGTGATGACCAAGTAGACCGCTGTCTTTTCTGTCTGCTCAAAGTCGTGATTTATTTTATCAAAAATGGCTGGTTCTGTGATGACCAAGTAGACCGCTGTCTTGTCTGTCTCCTCGAAGTCCTGATTTATTTGATCAGAAATGGCTGGTTCTGTGATGGATAAGTGCCGTGTGTAGACGCCCCCGTTCCCCCCAGAGGGTGTCTGACTTACCATGTCGGTATGCGGCACCTCAGCACTGCAGAAGCCCAGAAGCCGCAGACGCAGCAGACGCAGCAGACGCATGTCAGACGCCTTGAGAAATGACCCCGCGCTGCTCTTTGAGAAGGTGAAGTGCCTGTCACTCCGGAGTGGGTGCGGGCTGATTCATGGCGACTTTAAAGGCTTCGCGGCAGGTGTCGGCGGTGAACCTCTCACGGCGTACCTGGTGCTTATCATACCTCCACTTAACGCGCAGGCAGGCAGGTGGTCGAGGCCTTGGCAGCCATGACTGGTCATCTGGAGGTCACGGCGGCGAGGTGCGTGGCAAGGAACTTTTAAAAACCCCACCCACTCCTCGTTGCACGCATTCGTCTGATCGCTTATCTCCGCTTTCTCACTCCCCTGCGGTCGGGAGAAGTACACAAGCGTAATTTATCGGGTAATTTCTGTCGACGTGTGATTGAGACAGAGGGTTTGTATGGCGAAGCTGTGAATATGGAGACAAATCATTGCTGTGTAGTGATGCATCGTCTCGTTCGCCTCGCCCTGGATGTGCCAAGAGCAAAGGATTGTTGCACACAACAGAGCACTCTTCAAAAAAAAAATAAAATATATATATATAAATTTTTTTCCATCCCTCTTTTTTCTTTTCTTTTTTTTTTTCTTCCTGAATGCTCTCCGCACCGTGACACTATTACTGTCTGTAGTACAAGGTTGCCTGGAAAATGTGGTGTCTTGTGTAACACCGCAGGCTGGGCCCAGTTAGACCTGGAGCCTCCCCACTGCTCTGCTGGGCTCATCAGATAACCCCTCAGGCCCATGGAAGCTCAATGGAGTGTGGAGCCGAGAGCTGGAACAGCAGCCCCGCAGGCTCCGGAGCTGTGCTGTGCTGAGCTGTGCTGAGCTGTGTGCTGTAAGAGCAGGCTTGTGGAGCAGCAGCAGCAGGCAGTGGAGGAACAGAAGCTCTTGGACTCGTTGACGGTGTGGTGGTTAGGTTAGGGAACTAAACTTCCAAGCAGAAGGCAGAACAGTCATAGGGTGCCTCTCATTTGGGCTTTTATTCGTCCTCCCTCGCTCCTCGGGTCTCGATCCTCACTGATCTACACAAAGAATGATGGGTTAGTTATAGATCAGTGGGATGCCCCTCGAGGATCGAGCATCGAGGACTGAGGAGAGATATTGAGAGGCACCCATGGGTTCGATTCCCAGCTTCCACCACTAGCATTGCCACTACACAGAGCTCCCTCCCGTCCCTGTAATTGGTCTCTGTAAGCCGCTCTGGATAAGCATGTCCAAATACATAAGAGTGATACTTGGGAAGTAAGGTGGGGATCACATTAGCCAGCGGCAAGCGGAACGGTGACAACGCTGGCGTAACGCTAACGTGGAACAAACCGGGAGTTTAACTTTGAATCGCAACGCTCGGCTCGTCAATGTCAGTTTTAGAATGTTTAGGTATTGAAAACCAATCAAAGTCGTCTAAGAACGTAACAACAACTTCGATTGAACTTAGAAACGAGATAGAATGTTTTTGGATGTATTATTATGGTCGGAGCGTTGCGTTGTGTTGCGTTACGCTACGCTTGCTGCTGCTGCTGCTTGCCGCTGGCAGTGTAGCAAGCAGGCAGTGGAAGAGGCGCCCCCTGACTCTTAACCTGCATGGTTAGAGCCGGCCTGACAGTGCAGAAGAATGCTGTGGTGGTGGTGGTTCTTGAAGACTTGGACCTCTTTGGTTTTTAGTTAATCTTGGTGTTACTGGCAAGTGGTTAAGATGTATTTAACTAGCAGTTGCGGCGGTGGGGCATCATGTTGAATTACATGGCCCGGGCTTTTGTCACGGCCCCGCGAGGAAAATTGTTTATTTCCGGATGTTTCTCTTGACCCTGCTCTTGTGTGTTCCCTAATCTGTCTGCCACCTCTGGTTATGGGTGAGTCACGCCGCAATTACCCAGTCGACCGCTCACCAGCTCGCATACAAACACAACATATCCATGGTAACAGTAAGACACACACACACACACACACACATACGCACACAATGTGCACTCGTGTTTGTGTCTGGCCTCCCTGGACTGACCCATAACAGGAGAGGTGTGTGTGTGTGTGTGTGTGTGTGTGTGTGTGTGTGTGTGTGTGTGTGTGTGTGTGTGTGTGTGTGTGTGTGTGTGTGTGTGTGTGTGTGTGTGTGTGTGTGTGTGTGTGTGTGTGTGTGTGTGTGTGTGTGTGTGTGTGTGTGTGTGTAGCTGTGTGCGTGTGTGCGTGTGCGCGCGCTTTTAAAATGATGGGCTACTGCACTTTCATACACTCATAGTGGAGTGGAAGATGAATGACTCCCTAAAGCCAACAAAGCAGGGGGCACCAGGCCAGCACAGGAGCGTTTAGAACAGGAGCCGTGGTTGGTTACTCCGGCGGATGGAATGAGGTGGCTTTTGGGGGTTTGGGTGTCTCCGATGAGGCTGCCCCCCCCCCCCCCCCCCACCTGGGAAGTGGCCCTCCGTGCACTCCTCTGCTGCGGTGCTGTTTCGCTGCGCTAGGCTGATGACTCAGTGGAATATGGCTCACGCTGTGTGTGCTGCTCCTTTTACCCACTTCCATCCTTTCTCTCTCTTGCTCTCTCTTTCTTTCTCTTGCTCTCTCTTTCTTTCTCTTGCTCTCTCTCCCTCACTTTCTCCTATCCTGTCTTCCCTACTATTCTCTTCCTTGGACAGCAGACACCTAAATGGTTTAGACCATGAAGTTTTTTTTTTCTTTCTTTCTTTCTTTCTTTCTCTCTTTTTGAAGATGTCCCCTCTATAACCTATATAGAAGATTAACATTCTCTGTTTTGGAGAAGTGGGCTTGTGTTTGCGCTTTTGTGTGTGTGTGTGTGTGTGTTTTTGTCTGTGTGTGTGTTCCGTGGCTACAATGATTGCCTTTTATTGGCCTGGCGGGGGCTGTCCTGTTTTAATTGAGGAGATGAATGTTGAGGGGCAGTGGAGATGAGTCACTCCAGATGGGGCGTCCTGCCCCAGGAGAGAGAGGACTGAGTGGAGGAGAGGAGAGGAGAGGAGAGGAGCGCAGCGCGCCGGGATGAGAAGTTGCCGGAGTTCCAGGGCCCGAGAGGGAGTGACTCATTAGGGACATTTTCCCCCTCCCTCTTTAAAAACAACGCCTACTCGCGCGAGCCAATCAAGCGAATAAACTACCTGATGACGCCTATGCTCTGATTAGGTCAATTAAGCCGTCGGTTCAGACGGCCTCGGCTGCCTTAGTCACGGCCGAGTAATAAGCCGGGAAAGGGGAAGCCGTCATGTTTTTTAAGCACTGGGGTTTTTTACGTAACCAGGAAGAATTTTGGTGTCCTCTCTTTTTTTTTTTCTTTCATTCTTGTTTTCTTTTTTGGTGTGTTTCAAAATGTGATAATTGTCGTAAAGGAATTCAGCTGTGAGTTTGGAAAGTCCGACAAGCATTTTTGTCATGGCTGTGGGTAGGCAATCAAAATAAAACAGGTTTGTGTAGTACCCTCAGATGGTACCGATTTCTCATCTAGTTCGTGGACTGTATCTGAGCATCTACAAGAGGAGGCCTTTCATACTTGGTTTTAGTAGGTGTCTGTGTTTTGCTTCCCTTATGCATCCTGCCTCTCCGCAAAGTTAAGTTTGACCCCTGACCTCTAAGTAGGCACCTGGCACCTGGACATGACACCTTTTTCGCCCCCTCACCTGGTTCTGTGTCTGTGCTCCTCTCCTTCAGCTGGCTGGGCGCGGGACCAAGGAGAGCAAGTGCTCCATGAAGGCTGTGGAGGAGATGCTGGAGTCCATGCAGATCACCATGTCCTGAGCCTGGAGCCCACACACCTCCCTTCCCCCTCTCCCTCTCTATCGCTTTCTCTCTCTCTCTCTCTCTCTCTCTCTCCCTCTCTGTCTGGCTCTCTATCTCCTTCTCTCTATCTCTTTCTCTCTCTGTCTCTCTCTTCCTCCCTTTCTCTCTCTCTCTCTCTCTTTCTTTCTCTCTCTCTCATTCCCCCCCCCCCCCTTCTCTCTGTGTCAACTACACCCATCACTACATGGCAGCTCCCACTGTACAGCTCCAACCCTACCACCACCACGGTGTATCAGGAAATGGGGCTCCCCCATTCCAGCCCCCCCAACCCACCCGTACCCTCACCCTCTTTTAATATCCATCATTCGTCAATTTGTTTTTGTTTATTAGGTCTTCTGCAGCAGAAGCTAGTAGAGTACTCCCTACAGTGCAAAATCAGGGACTAGAATGTTAATAGAGGACTGTAAATGTTATTTAAAAGGAAGAGGCTGCGAGTGTGTGACCTGTTTGACCTTGTGTCTGAATGATGTGACCTTTTTATCGCGGTCGACCCCTCTGGGTCAACCAAACTGCCTGTCTCAATAAAGAGTTATTATGATAGAAAATAACAAATAAAATAAGGATAACAAAATCAAATGTGTCTTTTCCAATCTCTTAATGGGATTTATGGACCTCCCCCATCTGTTATTTCTCTCCTTCTTCCTGTTATCCTCTGCTTTTTATCCGGGTGTTTGGCAGAGCCGACCCAACTGACGCGCTCTCCCAGTGCGGCGGTCGGCTAAGACGCGGCAGTCAGGCGGCGTGCGGAGTGGCGGTCAGGCAGCTGGAGGCAGTTCTTACACTTCCAAAAGGCAACGGCGCTATCAGACCACCTAGCCAGCGCTGCTAGTACTTATCGTAATGATAAAGATGATAATGATGTCCGCCCACGCCGTCAATGCTTCCTTAGAATGCCTTCTCAGCAGACTCTCTCTTTTTGAGTGTGTGTGTGTGGTGGGAGTGTGTGTGTGTGTGGGGGAGGGGGGGGGGGTTGAGTGTGAACTGGCATAGCCCCCATTTCCATTTCGCCCCAAAGGCAGTGTAGGGATCTGCTGAAACACTTTAGGGTGGCCGTGAAGGAAAGGCTCATTAGAGAGAAAAGAAAAAAATGAAAGGGGGGTGGGGGGGCTGCATGTAAGAATCCAGCTTCTCGCTTCTCGCAGATCCAGCTGGGACTTGGAGAAACACCATCCAAATCAGAGCATCGCCGCACCACGGGTAATTACAACAAGGCAAATCCCCATTCATGTACCTGGGACCACTTAGAGGACAGGCACGAGAGCAAACGATGAGAAAAGAGAATGAAGATGTGCAGTCCGTGGGGAAGATGGAGAGAGCAGAGAGAGAGAGAGTAGAACAGCACACTACGGCCAGTGCCGTTTAGGGCAAAAGAAATCCAGAGAAACGAGATGTAGAGAAAAGTGACGAAAGAGTGCTAGATGGCGAATGATGACAGGAACGAATGAATGAATGAATGAAAGAGCGAGAGCGCGAGAGCACCAGGGGAATGTGGCGTGAAAAGGGACGTCTGGTTTCCTACTGCCCCGGCGTGTAATTGTTGAATGGTGTTGGGCTAAATGAACGTCTTGCTTCTCGCTCACCCGTACTGGGTCAGCTGTTACTTCCATCTTCTTTTGTTTATTAAGTCGCGGCAATTGTCTCATAATTTCACATATAGACCGGTGGAAAAGTTGAGCGCTGACTTTACAGCTCTTTCTAGTGGTGTACACCCAGTTGCTGTAAAAAAAAAAGGGGGGGGGGGGTCGTAGAGGGTCGAGAGTTCAAAGCAGAGGCAGAGAAAGCCATTTGCTCGTCAGTTTTAATGCCTCGGTCCTTGGATGTGTCTGCATTTGATTTTGTACTCCAAACTAGCGTAACCAATGAAAGCCAAGGGACATTTGAAGGGAAGCTGACAGAGTGGTTATTTTTACAGGAACCACTGAGCTGAAGTGAAGCTTTTTGAGGAGCCATCAAGGATGTTTGATTCGAGGAAGGGTATCGTTTACTTGTGGACGACTGTCTCCCAGACAACCAGCGGAATGAACCGAGAGAAGGGCCTCACTTGTAAAGGTCATTAAATGCTTGTAAATGGTCTGTAAAAGAATATGTCAATCACTTTGATGTGTGAATGATAAATCCAAGACTCCCCCCCAACACACCACAGCACAACTTAATGCAACACTGCCATCTGTAGTCTGGAGGTAAAACTTCATGGTTAAAACCACAGTCATCAAACATGTTTTAAAGTTATGACAACCTTAATCCTTATCATGAGGAAACTTTTTAAGGGCTTGGTTGCAGACATGAAAGGCACAAAAATAACATTGTTTACGACTTTGCAAAGAAATATGAAAAGTCTTGTAAGAAAACAAACTTCTGCCACTTGATCCCCAGCTGAAATTATGCCCTCGTCCTGTGAGCCACAAGAATTTTTTTCACCAAAGATCTCACATGGGAGATCCAGCTATCACTCTCCGATGATGGTTTTAGAGAGCTGTTTAGAGAGGGCTGACTTCAGCATAGTCATGTTGGCTGCAGGTGGGGGTGAGGCGGGGGGGTGGTTGACCCAGCCAGATGAGTTCATTGGCCCGTCTGTCGTTCGCAGCTATGACAGCTGTAACCCTTATTCCTAGGGGGACATATAAATCTTGATAGTGGAGCTGAGAAATACAAAGTACCATTGTTTATCGGCTTATGCAGTGTCTTACAAATGGCAAGGGAGAAAAGCCACAGAGTTTTCTACTGATGAAATTTAAGAGAGAGATGTAAACATCTCTGGGAGAATAACACATTCATTTTCCCATAGGCTTGACCGTGAGTCGCCCTACTTCTCTGTGTCTGAGTTCATTTGTGTTCATCGGGTGAGTGTGAATTAATCAAAGGAATTGGCCAGCTCACCTGGCCCAAGTCAAACAGCTTCACACAAGAAAAACCGGCTCACTGTTATCAGGTGGAGTCCACCTTTTAGACACAGGGACTGAGAATGCTCTAATGGGATGTAAAGAGCTCGCTCCAGTGTGCTGCGGATTAGCCCTTAACGTTGCCTCTAATCCTCGATTCCCAAGGAGATTATCCAACACCGGTAGGACCTTTTGCCTTTCGCTGGCTTTTACCTCAGCCTTCCTCAGACAGCAGAGAGGCTTCACGACTTAAGGGGGAGAGTGAGCTTGTCCAAAGAAGTCAGAGAGAGCCCCCAAATGGGATGTCTCAATGCTAGAACTGCTTCACCTCAACCTTTGTGCTCCCCCCCCTCCCCCTCCCCAGCCCCTCACCCCTGCGCCCCCTTGGCACCTTACCACCTCCGGCTCGGCAGCCATCCGTGCCAGGGGAGTGCCCTAAATCATTCAGCAGCCTTCGAGAGAGAGAGAGAGAGAGGGGGAGAGAGAGAGCGCCTCTCTCAGCCTTCCCAGAAGTGCTGTGTGAAATTTCCCCTCCATACATCTCCGTCCGTCACGAGGGAAAATGTGAGCTGTCAGGCGAGCACTCCGAGGCTCACGGGTCACGGAGTAACGGGTCTGCCTGCCTGCCCGGCGCGCCCGCCTGCCGCAGGCGGTAGTGGCGGCGGCGGCGTTAACTCTACGCAGCTCCTGTGCTGCTGCTGCGAGCCGTTTCCCACGAGGCTCAGCGGCGGCCCACGGCACCATTTGTACATCATCAGTAATCCATATGGCAATCACGGCATCTGCCAGCACCGCTGAAAGGGCACGAAGGAAAAGTCCCATCATGCATTAGGGGGTGTCTTGCAAAAAAAAACCCAACGAGGACTCAGCGCCTGAGCTGTTTCTCATTTTGGAGGGTGAGAAGCAGCTCAGCTCAGGGGGGAAAAATAGCTTTTTCTGAAATGGGTGAAGACAACCAAACGCCACACCAAGGATGGATGGCAGAGAATGAACCAAGGTGATGGTGAGTGTGGGCTGGCAGTGTTGTGGAGGAGGTGAGCAAGTGCTGCAGTCCTCTGGGTCCATCCATCTCTGTCTGCTTTGGGGAAAGAGGCTGAGCAGCGGGTGGCGATGGTATGGATAGAATTATGGATGAGATGATAGGTGGTAAATCTACCCCTGCCGAGTCACAGATTTGGCCTTCCTTTGGAAGGAAATTATGTTTTGATTCGAAGAAGCAGGGCGTCTGGGACACAATTCCCAGTTCTGGGAATTGAATCAGAGTTAGGAGCACAAATGTCAGGAATTGCAATGACCACCATCGTAGAGTTTGAACCATGTCAGGCAAAGTTGCCTCCTGACCTCTTTGCATGAGAGGTCTTAATTTGCCTTTTGACTCGATTACTTGATTTTGAAGATGTTTGTGGTTCAGACTTCACCTCTAAATCTGGAGAACGTTTCATGGTGCTCTATCAAAGTTCTTCATTGGAATCAAGACTGATTGCCGCATCAACCACTGAAACAAAAATCATCTTATGTTTTTCTTTCACAACAACCAAATCTAGGATTTAAAAAAAAAAAAAAAAAAAAAGACGTCCTGCAGATAAGCTTGAGTATGAGTATTGCCAGACTTGTAATATATGGTCCAGTGGCTTTGCAAAGTTCTAGAACAGTTAGGGAGGAGTTCCTTGTTCCACGTTGTCCTGTCTGCCTCTATGCTAGTCAGGAGAAGAAAAGCAGGCTTAGCATTAGCAATTACAGAAAGTTCCCTGAATCCGGCACCCCCCCCCCCCCCCCCCCATCCTCAAAACACACACAGTCACTCATAGACAAACCTAAGCTGAACTCTCCGAACAATAATTCAGTGTCTTTAAGTTGCTTTTTTGTTATTAAAAAAACGAAATGCATCATTTCCTGGAACAATCTGTTTTCATAAGAAATGATCCTCCAAGAAGGACACATGCCATGCAAAACACACAACGTGTTTGTTGAAACAGAGGCATGCCTTGTGATTCTTTACTCCTCATTTACCTAGCTGTCCAAGCATCTCGTGTATTACCACAGAATATTGACTACTCGAGAACACAGTGATTTCCTGACTGTAATTGATTTAAAACAGCCATGGCAGGAGTTTTCGTTTTTGGAAAAGAGCATGGAGAAATGTATCACTCTTAAAATGCCAATATAGTAAGAAAGAAAACTTCGACTTGCAAAATCCTGAATGCCATATCCTTATTGAAGAACCCACACAATATGGTCTTTTCAGTAAATGTTTTTTTCTTATGGCTGGTGTTTCTTTAGGTTGTGCTGGGCCAATGGTAACAGTCTGTAAAAAAATTTCAAATTCTGCTCAGAGGTGGTTTGCAAAAACAAAACGTAGTTCACCCAAAATGAACTGGTCATCATTAAGTTGTGAACTGTGAACCGTATTCTAGGCTAGTTATTTCAAATGCCCATGGAATTTTGCCAACCCCTTCCCAACATGATTCTGAAAGTGAAATATGTTCTTATCGTGGTTTACGCAAAAGTTCTCTTGGCTTTACTGCGCCTACTTGAACAGGAACAGGTACGGTCATGGAGAGGAATATCTGATAAAGTTAAATGAATAAATGTCTCTCTCTCTCTCTTTCTCTCTCTCTCTCTCTCTCTCTCTCTCTCTCTGGGTGGTGCATTTGTGGTCTACCGGAGATCATTCCAGGTGAAAGTGAGTTTTGCTTGATCCCTTCAGTGGGCTGACCTTACCGTCCACCCTCATGAGCTGTATCCTGTCTGTGTGCTCTCCATCAGAGTGAGCGTGGCGTATGTCCAATTATAGGAGGGGTGGACGAGCGAGCGAGGCACGCTCCGCCCCGGGCCAGGCCGAGCAGACAGTGGTTCTTTTCAGTCTCCGTCCCCCTGAGACCACAAATCCCCCTTGCAGATTGTTTTCTCGGCCAGAATGCCAAGCGGGGTTACCCCACACAAGGCCCAGATTACGCAAGGGGGGAAAGGAGGTGGGGTGGATTTGGATTGGCCGCTGCTTGAGCCGGTGAGCGTTGTGTCGAAGACCACACAGTTATTTTCGAAAACCTCAAATTGCTCAGAAGACAAAGAGGGAAGAAAGACGATTTTAAGAACAAGGGAAATGTGGTGTTACGATGGTACAAGTCTCCAGCACCAGTTTTATGAATGGTGCTCAAGTTACACCATTGGCCCCTCTCCCCCTCAGACCCTCTCTCTCCCCGAGGTGGCTTATGTTTCTGGCTTCAGGTGTGAGGCTTGTGTTCGTGGCGAATGCACACAACATCTCCGACTCTTCCAGACAATGCTTTCATTTAGTCTCGTGAACAAAAGAGATCTCAGATTAGAGCCAAGTGCAGTGTGTCATCATGGCAGCCATGGAGATGACAGGAACGCTTTTGTGTCCCTCTCCCCCGGCCACCCTTTGATATTGACACTTCCTGTTATTGGAGGTCATCTGGAGGCACACAGAACAGCACAGGCCTCTCATGACTCGACACACCAAAGAGGAAGATAGCACGGCATTTTATCATTCTAATTGAGAGAGAGAGAGAGAGAGAGAGCCTCCAGCGATTCATAATTTCTTTCTTTATCTGGATTTTGTTAATGATGTGTCTAATTGACGGTGTTGAGATGATAGCAGTTGGTTGAACTTCTCTCATTTTGCAAAGTTCAGATCATTAACCCCTCCCACCCCCATCTAACTCCAACCCCCCCACCCCCCCGGCTCTTAAACCAGCGGCTGATGTATTTATGACATCCACATGTGCTCAGGAGATCCATGGCCACGCATGGCTTGCTTGGCTGTTTAGTTCTTCCCATTAAGGAGGTTCAGCTATGCACCAGATTGCCACTGTTAATTAAAAGGACCATAAATACAGACACATAGAAGGAAGGTTAGCAAAAGTCCACCGATATGATCTAAACAGCCCTGGACAGTGATTTCAGCGCTGTTCCGAAAGGCTTAGAGGCAGATTCTCCCTCACATCTGTGAGACACACACACACAGCACCATGCAAGAGCTGAGGGTGACAGTACGGTCACGTTGGCCGCCATAGCCGGCTGCCATGCCAGTGCTGTCAGACAGTCGTCATTATCTGGGTTCAGACGGGTCGTTTTCTTTTTTGGCGGGGGAACGTGTCTGAACGTATTGAGTTTGCCCTCTTGCGCAGTTCAAGCACCAACTAGATTGATTGCATAAAATTGTCACACGTGTTCTCTGAACAGCTTTCAGTAAAATTACAGCTACAGCTGTTCTTTCAAAAAACCAAAAAAACATTTATGGTTTAATGTCATGTGTTTTTTTTTTTTTTTTTTGCATCGTTGGCCCAACACTACGATCCCTGTCATCACTTGTTATGTCTGCAGTTTACCCAATGCAGTCTGCAGGAGGACATGGCGGGAGGACGAGGAGTCTGCTGCCTGCCGCTGCTGCATGAATGGATGTGACGTGAGGTCGGTGTGGAGTCCAGACTCAGAGCCCTGTTCTCATGCTGTAGTGCATCTCAGTCCAGGGATGCTGTCCTACACCTCTCATCCTCCTGCTCGGGCTTCTTCTCTGATCCAAGAGTGGGGGAGGGGGGGGGGGGGAGCCTCCAGACTGACAGGGTAGCATTTGTGCCATGTGCACAAGAGATTAATGGTAAAATATTGGTGTGTGTGCGCGCAAATACACACACACACACACACACACACACACACACACACACACACAGACACACTGGGTCTCTTCTTTTCTCTCTTCTCACTAAAGAGTTGGCAGACGGGGGACATTACCATCTGTTTTGTGGGGAGAGGGAAATGGCTGAGTAGTGACCACAAGCAGCCAAGGTAATAGGGATGGCTTCCTCTCTGTCTCTGTTGCGGCGTTAGCTGCGCCGCGGGCTCAATCGGATAAAGTGCGGACTTAATGATTCATTCACAATGCAGGGATCAGCCACAGTGGCGCATTCCAAGGTGTATTTATTTTTTGAAGGTGCACTGTAGGTTGATTGATCTTTGTTTTGATCGTACTTATTATGCTTTTATGCTTCTATCGTTAAAGTAAAAATATTTGCTTGCCCAGCATAACGGCTGCACAGGGCAGGTATTTAAAAAGAGCATGTCTATATCAGTAAGACCTCATGGCCATCACCATGTGCTTTAAAAGTAATCAGACTGTAGAATGGTTTTAAAATATGCACAGCACGTCCAGACCACAAGCATTCATTGTGAGCTTAACTTCACTATACTGTATGATACCTTTTCTCCTAGTGGGCCGCTGACTTTCAAAATATTGAGGGGCTATATAAACAACAAATTAGGTTGATTAAATTTTAATATCCCGAATCATGTTTTAATTATTTAAACAAATTTCTGCAGCAGAGTAGCTAGTAAAGGCCTTGGGTGAGATTTTTTTTTCAATTTGTTTTGTATAGTTATATTGGAACACCTTTTTGGACATGTCAAACAAAGCACTGAGATAAGTAAATTTGATTAACAATGATTTTATCTACGTGATTAATGAGAGAGCACTGCCGCCTGGCTTACCTTCAAGATCTCACTTGGGAAGACCTTGTGTTTTCTCTCCCCTTTTTTCCGCCCTTACATCTTATTGGAAGGCCTGTTCTATCCCCGTCTTTTTCTCCTGACTCTCTCTTTCTCCAGGGTTTCTTGGTTTGTTTAACATAACAGTAACCTAAATAAGTAGTCCCTGAAAAGGAATTGTTCAAGAAATATGGCTTGTGTGAGAAAGGGGTTGGCTAAGGACACCTCTGCTGTTAGCAGAGGCCCAGTGTCAGAGGTAAGCACAGTTGTGAACGGAGTTAGGTAGCCTAACCCCAGCTTCACAAGTCCAACCATGGGTGCCTCTCATTTGTCTTTTTATCTATCCTCCCTTCCTTCCTTCCTTCCTTCCTCGGTCCTCCGACTCGTTCCCACTGATCTATAAAGAACACTGGATAGACTATACCATTGTGGCTGCCCCATCATTCTTTATCTAGATCATTGCGAACGAGGACTGAGAAAGGAAGGGAGGATAGATTAAAAAGATGAATAAGAGGCACCCCATGGATTGTCTCTACTTTTGTTCTGATCACAGGTGATTTTACTAATAAGCTGATCTGTCTGTCACAGTTGTCCTGGTAGCAGCTGGTTTAGGGAATTTCTGGAACAAAGATTTGGTCGGACTTTTATTTTCTGATGCTGGGCAGTAATGTGCCATCCTCTAATATCCCAAAATGGGGGTTGGCATCTCTGTCTTGCCTGGACTTATCCCATTGTTCCTTTTTAGCCAGTGGCTCCTCTCCCAACTTTCCACCTGTATATAAATAACACACCAATAAATCAGACCGAAAATAACATGGTGGTGCATTAAGAAATCCGTTTAGCTATTTCGGTTATTCATTGATAAAAAAATAAATAAAACAAAAACATCCTGTCGATTTGAACTGATGCTTGTTTCCGCCAGAGCAAAAGATTGTTAGAGCTACATAGGAAGACAGCCCATTGCCAAAACAAAAGTAATGTTTGTTAATGTAATGTTGCATTAATGCATGGATCTTTGTCACCATCAGTTCTGTTCTCATTTAATGAAACATGTGATACCTGCTAAATACTGAGGACACAACCTCAGTATCATGATAGATACGGGCTGTTCCAAATAGATCAAGTTGAATGACCCATCTGTATAATATTGTATAAATATAGCAAATGGATTGTGAATACCAAGATATTAATAGTACTGAAGGGCAAAGTTTGCCCTTTCTGAGCCCTGCAATG
The DNA here is from genome assembly GCF_963854185.1 of Sardina pilchardus. Classification (NCBI taxonomy): domain Eukaryota; kingdom Metazoa; phylum Chordata; class Actinopteri; order Clupeiformes; family Clupeidae; genus Sardina; species Sardina pilchardus. Next base: position 9,794,252 of record NC_084999.1, on the reverse strand, counting down.
AAATCAGGAAGAAAGAAAAGACTGATTTTATGAGCTGAGTTTTCATTCAAATGAATAGGCTACTCTGGCAAGGCTAAAAAGGTATTGCCAGTGGCAGGAGTTCACAGACAAAACTAACACACCAAATTGGAATGATGGAATATCATTTATGTCCATGTTAACAACACGTACCTGTACTATCCAAGAGACTAATGATGGAGTTTTAAATAGCCATTCATAATTTTCATCTGGTACAAAAAAGCAAGGAAAGAATGGAGAGTTATGAGTTCAAAAGGCTTTGTAAGGTAAATGTTTAATATACTTGAAATCTACAGGGGAAAAAACAATAACAAAAATTCAAAGTTCAAAACAATTTGAAAGGGAAAATTGAACTCAAAAGATAGTAAAGGAGGAGATTGAAGAGAAGGGCTTAACTTTCATATCATTCACTGAAAAAAAAATTGGCTAGCGCATGAAATGTCTCAACTCATCCAATCAAATCTTTGACTCTTTCCCATGAAGACCTTGTTTCAGGATTCAATGGTGATAAATATCAATAAGCCATACAAAATGAAAATCCAGTGTCATATTTATGAGAAATTGTATCACTGCGGCCAGATGATATTTCATGAACAATACCACCCGCTATATGGAAACTGTGAACTCAGCACTTCTGGTGTGGAACGACCACGCACAGCCTGTCGAGGTGTAGAGTTCTCCCGGACAGTGTACAATTCTGCTTGGCTCAATCAGCTTTCACTCAACCAGCACAGTCTCGTTTACAAACCGACTTAGCGTGTCAGGAATAAAGGTTCAAAACAAGCATGCGCCTGGCATTTTTGCTCGAAGCGGCATATCTGCATTTGTAATATTTTGTTATTGTCTTGTTTCCCCTCCTCTGCACTCGGGTCGAAGCCATATTTTTTTCACCCGCAAATGACAGGCAGAGGAGGCCTATTAGACATTCTCTCAGAGGCTGGAAACGTAACCCAGCAGCACAATCGAGGCTGGTTTCCTCAAAAACCCAAATTGTAACCATTGTGAAGAAAGGGACGAGGGTTAAAACCAAAGCTATTATATACTCGAAGTCTATTAGCATTTTTCGCTATTGTACGTCAGTGCCCCCTCCTTTTGCCCCCCTCGCTGGCACACCATCAGAGACGAACAGGGAGCCTCCGAGTCTACCTTGACAAGCCGTGTGCCCAGTTGACCTTGAGGGAAGCCATAATGTCCATACCTCTCACATTTAAATTAAAGACTGGACATCAATAGAGGGTTGGATGACTAGACAGAATGTTGGATTGCAGAAAACTTAAATCTGCAATTGAAGTAAGCTCCATATGGACTGTTTTTTTTCCTCCTTTCCTTTTTTTTTTTTTTTGGTGCTTTTTTCACCTCAGGGTTATTATGGATGCCAAAGCATGCCTGAGTGAGGGCGTCCAAGGGGGCCGCTTGATGGTGTTTTGTGAGGTTCCGTTGGTATGGGGAGCTGGAGTGAGGCTTCAGCCTCCTCTTTTTCATGTGCTTAAAAACGCGAGCAGCGAAAACTGAGGCGGGGAGGCGGGGAGGAAAAGAAAGCAAGGCCCCTGGTGCATGTGTGCTGGGGTAAGATCACACACTGGTCTGGCAGGCCTGGGAATAAGTCAGACTAGATTAATGTGCCGGCCTCCATAAACCGCAGTGTCCCGCAGACAGCCGGCCATTTTTCACCGCTGACAGATCAAGGGCTGGCATTTCTCACATTTTTGCTCCTTAACACTTGCCGTCCCGTGGCAACGCCTGCCACCTGGGTTGGTCCGAGGGGGCGAGGGTGCCATGGCGATCGACAAGAGGCCACGGCGGCTGTCCTGGTTACCGTGTCAGAACGCTGGGGTGATGACCTTGAGAACAGTCTCCGTGTCTCAAAGCGTTCTCCCAGCAGGTGACTGAAACTGCCAGTATGTGTGTGTGTGTGGGTGTGTGTGCTGTCTGAGAACTCTTTAACACACACACACACACACACACACACACACACACACACACACACAGTTAACTCTTGAAGAGAAGGTGAAACGATTTGTGTTTTTGACCAGAATGGAGACTGTTTTTTTTTGTTTTTTTGCAGAGGTTTCTGTCAAGGGGCCCTGACGCGTGCCAGTTTCCATCCTGTATCATAGCATGCCTCGCTGGTATTTTGGCACTCTCTGCCCGCATCTGTGCCTTCTTCAAATCAGGGTTCAGGAAGAGGGGAGGCGGGGGCACTGTCACTCAAACGTCGGGCCACGAAAGCCCGGTGCCAAAGCTCCCCCTGATGAATGCCAGCGAAGCTCCACATTTATTCTCCTGGAGCTCGAGCAAGTTCCGGGCCCAGCGTGGAACGGTTCCGTGTGCGAGGCACGGAAAGAAGCAAAAGTCACGTCCTCGTCGCAACGTGAAATTGTCATGATGGACGCCAATCCTCTGCGTCCAATTACTGCGCTCTCGTGGCTCTCCAGTAAACATGATGTCTCAATAAGGGGCGAGGACCAAGATTGTGAAAAGCCCTCACACCCAGAAAAAAAAAGGTGCCGTGCTCCAGCATCGACTAGGGCTGGCCCCGTTTGTTATGTTCCAGTTGCTTGGAAAGGCCTCCATCTTTCGCTCCTTCTCTCCTTCCATCTCTCTCTCTCTCGCTCTCTCTGTTTCTCTCACACTCTCTTTCTCTCTTTCCCCTGAAAACGGCATTCTTCGTACTTGGCCAGAAAGAGAACTGTATTTCTGCTTGTGTGGCCTTGGTTACAAACACATGCATAGCCAATAGTACTGACATGCCTTTTGTATTTGATTTCATCTTTCACTGGCACCTGCTGATATATATAAAAGTAGTGGCCCTTTTTTAATGTAACAATACATTTTCTACAGCAAAAGTTGTTGCTTTTCATCGCAAATAAGGATGTTGTCAGAATAACCTGTAGCAACAGCGGGGAAAGTGACTCATGTTGCGTTCTTACAAAGCTCCTGGGGATAGAGTAAACAAACAAACAAACAGACAAACAAACAAACAAATAAAGAAAAACAAGGAGTAAACACATCTACAGACAGTACAAGTGCCGACGCTTTTAGTGAACGGCAGGACTGACAGGAGGCACTGGAGGAGACCATCCCTCAGTGGAAAAGAAGACAAGCCTCATTTCTATGGGAGTCTGTTAGATGCCAAACCATTTCATTAAGGTTTGTTTTGTTTTGTCACACACACACACACACACACACACACACACTGCTTGGTTGCTGTTCTACTTTCTGTCCCTTTGAGTATCTGATGTTCAAGGAGCTGGGAGAGTAGCTGGTTATGCAACACATCTCATGTGCATGCCAGTTAACTAGCGCTGTCACAACTAAGCTTAGACCAAAATGATATTCATCAGAACTTAGCATTTCCAATTGAAAACAAACGTCTGAAGGTCTATCTATCCAGGCACCCGGAGGAGGAACAGCAAAGCTGCACAGTCAGTCCTAAGATAAACTGCAACTGTTTGAGAGCGAGTTTTGAGCTTGTGTTTTTGATGAGTCGGGCAGCCAGTAAATGTCCAGACTCATTTATTTAATACGTCAGTGCTTGTTATTGTGAGAACTACAAAATACAACATAACCCCACAAGCATAAACGTTTGTGTGTGAAAAGACAATGCCACAGCAAAATGTGGCAATGTGAATTATTGTGTTTCAAGCACTTAAGTAATAGATATTCACAATTAAAAGTTTTGACACGGCTGTGGAAACGTCAGTTTTGCTGAAGCCGTGTAGTATCTGGCCGTATGGAGCCAGGCGTCTTGTTCAACAAATGTCTCGTTCCCAGCACTTGCATGGAATGTCACATTGAGATGGATTCCATGTGGAGAAGAATGATTTGGGGTTGTCAGGGGAACATACCTCCACAACCATCAATCACAATCATCTTTTAGGGATGGAAAAAAAATCTTAATTTCTACCACTAGGCTATGTGTGCAGCTCCAGTGTGTGGTGTGTCTGTAGGTGTTGGCAAGAAATACAATATCCAATATCCTAATTTTAAATGTATCAAAAATAAACTACAAAATACAGTACCCACACCATGTATCAAAATTAATTACTGTATTTTGGGATTTGCCACGAAAATACTAAAAATAAAAAATTTAAAGGGAGAATAAATTTACTGTGCAAAACGTTCTATCCCCTCATCAGTAGCATACACTGACTCTGTTTATGAATGAACTGTGTTTGAGAGCAACTGTGGTTTCCCTGCCTACGAAACATGCCATAAACCTACAGTCAACAGACAACTTCCTGTTACATCTCATAGGTTAGCCTAAGTACTGTATCAAAGATGCACTCAAAAAGTGACAATTGAACTTGTTGAGTGGAACAAAGTGGGGACTTGACTAAGTCTCTTGACATTGTCAGTGCACTCCCGGATTTCTTGATATTGCGCTGTGTAACAAGAAGGATTATGACCCTTTTAGTTATTCTTTAATACAACTGGGGACAGTATAAGCGCAAAATGGTGTTATATTGACGCCAAGGCACATAAATATGATGTCAGTTTTGCAGGGCAACCATATACTGTAACTGGTTGCATGTGTTCTGATCGGAGGATTCAAGTTCTCAAGAAACTGATCATTAAGGTTCTCAAGAAAGTGATCATTCAAGTTCTCAAGAAAGTCGCGGTTAGTGTGAGCCACTCATGTTGCATTGAATCATCTTCCTGAATCTCAATATTCTGGTCACAACCCTGGACA
>NC_084999.1:9782041-9784541 GCF_963854185.1 Sardina pilchardus | reverse complement strand
AGTGTATTTCTCCTTGACAGGCAACGCAAGACATGGTGACTGATGACGTGTCTGTTGTGCTGATCGAAAAGAGAGAGATGCGCAATTCAATTTAGAAACGCTAAAAAAAACCCACAACAACTCTAAGCAAACAGGTCACCCTTAAACATTGTTTGTCCTCACTGGACATCCTGCCACCTATTTCCGTCACCCGGAAGCTGGACTGGGCAATTGCATTAGGCACGTCATTATCATTGGGTGCCCCCTCTACCTCCTTCGGCTGCGTATAGGACGCTAAGTGAGCCTAGCGTGGGTCGACTCGACTCGTTATCTTCCCGATGGCCGCAACGCTTCCCGTCGTCGAACTCACGGGGAGCCGCTAATTACTGGCCTCACTCAAGCTGACCGGGATTGGGCACGCAGAAAGCCCGCCGGCCGCTCATTATTCCCGCGCTCTCACCGCTGGCGTCGCAACCTCGACTCTCGTCTCGTGCTGAGATTCCCTTTCTATTTACCCAGAAGCGCTAAGAGCCGAGGGATGCGGATGTTGCCCTTTACGCGTCCATTAACGGGCCTTCTCAAGGGCCCATTATAGCAGCTGGGACGGGATAATAATAGGCTTGTCTTTTCACCCTGATATCAGGAATGCTGTCGTGGTGATGCTGTTTTCGGTTAAATTGATAGTGGACAGTGATGGATTCATCTCTGAGTAACCGGGGGGAGGGGAATATGTTTAATGCTCTCGATCACTTAGATGGCAATTATATTTTGGATGTCCTCATCAGCCCTGGGTTCATTCCATGTTTTATTTGCCACGACACAAATTGATCGATATTATACTTTTGAGCGCCGAAGTAAAAAATGTCTCCGAAATTGCTCCATTGTCTTAATTGGGATCTTATGTAAATGCAAGTTGCCCATAGATGGAGCTTTGACGATCTCCGTAATAGCTTAATGTTCCCTAACTGAGGCTTAGCCATCTCTCTCTCTCTCCTGCCTAAATGCCTGAAGTATTCAAACGTTTGGCATTTATTCTCCTTTTGTGAACTATGAGCACATTCAATGACAATTACCTTGGGGAAAAAAAAGACTTTTTTTTATTTTATTTTTTTAAAGAAGAATTTAAGCTCCCACAATGTCCAACATGATGAATTATGACACCAGTCGAAAGAGGGGACTTTCTGTCCTTAGCACATCACATAAGCAGTGGTCAACTCTCCCAGCCGAGGGAGGCCAGGGAGATGACGGGACGAATATTAGGCGGTCAGCACTCACATACACTCTCTCTGACATATCAGTGGCATGGCCCGTGCTTTACTGTGACTGTGGCTTTCAATGGTCAGACGTATAAACACCGCAAGCAGAACTACCACTGTTACCGGTGTCCTGACAAATATGCTCTACTCAAATACACTTTTCCGCAGCGGTAAATCAATCAAGGCTTCAGGCAATAAAAGCAAAAAGGGGGTATGATTGTTATCGTAATAAATAAGGTATCGTCATGGAGGGTTTTTTTTTTGGTGAGGTGGGTGGGGAGAGAGTGTGTGTGTGTGTGTGTGTGTGTGTGTGTACGCGTGCATGTGTGCATGTGTGCTTATGTGTGTGCGTAGAGGGGGCAGGGGGTGTCTTGGTGTTGTTCTACTGACGTTTGATTTTTATGGCTGGCTACGGATGAGTGTTTTACGGTCCTCTAGACATTAGCATGTAGGAGTGAGGTGGGGGGGGGGGGCTGAGGTGAGGGGGGGTCATAATGGGGCCCTGGGCTTCCCGTAAGAGCAGCCTGACGCTGTAATTAGGCCTGTCAGTGGGCGATGACGCGCCGCTGCGCTGTGCTGTGCTGTGCTGTGCGGCGCGGCCCTGCGACTCGCCTCGCCTCGGCTCTGTGTGGCCATTAGGAGAGCTGCTGCAGGAAATGGCGGCCAGCCGGCAGGCGGTCAGCCGGGTGGGCAGCTGTATGAGAGAGAGAAAGAGAAAGTGAGAGAGAGAAAGTGAGAGAGAGAGGGGGGGGGGGACGAGGTGTGGTGCGGTGTGGTATGGTGTGGTGGGCATATCCGGAGTTCTTAAGCTGCAGCGACCTTCGCCCCGCGTCCAGACAAAACGAGCCCGGCGGGTTTCTCTAAGCTCTGCAAAAGCAACGAGAGAAACCAGGACCGCGACCTACACCGACGCCGGAACACCTACTGGCCATTGTGCTCTCCCCTCGAACCACCCAAGTGTGTTGCATCTGCAGTTTATTGTTTAGTTTGTTAAACTCTTTAAATGAACCCCCTTTTCTAAGAATACAGCTGTAGTGTTAGCATCCATTTTTTCTCTGCCACTTAGTAGACACATTTATTTTAAGTATGGAGAAGGCTACATATATCATAATGCTTACATAATAGTGGTTCTTCTTAATGACCTTGCAGATGCAAATATTAGCACAGTGTGAGCTCTGGGAAAGGGCGTGTGTGTGTGTGTGTGTGTGTGTGTGTTTGTCTGCATGTCTGTGTCTGTGTCTGTGTCTGTGTGCATGCACAGGAGA
>NC_084999.1:9772041-9777041 GCF_963854185.1 Sardina pilchardus | reverse complement strand
TGGTTAGAGAGGGCGTCAGGAAGGGTGAAGTGGTGTGGGATGGGATGGGAGCGAGATGGGGGGATCGTAGTGTCCTCCATCCTTTTCACGAAAATGCGATCACTCGTGATTGTTGTTCTAGTACTTTCGAGTACTTTCCTTGCTGTGAAATTGCAGCTTCGTCTTGCTTTCATTTCTAACCAACGACGGGATTATTATTTGGCCTACTGAAATGCACTGGAAAGAATTATGCATGAATATTGCGAGATAAATGCCCACCCTGACAAAAAGGATGGCGACAGCCCCTGCGGTTGCCCAAAAAGCGCCGGAAATGCACTTGTACATTTGAGAGCGGTGCCTGATGCATGGTTTGGTGCCTGACTCCACATTCTGAAACCGTTTCCTCTCAGAATTGTCATGCCGAAGCATGAAGTATACTGGCCCAAGCAACTGGACGGCGCACAGAAACCTGTCATAAACTGTGTGCTCTCTGTTCGATTCAGAAAAACGGTATGAAGCAAAGAGACATTCATGCCCATTTCATTGACTTTACTGGAAGGGACAAATACAGAAAGAAGGGGGGAGAATCAGCTGCCTCAACTTTACCTTGGCAACTGGTGCTCATATAAAACTTTTGTGAAAATGCTAAGCTTGGCCAGTTCCAGTGTAACACTTTGCTCTTGACTGATGTCAGTAAGTCGGTGCGTTCCAAAAGCCTGCAGGTGATTCCTTTATGGCATGATATCTACTGTAATGCAAGTAGGACTTTTTTACGAACATTAGACTGTTGACATAGGCCCGCTCGTTTCCTAAACGAGGGACTGTGTACCTGGACGCGTCAGTGCGAGCCTCTGATTTATGCCTCTCTGACACTATAAGGTTTCCGAGTGTTTAATAAAGAACGTTCAGGCTCGCCATCCGTCTCAATTAGGGAGCTCTAAATCACGGCCCCCGAGTCGAAAACTGCAGCGTGCGCGTTTCTTTGTCCACGCAGGAGACTGGACATGTGTTTCTTGCCTCCTGTTGCTTAATGTGTCACTTCAAAAGATCATAAACGGGCCGGCTGACGGGCTGTGTAGTCTGTTAAAGGAGAGGGATGACTCCGGAGGGAGGAGGGACAAATGACAGGCGGCCGAGGTGTTGAACGGGCGCTTTGTGGATAAAGGCATTTGAGTATGATTATGAGTTGTGTGTGTGTGTGTGTGTGTGTGCGTGTGTCTGTGTGACTCACGTCAGTCACTCAAGTTACTCACCCTCGTCGAGAGCTGTGGGAGTCCACCCCAGCCAGTCTGACAGCCAGATGACAAACGTAAGCATTTTACAAGTGGCTAATCCTGTTCCCGGGCATGGATGACTTCATGTTTGTTGACAAGCGCTCTCTTCTTAGTAATGACTTCTCCGTGAGCATTAGCAACGTTTTATGGGGCTCCTGATAGCTCCTGCCGCCACGATAAAAATGGCCTCATTTTTCATCCCTTTTAGCATAATAGATGACCTTGCAACAGGAGAAAAAAGGCTTTCGTGAAAGTCTGAGGCCCCTTGTTGCGCAACAGAGTTGGATTCGGTGTCGCCACAGACCTGTCGGAGAAAAACCTGGATTTGAAATGTGATAATTTCACATACAGGAAGCCAAAAAAACCTTGACAAAGTAATTATTGTTCTCCTGTCGCCGCTTAAAAGTAGATATTCTGTTGTTAGACTCGGTCCTTTAATTATAGCAGGCTGCAATAAAACAATATGATCTAGGACACTGGCTCAAAAGTGAGGGATTGTGTGTGTCATAAGCTTTATTAAAACAAATTAGTCATTTATGCAGTGCAAGAGAGCCGCACTGACTGTTTTACTGTTTCCTCAGGGGCCTGTCACATTCTGGCGCACAAAGTAATTGTTTGGCATTGCGCGCTTAAAAAAAGGAAGCGGACCATCTCAAAGTGGCTCTGTGGCCACTGCTTATATTACCCGCTCTCCTCTTTCTGGACATGTCTTATGAGGGCCGCACCGGGGCCCCTGTCACAGTGAGTGGGCGAGGGCCAGTCCATCCATCCGTCCACCACCACCCCCACCCCCCCACCCCCAGCCCCACACCACCTCCTCTCTCCAGTTGTCCTGCTGGGCAACGGGGTTCAGAGGGAGGGCAGCCCAGTCAACTGGCGGGGCCCCCGGCCAGGGACCAGGGGAACAACCTGGTGGATGGAAACCATTAGAGGTTTTTTTCTGCTGTAAGCTGGGGCTGCAGAGGCCGCTAAGCCAGGCTGGCTGACCCGACCGACCGACAGAGAGAGAGAGAGAGAGAGAGAGAGATCTCGATAACAACAACAAAACAGTGGTGATGGAGAGGGGCGTCTTTGGTCTCTCACCCAAGAAACGCGTCAGGCTTGACCCACACTAACACCAAACACTTACTCATGCTCATGAGTGATTGGACAGACAGAAGACGTCATACACACATCCATGCATCACAGATACACATTTGCTACGGCTTTTTTTTTAGGCAGAGACTATTTGCACCCGGGTGTAAATAATGAACATTACTATTTACACCCGGGTGCAAATAATCAACATTACTATTTACACCCGGGTGTAAATAGTGTAATAATCAACATTACTATTTACACCCGGGTGTAAATAGTGTAATAATCAACATTACTATTTACACCCGGGTGTAAATAGTGTAATAATCAACAATACTATTTACACCCGATGTCTAACATCCATGTTCTCTGTCAATAGGCCTGTGTATTTACCAGCTCTACAGTAGGCTAGGCCTAATAGTTTTGAACAGTTTTTAGCTGTTTTGCCATGTCTGGGTTACTTGGAAGTGATTATACAAATATTAGGGTAATGAGTGGTCATGTGGTAGCTTCATCAAAGACAAGCTACTTTAAAGAGTTGTTTTCTGAGTTGTCTTCCAGGCAGCGCTGCCACTGTTGACTTAAAAACACTTAATCCTACTCCTAACCTTAACCCTAACCTTAACCTAACCTTAACCCTAACCTTAACCTTAACCCACGCCTAAGCGCCTTCCAGGCAGCGTTGGGGGCTCAAAGTCAAAACACAACCTTTCTAACAACTACTGAAGCCTACTTCTACTTAACTCATAACTCATAACTGAAATAAAACCAGTAAATCTTTGACAGGTTCAAAAAGCACAAACTCTTATTTGCCGCGAGGTAACGTCATCTAAGAAAAAAGAAGTCATGGTGCGTACTTTGGCAGGCAAAAAAAAGAAAAGTTAATCTGAGGTTCGAACCCAGCATCTAGAGCATGATAAATCAGTCATTTTACCACTGTACTGCGCCCCGTTGATGGAGAAAGGGAGAATACTAATTATTGACTCACTTGTTGGGGTTGCTAGGTAACGGTAAACAAAACAAAAAGATCGTGTTTCTTGATTGTGCTTGCAAACGGACGGCTTTACCCGTTCACTGAATAAAGTTTGTGGAAATTTAGCACCACTTTACCATCTCAAATATAGTTTTAATAATCCTAACTTGTTAGATTTAGGTAGGCCATCTCCTGCCAAGATGGTCCCGCTATGTTGGATAGCACGCATTTCCGGTTTGGGTGCAAATAAGAAAATGCCTCCATTCCACTATTTACACCCGGGTGCAAATAATCACTCCGTTTTTTTTATTTGTGTGTGTAAGTGTGTGTAGATTCCTATTTGTGGGTGTGTGTGTGTGTGTGTGTGTGTGTGTGTGTTTTCTTCTTTTTTTTTTTTGGTGCGGGTAAGGGGTAAGGGGTTCACAGAACCTCAGCTTGGGTGCCAGTCAGACCGCCAGGCAGAAGAAGTCGATCCCCGAGAGGGAGGATATCATTGTAGCAGCGCTTTGGCGGACAGCTTCGCAGGGCCCTTATTGAAAAATCAATGTCCATTTGTGGGTCCTGCACACCTGGCCGCCTGCCAGCTCGCCTGAAGTCACCTAATGAAGCCTGATCCCGTTACCTGATTCCAAATTCACTGTGTCAAAGTGACTTTGGAGCTGAAGTCATCGGTCTTTTTTGTGCCGGGAGGAGTCCGATGGTTGCGGGGGGATTGCGGTGGACCGTGTTGCACCCTCCTCTCCTCTTTCCCCCTCCGGTCTTGCCTCGCGAGCGCCGCTGTGCCGTTGCCTGGGAGACGGCCAATCAAGACCCCCCGAGGAGCTCTTTTTTCCGACAGACACGAGAATCGACGTGTCTGCTCGCCTCAAACTCTCTGGATGGCCTTTTCACACCGTCATAAATGTGGATGCTGAAGCGAAAGACAAAAAAAAGAAATCGGGCGCGAGCGAATAGAAATTTGGGGAGCTGTTCCGAAGTCCAGCGTGTGGGAGGAAAAAACACTTAGCTGAGAAAAGGAGAAAAAAAAGAGTTTGGAGAAAAAAGAAGAAAGTAAAAAAAACCATCAACCAGCAATTCCAAAAAAAGTGCAGCAGCAATAACTCTTAAGTGGGGTTGGCGGTTCAACGGTGATTAAGAACTCAGTAGTTCAACAGTGATTATATAGTATGATGCGGAAACCTGATCTCTCGGCTGTATGTCCCGTTCCCATTTGTTCAAATAAAAGAGATTTTAATACTGTCCTTGAGAGAGCTTCCATCACCCACCCACAACACACACACACACACATCCAGGATTCTTTTCTTTTTTTGCGGGTGGTGTGGGGGGAGGTGTAGGGGGGTGATGTGTATGTGATTGATTCCAATGGTAACCCCCACTCACCTCACACACACACAGACAAAATTGTGATGGTGGTTTTGGACAGGGTGGAAGGACGGAAGAGCTTGTCGTCATTGCGTTCGCACACCTCGTCCCAGACCTGTGCTTTATTCATCAGGAAGAGACGCGCCGCCAGACGAGGGCCAGACGCATTTGTGGTGTCCGTCCTGAGCCTGAAAAATAACGCAATCGTTCAGCGCCCATGGCAGAAGCATTACAGATTTCCTGGGAAGAAATAGGAGGCAAATAAGAGGAAATTCTGATTCATATGCCAATCCGCATGGATGTCACGCGGCGGCCCGCACGACCGCTCACAGGTA
>NC_084999.1:9649541-9767041 GCF_963854185.1 Sardina pilchardus | reverse complement strand
TACAATGTAGGATGGTAAGACAATCCCATTTTTACTAGACATTATTCTATTATGTTGTTTGTGAATTATTACTAACATATTTACATGTTGACATATTTACACAAAGTTGAAACTAATCTAATCTATTCTAATGTTTCTCAACAGACTGATACGGCACCAAGAGCCGCCACAGAATTAGCTCCCAAACGCCTTATGTGAGGCTGGCGAAACAGATTTGAACATGTGCACCAATTATCTGCTGTTGTGCACCAGATTGAATAGTGACACACACACACACACACACACACACACACACACACACACACACACACACACACACACACACACACACACACACACACACATGTCTTTATTGTCCTCTCCTCCAACCTAGCCGTATTCACTCCTTTGTCTCAGCCTCATTGTGAGAGTGTCTGGTTCCTGGCAGACCCACAGAGCGTGGAGGGGAGGCAGCCCCGTGCTAGAGGCGGCTGAGATGGAATGCGACACCACCAGCACCAGCTACCCCCCGCCCCCCCCCCCCCCCCTCGCCCGATCCCTCCTGCTCCGACTACGCCAGCAACAGCAACAGCACCAGCGGTCTCCCGGGTCATACATCCACTCCACTCACTCCACTCAACTCAACATTTCTATCATCTTTTTTGGGGGGGTGGTGGTGGAGGTGGTGGTGTGTGTGTGTGTGTGTGTGTGTGTATTGGGGGGGGGGATGTTGTGAATGTAGAAAAGACTGCTGCTGCTTCTGCTGCTGCTTTGTTGTGCAATACACCCTGTTCTTCCTCAGCATTCACACCACACAGAGCTCTCCTCCTCCTCCTCCTCCTCCTCCTCTCTCCTCTCTCCACAGCTGTGCTGACCTGACCGAGCTGTTAGCTGACAACAACCTTTTAGTAGTACCTGCTGCGGCAGGGCTGCTGATGAATGTATTCATTTACTGGGGCGAGGGGAGCTCGGCTGCCACCAAGCAGCTATTTCAGTCACCGCGGAGGTCTCTCTCATTTGTCTGTCGAGGGCAGCTTTAGGAACGCTGTACTGTGCATATTGCTTTTTTTTCTTTCTTTCTTTCTTTCTTTTTGCGCAGGACTGCTCTTTCACCGCTCCCTTACTTTTAATTATTCATGTCACAGACAGCGATCATTGCCAGTCCGGAGACAATTCGACACAAGCGGCGGTGACTGGCGTGCGGCTTGTTTGCTAAGTCGGGGAAGGATGGGGCTCCGTGCCGCGCTCAGGAAGCGATGCTGAGGGTCCTTGTCATGCTCGGTGAGCGCCAGAGGCGTAATGGCATCAAACAAACCTGTTGTTATCTCAACTTCTCCCTCTCCAGTCTCCACTGCAGGAGTGACAGTTCTCCGACTTAAGAGTCTGGAGTGGCCGTGTAGAATGACAACATCTGTTTTTACACAGACATCTTCACCTCCTTCTCTCTATCACTCTCTCCCTCTCTCTCACACATACACACATGTGCATACACATTCACACCACACATTTCCACTTGCAACATACCAAAACACACATTCTTTCTCTCTCTCTCTCTCTCTCTCTCACACGCACACACACACACACACACATACAGACACACACACACACACACACACACACACACACACACACACACACACACACACACACACACACACACACACACACACGCACACACACACACACACACACACACACACACACACACACACACACACACACATACACACACACACTGACACTCAGATAGTCAGATGTACTCCACAGCTGATCTCCAAATGGGTTGCAGGCAGCACGCAAGATTTTGTCTTTTCATTTGGTCCCTGAGGCGACGCCCTTAGCCAGGCGCAGGAAGTCAAGTCACACATGCAGGATGTGCTCTGCCGACTCTGCTGAGCTCCCACCGGAGCTCGCAGCTCTAAATCTCCCACAATGCACGCTGAAGAGCCAATTAAAGATTGATGCGACAAAAAAAGTTATGATCCGGAAAGTAAATATTTCCACAACAACACGCAAACACAAAAGGGGTGGCTGCACGCAGATTGCCCGCATTAATCATTAACGGGAAAAATCCGTCAACCAGGGGGCAACGGAGAAGAGAAGGGGTTGACAAGTGGAAAAGCTGCAGTCGTAATACGTGGCAGTCTCTGGGAGCCTTAATCTTTCATCTGCTGGTGAAGAAAAAAAACACAACACAGAGTATAGCTTCCTCACATAAAGTTGCCTAATGACTCAGCGATTAAGGCACGTCACAAGTGGCCTCTGTGGGGGGACAGGGGAGTGTGCGCTGTGACACGCCGCCGCACAGGGCTGTTTGTTTCATAATGTGATCTGCGCCATGTGTCATCACGACAAGACAGCAGCACGACACACACGACAGCGGCGCTGAGCCTAGAATAACCTCACTTCTCTCATCTTTGATTTTTATTTTCTTTTTTTTACTGTCTGAAGTGCCAGCATTTCTTAGGCTGTACAGCTGCAAACTGGAGCTCACTTTTTAAATCAACGGGCACTTTCAGATGTCACTGGTGGCCATAAGGCAAACTCTAACATGTGTTTGTCTAAATAAATCTTTGAGGTTTAAGCTGAACTGGTCAGGTGCTGTATTATAATTTACATACAGTAGCACTGCAAATGAGAGGATACACAAGTTATCCAACACAAATCAGACCCTCTCTATGGTCACGACACTCAGCATGGTGCAAGAGGGTGCGGTCAATGCCTATATATTGTTATTATCATGTTTATTGTCAATCTGGGCTCTGTAAAGCGCCTTGAGACATATTCTTTATTATCGGACTATATCAATAAAATAGAACTGAACTGAATTGTCATTCATAAGTTGTACTTGTAGGAGATGAAACCAATCATATAAGGACACATTTTCTGTGAAAATATGTCTTCATTATTCCTCATGCAGCATTTGTTAGTTTATTCTTCTTTTGTTTTTACTTGTCTTCCCTCTCCCCTTCAAAACACAAACAATTTGTCACTCGATGAGCTATGATTACTACTACCATCACATTCGTCTCAGGAGAAACATCACAACCAATGTCTTCAGCGGGCCAGTTACCTTTCACATCCTGCACCTGGGCAGAGTGCCCTTGATGTGTCTCAGGCAACATATTTTCACAGGTGGTTTGGGTAACCAATTCCACAAGGTCGAGGACGTACAGTACCCACTGGAGCAAAATGCTTCATGTCTAACGACTTGAGCCAAGACCCGCAGCTCTGTAGTCTAGTGGATGGATGGGCTATGCATCTCTCCCTGCAGTGGCAGTGTGTGCAGCAGGCCAGAGTGAACTCCGTGGCGTAGCCGCATCTAATCCTGTGCCGCTGGTGTCCCGTGCTGACCGCTGCCAAGAGATCTCTGTAGCCACTGCATCGCTGCCTCGCACAGAGCAGAGAGGGAGTCCACGGGGGGGGGGGGGGGACAGAGGAGGCAGCCAGCATGACCTGCAGTGGCAGAGTTAGACACCTCAGCCTCAGGGAGCAACAGTCCTAGCCATGTGCTCCTTCTGTCTGTGCACTGAACACAGAAGATATCCCTAATTTGCCAATCTACCTGGCTACACTTTTGTATAATTTAAGTTCTGCTGGCTCAATGAATGTTTGGAAATACTGTTTTAGATAAGATAGTGATGAACGTTTAAGCAATCCGCTGCAGTTTCAGGACTTTTTTTGCTACTGGACTACCCTATATTTGTATTTTACACAACAGTCATGAATACCATTCATACCTTGTATCCATGCCCCTGGAAATGGCACACGCAGGTTTTCAAACTGGCAAAGATATTCACTGATTATTCATGTTGACTAAGAAGTTTATGTTACACATGTTCATACAAATAGTAGCCAATTGCACAATTGCTGTAGAGTAATTTGTGACCTTATTAGTTTATCAAAATTACTATGAGTCTATTAGATAAAAGTTAAAACTGCCATAGGATCCATAGGATGCCTTTAAACTGTATATTAAAACACATTTAAATGACAAAACAGGTGTTAATGCAATCCTATAGCCTACAAAGGTGAGAGTAGAAACTATTACTGTGTGCATGTGTTTTCTAAGCCAGTTCAGAGAGAATGCTGCTAACTTGATGTTTGCTAACTTGATGAAGTATTAATAAATGGTGCATTGTCACTTGGAGATATTTTTACTAAGACACAATTGACACTGAGGGCAGTGGAAGTGGTGTGAACCAGGCAATAGCAAAATGACAAATGATAGTCCTTTGGATATTGCCATATCAATATTATATTATATTATATAACCAACACAAAATTGTTTCTTAAATGCAGGAACAGTGTCTACAGCTCATGCATTACTTTGATAATTGACAGAGATAATGCTACTTATCAAATATCTAAATATTGGATAGTGTTACAGTAACTTGGGTTCCCCATAGACTGTATTTGCAACATTAAATCTTGCCAATAAAATCATTAGCTGGTTAACCTTGAAAGTATCCTGGAAGGGATATTTCTTCGCCCTCATGCAGTCAATTTTACATCAATTTTCTCTCACTCAGGGACTGTGTTGTAATTGAGTTCCATGGATTTCCCTTGCCCCAGCTGCACTGTGGATGTATGAATCAGGGGCCATCGCTGTATCTTCAGCATATTTACGTCGTCAATAGTCTTCAATTTTAGACTTGGTGCTGTGAGCGTGTGAATACAAATCATTTTGTGCAAAAGCAGGGACACATGAACAGCCTATAATGTAACAAAGCGTTGGTGCATTTTGAAATGTAAACGTTGTCGAGTAAGAGTGGAGAAAAAAGAGTGCATTAAAGCTACTGTTATTCATTGGGCACATTGTGGTGCCCACTCTGACATTTGGTGCCTTATGCACAGTGTGTGATGTGTACGGTGGGAGCAGCAGCACTGACAAATATGCGGAAGTTTTACTTTTACTGTCTGAAGACATACAGTAGTGTCCACCTCCACTGCAACAGCATGGACTACAATGGCTGACCATGTACATCGTCAACCAGAAGCGGACATCCTGGGTTCAGAAAGCAAAAGTCCTACCAAATATTTGAACCATTTAGTAAACCAGCTTATCCTAATTAGCAGCCAGGTAGATCAGATAATTAGTGATATCACCTGTGTTAAGTGCACAGGTACAAATAACATACTGTATGGCAGGACTTTTACTTTTCTGGGATGTCTGCCTGTGCCTACAACTTCAGCAACCAAAAAAAAAACAAGCAGCTCTACCAACATCCTGCTGAATAAGGCTCTCAGAGAGATTTCATGAGGCATTTCAGACTACACCAACCGTCTCCTCATGCCCCCACACACCCTCATGCCCCCGCACCCCCTCATGCCCCCGCACCCTCTCACCCACCTCAGCCGCGGGCAGCCCGTGCCCTCCGTTGTAGGGGAGGTATCAACGCCTATCGCAGCCTCACAGAGAGCAGAGAGGGAGGTCCAGAGGCAGGGCGAGCACGCTGCCAGGATCACCCACAATGCCGCGGACCGCCCTGCGCTGGCTGATGGCGACCGCGTGCCCGCTGGTTGGCCTGCGGAGTCAAATACGGCAGCCAACATGGATGATCTGGTGATCACAGGGGGGACAGCATGGTCGACAGGGCAGGAACGCCAGGAACAATTCGCTTCATTCCAGAAGCTGCGCTCCGAACCAGAATACAAATCTTCCTCTGCTGTGCCACTGCTGTGCCACTGGTGTCCTTGGCTTCTCACTGCCAAGAGGTCTGTACAGTAAGCCCATCATTGCCACTTCCTGGCGAGCTAAGAGGGAGCCCATTGCCACTTCCCAGCGAGCTAAGAGGGAGGCTATGAAAAGAAGAGTCCAGTGGCAAAAAGAGCAGGCAGCCAAGGACGAGGTGGCCAAACGAGAACAACATCGCACAGCCTCCAGAAACAAGCGGCTCTGCAAACGAGGAGATCATGGCGAGAGGTCAGGATTACATGAAGACACAAACCAGGAAAAACAAAAAAAACGTATTCTGGGTTGGAATGAGTCTTACTCTAGTGAAACCCATGGCAACAGTGTGAATGAAATCAGCATGCAGAGTTCGTCGCGCCACAGGCAGGTGCTAATATTCCTGGGATAGATGGGCGAGAACAAAAAAAAAAAAAAACAGTGGCAGTCTTTCCAAAATAAGTCATGGTAGGAAAATGTGACAAAGTGAAGGACAGAAATAGGAAAAGAAACACGCTAGAGGGACAGAGGGCTGAGAACAGGGAGAGAGAATCCTCTCAAGGAATCTTTAAGCGCCTTGCAGAAATCATTGAGCAGCCTGGAGAGGGAGATAGAGACCAGCTGGAAACCAAGAGGAAAAGCATGCGTGTCTAAGCAGCTGAGACCCTCCTCCAGAGGCCAGCCTATACACCCCAGTCCCCTAGTCTAGAAGATGAAGAGAAAAAGAGAGACTGCCAAAGTGACTTCCGACAAAAAGAAGCAGGACTCCCACAAGCTAAAGGAACAAACATTGAGAACCCCAAGCACCTAGGCGCTCAGACCTAAAAAAGGAAGAGTACAGTGGCGATGTCTCAGCAGCTGCAGACTTCTCATCCAAGGGCGCTAAACCAGTGTGCAGGGAGAAGGGGGGGGGGGGGGAGGTAGGGGGGGGGGGGGGGATGCCTTCTACTTGTCAGAGTGAATTATGGATGCTGTGCTAGCGAACTACACAGTACAAAAGGAATCAGATCATTGTGCTCCAGATACTGGGGCTGGAGAGGACACCCCTGGGCCTGCAGCACAGGTTAATGGAGTAGGTATAATAACATGACACTCCAGAATAAACACAATATCATATAATAGCATATAAAAAAGACCATAACGTATCGTATGTGGGTACTTAGTGAAGCCAGATGAGCTCTGTTAATCATTACTTTCTGGCAAATATAAACATACAGTATGTGGGTTAAGTGAAAAACAAACAAACAAAACAACAACAACAACAACAACAACAACAACAACAACAAACTGATTGAGAGTGAGGATTTTCTTTTTCCTTCACCGCATTAAGGTAAAAAAAAGGGTGTCTTCCTGGGCATAAATGACAGTAGATTTTGCACTTACATAGGATTAGGCTACTGGCAATTATGTAACACACTTTGTTGCAATGTCGCATTACCATTCAGAAATGTCAAGTACTGAATAGCGGTATTTGGTACACAAGATTCTGCATACTGTAGTCGGAATGAAGCACAAAGAAGCATTTTCTTCTTTACCCAGTAAGGCTCAGCATTCTGCAGTGGCATGCTGGTTTTTCCGCGCACAGACACGTCAGGTGTGAAGAGAGAATATGTCTGAAGCCGACATCTACCACTTGCTAAGACCGCATGCTACAGTAGCTGTCTGTATTTTCTCCTAGAGTAATGCAGTATAGCAAACTTTTTTGTTCTGCTGCCGACCTTTATCATTCAAGAAAACACTTCTCTCAGCCCTAAAAATATAGTCTTATTCCATTGCATTCTTGCTCACTCTCTCACATTATCTGGTGGTCCTAGCTACTGTATATCTCTTTTATAATGCAGGTCTATTTGTTTCTGGTTTGTTTGTGTTCGCTGATATGTTGGTGTGGATTAGAGTCCCTCAGTAATGCTCAAGCAGCATCCTTATCGGAGAGATTTGATTAATGGGCTGAATTTGAAAAAGAGCAAAAGAGGTATTTCCCAGCTGACTTCCATTCCATTCCATTCCGTGCAACAGAGCAGATCTCATCATTTTAATTTTATATTCATATCTTCATCTGTTTTTATTGTTTATCTAATGTCATACCCTGAACAGAATGAAATGTGCAAGTTATTTGCACGGTAAGCCGAGGACAACACAAACCACATTTCCTCTATGCCCACGTGAACCAGAAGCACTAAATATGCACTAATGCACAAGCACATTCCACAGCCTCAAGCTACAGGAGCCGTAGCATTTAGTCTCCCTCTATATGCACAAACCCTGGAGCCTATAAGGTTTGTTTTTCAGCCCAGTGAGCAACAATGCAACCCCATCACACTGGGACGTCTCTGATAGATTACACTGATGATGTGAGACTTGTCTCTCTCTCTCTCTCTCTCTGTGTGTGTGTGTGTGTGTGTGTGTGTGTGTGTGTGTGTGTGTGTGTGTGCTTGTGTCCACGTTTGTGTGTGTGTGTGTGTGCGTGCATGTGTGTGCTTGTGTGCACGTTTGTGCATCTGTGTGTGTATATGCGTGTGTGTGTGTGTGTGCATGCATGTGGTGAACACCCCATACGAAGACATGTGCTAGTTAAATAGTCAGTTACCATATCCTGAAGCCGTCATGCAAGATTGCTTGCTTTAAATGCCTGAGATTGCAGGCTCTCTCTCTCTCTCTCTCTCTCTCTCTGTTCCTCTCTCTCTCTCATCTTGTGCAGGGCCACTGACTGACTGCACAATGCAATGCAGATGACTCCTGGCGCTGTGATAACCTGCATGTGAAAAGAGGTTTAGGGGGCTTCGGTGGGCCGGGTTCCTGGCAGGTTAGCGCGCTGTGAGGTGTAAAACCCCATCGCATGGAGCCCCAGGAGAAGGGCTCATGACGGCTGGCTGCCAACCTCGCCTCTCAGCTCTGTTGCTATGGGATGCCCGGGGGTTGTAGAATTGAATCTGGTGGGGAGGGCTAGCAACACAGACAGATGAGGTTCCATTTGTGCGCTGTTATAACCTGGATAGTAGTGAGCGAGGTTCAGGGGCTGCAGGGAGTGTGCTGAAGAAAATGGGTTAGACTAGAGCAGGGGCCCTTAATGCACCCCCACCTTCACCACCCCCCCCCCCCCACACACACACACACACACACACACACACAGACAAACACACACACACCTTCACCCCCCTCCACACACACCCCTTCAACCCCCCCCCCCACACACACACACAAACATACACCTTCAACCCCCTCCACACACACACACACACACACACACACACACACACACACACACACACACACACCTTCACTCCCCCCACACACACACCTTCACCACCCTCTACACACACACACACACACACACACACACACACACACACACACACATACACCTTAGCCCCCTCTCCCCCAAGCTCTGTGTGTTGAAAGTCTGGGTCTTCTCACCTGATTGGAATCGGTGTAATTAAAGCGCTCTTGATTAGCCACATTAGCAGGGCCGAGCTAATCAAGGCCAGCGCTGATGAGTGCAGTCAGGTGAGGAGAGATGAGGATGGAGAGAATGCACAGAGGTGCACGCAGGAGAGGAGAGGAAAGGAGAGGAGCGAGAGCCAGAGATGGAGAGAACACATAAAGGCGCATGGAGAGGAGAGGAAAGGAAAGATAACCAGGGATAGAGAGAACACATAGAGGTGCATGCAGGAAAGGAGAGGAAAGGATAGAGAGCCAGGGATGGAGAGAACACAGAGGTGCATGGAGAGAAGAGGAAAGGAAAGGATAGAGAGCCAGGGATAGAGAGAGCGCACAGAGGTGCATAGAGAGGAGAGGAAATGAAAGAGAGCCAGTGATGGAGAGAATGCAGAAAGGTTCATGTAGAGGAGAGGAAAGGAAAGAGAACCAGGGATGGAGAGAACACATAGAGGTGCATGGAGAGGAGAGGAAAGGAAAGAGAGCCAGGGATGGAGAGAACACATACGGCAGAGATGCATGGAGAGGAGAGGAAAGGAAAGGAAAGAAAGTCAGGGATAGAGAGAACGCATAAAGGCACATGGAGAAGAAAGGAAAGGAAATAGAGCCAGAGATGGAGAGAACACATAGAGGTGCATGGAGAGGAGAGGAAAGGAAAGAGATCCAGGGATGGAGAGAACACATAGAGGTGCATGGAGAGGAGTGGAAAGGAAAGAGATCCAGGGATGGAGAGAACACATAGAGGTGCATGGAGAGGAGTGGAAAGGAAAGATATCCAGGGATGGAAAGAACACATAGAGGTGCATGGAGAGGAGAGGAAAGATATCCAGGGATGGAGAGAACGCATAGAGGCACCAAGCAGAAGAGGAGCTGCGCACCACTGGCTTGAGAATACCTGCTGAGGCTATAAAACATGTGGGAGGTTAACCTTGTAGTCGTGGAATTCAGATATCTTACTTACCATCTCATGCGCTTATATTCCCCAGCTTGCCATATTGAATACAGAGAGAGTGTATTATAAGCCAAAGCAGGTCGCTAATCCTTCGTGAGGGGAAATATACAGAGCAGGCATGTAACCGATGAAATGCTAAAGGGTCATACCTCCAACTTCAATACACTGTAGAGGGGAAGGCAGAGATGTAAAATAAGTAAAAAAAAAAAAGATTGATACAGGAAAACTGCTATCGTTGCCATATGGTAAACAATATTCTCCACTGATGCTGTGGTGGAGGCACAGTGATAAACAAGAAAGTGGAATGGACTGCATACATAATGTATTTTTTTTTTTTGTCCTTCTGCACCACCTTGCCAGAACTCACTGTATGCATCAAAGCAACATCAGGATCTTGCTAAACAAACATGATGAAACTTCAAGTAAGCAAGCCATGGAGCTGCTTATAGGCATCTGTTTACCTTTATTTTTTTTGTATTGTTTACACAGTAAATAGAATGCTAAATTGAATGCCGGAACAGTGCTGGCCTGCCCTGGAGGAAGACTTAAGACAGCATTACCTTACAATAATACAGTACTTCTAGAGTATGAGGCTAGAGTGTACTAGAGCTAAAGTAATGGGCAATGAAAGATAGATGTCTGCCACAAGAAGTCATAATTTCCGTCAGATCATGTGTATTCTTGCCCTGTGTCATGATGAAGTTATAATGAAATTAGAGTTTGCTAACAAATGTTTCTCTTATTTTATTCTTTGATCTCAGTCATCGTTATATCTGACCAAAGTTGGATAAAATGAACTTTGATGTGTCAGTGTATGTACCCAGTGTACTGTACATAAGAGTACAGAACTCAAAAGTAGCAGTAACACAACACACACGCACATACACACATACACATTCACACACACACACACACACACACACACACAGGCGCGCGCACACACACACACACACACACACACACACAAGGACAAGCCCTCACATCATCAGTGCAAGTCTTAAAATGAGTCAGTGCTTACAGTAACTCAGACACAACAAGATCTACAGGTACAATCTGCTACTGTCGTGTTTGTGCTAGTCAAAAAAAGGACCAGAAACAAACTTCTTGTATAAGAGACATGAGAAACCGGGTTTGATCAAGCAAATCCGTGTTGAAGGCAACATACCATAATCAAGACCGATGCGGCAGAGAAGCCAGCCGCATGGGGACGGCATGAAGGGGTACGATATGATATATTCAAGGCAGTCGGCAGACTTGCTACTAGAGATCTAAGTGAAAGCAAACCAAAAGCCTTTGACAAACCCAGTAAAGCAAGCTGCTATGAAAAAGCAGGGTGACAGAACAGAAGCCCTGTGAGCGCTGGAGGCACATGGAGCAGTGTGGAGCGAAGCAGAGCCAGCGGACTGGGTTAACTCTCCAGTGATTGTTGAGGAGCAGCCTTCAAAGCCGAGCAGATTCTATTAGAGACGCCTGCGAAAAAGCCGTGGATGTTCTTCGAAATAGCACACCATGGCAGTGAATTATGTGTGCTTATATCAGTGGAAAATGGCCTGCTCTTATCAAAATATTTCTCAACGGGTTCACTGACATATGCGGTATCTTGTTGAATGAGAATTGATGACGGGTATTTTAGTGAGCGTTAAGTTATTGCCAAGCCAGGAATGCATGGGCCACCATCATTGCTACCAGCCAGAACACGTGTTTCAGTCCACATCAAAAGACCAAATTCGCATTCAATGACAGCCACAAATGTTTACTCCTGACTACAGATATTTGAACTGCAGTAATTTGATGTCAGGGTTGATCTGATGACTTTGGCCACTGGCCATATACGAGGATTACATATACATATCCCGAAATCTGCTCACATTTTGTAGTCCAATATGATCCAAAGCAGCTTCCAGCCTTGCACAGATGCTCCATACATTTTTCATCAGTACATGTGCTCCCTGAGTGCTGAACGCATGACGTTGTTAGTGTTTGAACACTGCAATACGGCCCAAGCTGACGGAACCCTATAATTGCTGGTAGTGGGACACGGCTAAGATTTGGACAGGTGTTCTCGTGTCTGTTTGGATCTATTTGACCACCGTGGATGATCTGTATTAGTGTTTTATAATGACATGGTATATACTGTAAATACTTCAGATGTATCTGCTACACAGGAAGGGAAGCTTACTGCAGTGCAGTTGCATCATCTGCAATGCTGATAGTCAAGCCACTGCGAGCGCTACCTGTCTAGGAGCAACTTATCTTCAGACTGATCATGTCATAAATTATATACACGATTTCCTAGTTTGAGAGCATGAAAAAGTACAGAACACTTCAGATCAATTCAAGAGTTTTGGAGTACAAAATGTCTGCGAGTAAAACTTGTGCTCGTCACCTGGAACAGAGCCAGATCAAGGTGAGTGCGTCAGACAGTTCCAGAGATTCTTATTCTGGATTTCACCTTCAGATCGCTGACAGGAACATGAATGGAAAATCGGCAGAAATCTATGACGCTAAACTTGGTGGATTTGTAAATGAAAGTCCTGTTCTGCTTCACAAAGAGATAATCCCATTGTTGGACTGACATTTCGCCACACCTGAACACTCTGTTTATCTCCACCTTTTGCCTTACAGCAGCACCTGCTTTGTGAAATGTGGTGCATGAAGACGTGTTTTTTCTTTTTTTTTTAAGCCGTAGAGTAACTGGGGAAAAATCTTCACACCTTTTATGTCAGATTTAAAGGCACATTCATGTGATGTACCTTTCATGTCGTTTTGACTTCCTACTGCAGAACCACCGGATCTCTTAACCGGCACAGACCAACACAAGCTGTGGTGCCTGCAGAGTATACTGTACTTGCCCTTAAGATGCTCATTTGCTCACACGTTCCTTTGCACTTTGCCGAGCAGGCCAGACTTAGTTCAATTGTGATATGAGCAGAGTGTAAGGCAAAGCTTTAATTATCAGTCGCGGGGCTAAGGCAAGAACCCTGGAGTGCACCGCTGCGCTGATACAATCTCCAACCAAAAGCAGAAATTAACGATGGCTGCTCGACACACCACGGCCTGTGTGTTGGTCTGTGTTGATCATGTGCTTTATGTGCTCCATAGACTGGCCGAGGCAGAGTATATTGCCATGCAAAACTCTTGTCACAGTAAAAATGGTCACAAACAAGTGAAACAGACCGCTGTTATAGTCATGCCGCCGAGGCTTGTTCAGAAGACTATAAGTGCCAACACATACTGTACAGTATAATGCGGCTAGATATGAAACAGCTATTACTGTGGAGACTCGGCAGCACAGAGGCTAGTAACATGGAGCAGGCAGGACGTACTGGAGAGTAGCCTAATGAAAAGAGACTGTGAAGAGTTGGGTTTAAAGAAAAAAAAGAGAGTTTATAATTCCCTGAAACAATTGATGTGCCTGTTCTCCCAAACCAGCCTGGCTGCGCGAGCGCGAGCAGACCCTTCCACTTAATGCATTCGCAGCATCTCCAAAGCCCTATTTACTGGCACAGGCATCAAGCTCATTTAACACTGTCAGTGAATCACACAGGAAAGGACTGAGTCATGACCGGCCAGCGGAAAGGGGAGCCCGTGCCCGTTAGCGTGAGCACACACACTCCTCTCCAGTCTCCAACCCCAGCACAGCCCAGCCCAGCCCAGCACAGCCCAGCACAGCCCAGTACGGCACAGCATAGCCCAGCACAGCCCAGCACAGCCCAGCCCAGCCCAGCCCAGCACAGCACGGCCCAGTACGGCATAGCACAGCACAGCCCAGCCCAGCCCAGCCCAGCCCAGCCCAGCCCAGCCCAGCCCAGTACGGCACAGCAAAGCACAGCCCAGCCCAGCCCAGCCCAGCCCAGCCCAGTACGGCACAGCACAGCCCAGCACAGCACAGCACAGCCCAGCACAGCACAGCACAGCACAGCCCCCACGACCTCCACAGGCCAAGCCCCAGGGCCTATATGTACTGAGGTATGATGGCCAGACAAAGGAAAATCAATGTTCTATGGAGAACTGAGAACTGCTGCAATATTCACCTTGCTCCATTCCATTAGCAGGAACACAAGGCAGGGGACTCGTTCCAATTTGCTGCAGGCTGTTACAGCCATCCTATGTTTAAAAAAGAAAAAAGAAGAAGACTTTTTTTAATAAGCTTTTGGTTATGCGTCTCGCAAGCTAACAATTCTGTGCCGTGTTGCTGTGCCTTCTCCAGTCACATGACTGGAGGGCTTTTCGGCATAGCACCCCCCCCCCCCCCCCCCCCCGGGAATAAAAAAATGGAACGTTTATCCCTGCGGTGCCTTCCAAGCCGCCACGGCAACCGTGCTCCAGCGGTGCGGGAGCATAAATCAGCCACGGATCAGATCGGGGAACTAGCCCACCCCCCCCCCCCCCCCCCCCACCACCACCACACACACACACACACACACACACACACACACACACTACCACCACACCTCCCTGGAGGAGAGACTCCCACATGTCCGCCCCCATACTCCCCTGCTCCTGGGGAGTGCGGCTCCTTGGGGAGAAGACTGATGATGTCGCCTCTCTGCGTCTCCCTCCCACGGGTACCCCCCTGGCCTAGTGATGTGTGTGTGTGTGTGTGTGCCTGTGTGTGTGTGCGTGCGTGTGTGTGTGTGTGTGTGTGTGTGTGTGTGTGTGCGCGTGTGTCCTAAATAAAAAATGAAATGAAAGAACAGTCACACTAAATGACACAGGGAAGAATTAAGGGTAGGGAGATGAAAGAGGTACAGTATACTGTACATTATGCCGAGTACATTAAATTATAATCTGCTGGAAATCCTCCTTTCTAAAAAAAAACACTCACACCACTCGGCCCTGCGCCGCACACCACTGGGAGAGCAAGAGACATGCGATGTACAGAGCTGTGAAAATATAGCCATTTAAATGCACCAGTGTCAATTGTGATTACAGTTACCAGCCAGCTAAGTCAATAGCTGCCTCCAGGGTCACCTGATCCATAACCTCAGCAGGATCACTACAGCTATCTACAATCGGAGGAGAAATTGAGGAGTATCGAGCAGAAATCCGGTATTTCACATAGGACCTTAGAAACTTTTCCCACCCTGTGAATCTTCTGAAAATGGTCAACGGTAAAGCAGGAAGACAACACTCTGTGCTTTGGCTGCCTATCTCCAGCAGCAGCCTGGCTAACCTTCTGTACACATTCCAAGAGGGCGCCAGCCAAAGGCCCAGTCAATAGTCATACTATCAGTATCTCCTCTTAAGAATACTAATCATCACTATCACAGCCTGTTACCTGCACATATTCTCCCCCTCGCTCTTTGCAGACAAACACAAGGGATGGTGCAAGACGTCATGCCAGGGAGTGGAGATTACAGCTTGTATGACTTTAGTTTATGTCAACTCCAGTTCAGAATGAGTCGCTGAGGGGTTAGATTGAGGATTTGACGGTGCTCGGGGCTGTCTTCTCCGTGTCTGAGCGTGCCAAAAAAAAAAAAAAAACTCTGTGCAAAACATCACCGGGACAAGCTGTCATCTGAATGTTTGCCCACTGCAACCCGCCACGGTGGTTGGCTACGGCTAAACTTGACAGACATAACTGCCACATCAGAAAGATGAATGGGTTTGATGACAGACATATCACATTCACCCCTCCACCCCACCTCTCTCTCCCCACCACAACTCCTCACTCTCTCAGTCTCGCTCTCGGCTCCGGGATGAACTGGCTTCTGAGTGTGTCCGTTCCAGTCTGCTTCTCACGTGGATTAAACTGAAGACAACAGAGTGAATGGCGGCCATTATCCAGGGCCACAGAGTACACTAAGAGGCCCCTGTCAGGGATACAAGCGATAAACCCTAATGCCAGCGTATTTGCTCTGCATGCGTATCGATTCGCAAAACTGCCATAAGAGCAATTTCACCACAACTGTTTCACCGATACATGTCATATCCGTTGCAACAGCTACAGCTGCTATTTTGATGTGAATGTTATCTTTCTTTTGCATGCACTTTACCACGATCTGCTTTGTGTGTTAAGCTAATTGGTGTGAATTCTTTGGGAGAGAGTGAGAGAGTGTCAGTGAAGAATGTCCCGGTGGTGTCTTATTCAGTGTAATTTACTTTGTGCTGAGTCAGCCTTATCCATGGTTATGGATAATACTAGTGCACTGAAATAGATGCAAGATATTATGCCCAAGATGCAAGAAGGGACCAAAGAAGGAGAGAAAGATCTAGAACAAATCAGCACAGGGGTAGAAATAGGAGAGGAAGCCAGAGTGAGCTGAAAAGTAAACATCATTTAAGAAGAGCTCTTTTTCAAATGTTGCTTATGTCTAAGCCAGCGGGTTGCACTGTAAATCCAGTTCACTTTGTCAATACATTGATTAGCAACATCACTAAATAAAATGAAGCAACATCACTATTTTAAATTGAGAAACCAGCCAGTTTGGAGAATGGACATGGGCATATCCTGGTGTATCGGACACCTTTGATTTATTTCCACTTTGTGAACCTCCGGGTCGAAATATAAGTTGGTCTTGACAACAAACAAACAGCTGTAAGTGTATAGGCCTACAGTCAGCCTTTTCCCACCTCACAATTCTGAGCTCACAGAAGATTGACACATTTCTTTTCAAAAATCCTGCATGCTGCAAGTTGCTTTCCCAACATTAAAAATGAATGATAAAATGAAAGCGTCATGATATTGCATCTCCAATACATTGTCTCTCTCCCCACAGCTAGAGGCTTTCAAGTATTCTGACATGTGCTCTGGTTGTTTTTACTGGAAGGGTAAAATCCATTTCAAATGATGAACAATTCAGATTTCAAAACACATGCTGTCTTGTTACACTGCAACACTGCTGAGCATACTGCTAATGCTTGTCTCTGTGACCATTCATGTAATTAATGTTTCAGAACATGTTATAGTGCTACACTACAAGTCAATTAGACTAATCACTGACACTGTGGCGTAATACAGCACGGATTATTAGTTCCATCCACGATATGTTAGTATGCTGCGGGCATGTGTGTGTGTGTGTTCATTTCGTTAATATTTGGACATGTGTGGAGTGCATGGGTTTGCAATACAGACATAAGTCATACACGGTTATCGTTTGCGTCATTGACTTCCTCCATGGAGCAATGGGAAGATACGCAGCTAGGGCTAGCCCTTGTGTTAAAGTTAATGGAACCATATAGTTTGGTTGAGTGCTTGGAATAGGCGAAGGCTTTCCTCCGGTACATCTCGCCCTTCCACATGGATATCATGAGAAGAGTGGAGAGCACGACACCGCCCAAGGTGAGGAGACAGAGGCCGGCAATCACGCACCGATCCAGGTGAGCGCCTACCCGAGCACTCTCGTTCTCCAGCCTTTCCATCTCCCTGGCCGAGACGCTGTCAGGGTCCACGCTAACGTCACGGGGTACAGAATAAGATATGATAACCAGCGAGATTCCAGTCACAAGAAAAGTGACTGCGCTAATAAATCCATAGTCAACCGATTTCCCTGCACTTTCCGACGTGAGGTCATTTTCGGACATTAGTGAGAACTCCTGAAAGCCATCGGGGCGGAGTTCGCACGACGAGCTGTGGCAAACGGCTCCGGGTGGAATTTTCCCGCTTGCATCCGGAGTTGCCAGTCGCAAGTTGACATTTTCGTCCACGTACGTGAAAGAAGTTTCCAATTCCTCGTCGCAGCAGACCCTGACCTTTTCGGCTCCTTTGTGGCCGTGTTTGCCAGGGAGTCCTTTCAAGGGAACCGTCCTTGGTGCTGAATTACATTGTCCTTCGCAGTCAGATACTCTCACAGCCAAACAGCGCTCAGTCTCCCTGGGAAGCGCCTCGACGGCTGGGCTTTTCGATTTGTGAACGTCCAGCGGATTTGATGCCCATTCAAGGACGAGTGGCGTATCGGATTTTCCTCCTGCTTTATCTATATAAAGTAACTCCAAAGAGGCCATTAGATTTTCACCGCTTAGTTTCGAGTAATTGTTGTTTTTCTTCGCGCGATCATATCCACAGCACACCTAAAAAGAAACCAATGAAACATAGCATGTCACACACCATTAAATTGACAATTTAAAGCACTGTCACACGTGACGTTCAGGGGAATGAACATTATGATTGCTTGGGCTGAAATGTTTAACCCACATTTCTGGTTTGCTTTACTGTTATGGCGTCTACGGGGTAACCTATTTAGACAGTAATCTGAAACGCCACTGCTGAAGTTAATTATTGTGCACGAAAAATCTTTTGCCCCTCTTTGAAAGGCGATTAAAGTGACTGATTAGCCCGCTGAACCAGTATCCAATTAGGGAAGCAATCCGCATAAACCCTCAGATTATCTTTAATTCGGTTTAAAACGCAATGTCTAAATCGTGGTCAAAACTAGGCTGCAGCTCTATAATAATGCGTCTACCAAGCATCACACGCAGTCTGAAGTCAATATTTTGAGAAAACATTGAGCTAAAATAGCATCATTCTTCAGCTCGACAAGCTGGTTCCTCGTTAGCAATGGGAAACTAAGTAACAAAACACGCACACAGGACACAATTGTCATAAATAGTCAATGTAGCTTTTAGCTAGCAGACTTTTGATGTGCACGCGTCTCTCCGTCAGATTTCATTGTCACAGTTTAAGTCGGGTGGAATACTCCAGCCCATGCGATACAAAACACGAATAGCAAAGACATCGCTCTACTTTAATCAGAAATAGTCCGATTCTAACAGCAACCACCCTAGAAAGAAATTCTACAAGAACAATCTTGGACTTTTAACAAATACCTTTTGCAGACGTGCATGTTAGCATCCCGGGCTGGTCTCTGTCGCGTAATTGAAAGGAGAGCTTGCCGCTGTAGTCCCTCCCACGCACGGCTTGGCTGCCTCGCTGTGGTGCTGAACTGTGCCGCCGGTACTCTCCACCAGCTTTAGATCACATCAGCCGGTTGTGTAAATAGTCATGGGAGAGGGAACTTAAAATAGCTGATAGGACTCTGGGTAATGAAGTCCACAATGCAATGCCTCTGACAGACTCGCGGTGTTTGAGGAACAGCTGTATCTGTGTTTGCGTGTGTGTTTTTATTCATTTTTTATTTACTTTCACATTCACAGCTAATTTTGTGAAGTGCGATTTAGAAAAACACGCCCAGCGTGCGCCATCTGTCCTCGTAGTGACCCTGATAGCACTACAGATTATGGGTAGGTCCATCAACTGCCCACATAATCCATTTTTAATCTAGAGATCTTGCGTTCTCTCCATTCTTACTTGGGAATTACAGGCTCTGCTCCCATATCCTGCTATCAGCTGCCGTCATTGTGATTTAAATGGCTTCTAAAAAAATCCACCGACCACCACACAAATCACCTCAAAAAACAAACCCAGCGTTAGTGCGGTGAGAAGGCCTCTGGAGCCACGCTAAAGCAGGGGGCCCGGAGTGGACAGCTTTTGGCCCGTGTCCCAAGAAATTCCTATTTAACAGATGAGCCTGCGGGAGAGTGGAGTCTGGCGGAGATTAATATCAGGGGGGTTGGGTCCCGCCGTGCGTGCGCGTGCTTGGGCGTTGGGGAGAAAACGCCTTGTCATGAATGATTCCCTATACATCATGACACTGCACTATGTGGCTGGAGAGAGAGAGAAGAGCCAGCACAAGGGACCGGCCCCCATCTACGTATCAGCATATAAATGTGATATATGATGGGGGGGGGGGGGGGGGGGGGGTAGTCTGGGATTTTTAACTCAGTCACTCATCCGCTGGCACAGTCCTGTGCTCTTCTCCAAGGACATACTCACTGTAGCCACTGCAGAGTGGTTGGAGAAAGATCTAATATTCACACTGTGCTCCCAATTCGAGCTCTCTCTATGTGTGTGTGTGTGTGTGTGTGTGTGTGTGTGTGTGTGGAGGACGACGTCCCCTTAAATCAGAAATGTGAAGACTCCATAGAGACTGATACTCCTCCGTGTGACATTGGACTGGACAAAACTGATGATAATAAATCAGATGCCATTTCAGGAGTTCACCAAGGGACTGAGTGGCTACGTGATTCATTGTTTATTCTGTTAGATGTGTGGAGGACGAGAATGTCGGATGAGTAATGCACGGCAACGTGTGCTGCTGGAGCTGGAGGTCCCAGCGTGGATTCCTGTTCTCTGTTCAAAGCTCAAGTGTATTTGCTTCTCGGAATTAAAATCTCATTTATCAAGCTGTTTGATGTAGGTCTGTTTTTGCAGTGTGTGTGTGTGTGTGTGTGTGTGTGTGGAGATGCATGTTCAAGTATGCATGGGTGATGATGTAGATACCTGTGCTGTTTGATGCATGTGAATGGGTGTCCAACAGCACGTGCCTGTGTGTGTGTGTGTGTGTGTGTGTGTGTGTGTGTGTGTGTGTGTGTGTGTGTGTGTGTGTGTGTGTGTGTGTGTGTGGGTGGGTGTGTCTGTACACGAGTGTTGGAAGGGTTTGGGTATGTGCATGTGTGTGTGCGTTGTGTAAGAGATGTGTGTGTGTGCATCAAGATGCTGGCACAGATACACACATACATATGCACACAATCCCACTGGTGCAAGAAGATCAATACACAAGCATACTCTTTGTGCATGTAGATGTGTGTGTGTGTGTGTGTGTGTGTGTGTGTGTGTGTGTGTGTGTGTGTGTCTGTGTGTGGTGTTTGTTTGTGATGTTTGTGTGTGTGTGTGTGTGTGTGTGTGTGTGTGTGTGTGTGCGCATATGCATGTGTGTGTGTGTGTGTATATACAGTATATGTGTGTGTGCATGTACTGTATATGTGTGTGTGTGTGTGTGTGTGTGTTTATGTTTGCCTGTGCCCATGAAGGAGGTGAAGGAGTAGTGGGTGGATGACGAGTCTAAAGATGCCTTATGAGGTCCTGGCAGTCAGCAGCAGTGATCAGCTCAGCCACTCTCTCAGCTCTGCCCGCTCTGGATTATTCATAAGCTGGCGCTTGAATAAGGCATGCCTGGGCCAGGAGGTGTATTTGGGAAACAGGCAAAAACCCCTCCACTATACCTCCACCCCCACCCCCACCACCACCACCACCATCATCACTACTTCTTATCTAGCGGGCACCGGGAATCAGGTTTGGGAAATTAAATAGAAAATAGAGCGATATATCTATGTCAGAGCAATGAGCAGAATATTAAAGAGGGCCAATGAAGACGGAGGAGAAGAGAGAGTGTGAAAGATGGAGAGAGGGCTTGGGTGACAACAGATAGGTTCATTAAATATTTAAGCCCTCTCCTTCAAGGCTGATTGAAACGGTCTGTCCTAATCACACCATCCCTCTTTGCTCTGGAAGACTGAGAGTCCTTCTAAATCTCGTCAGTCCTGTGGATGTCTAAATCATTTTTTTTTTTTTTTTTAAGTAGAAGCAACCATTTTTATATGATACTTCTTCATTGAAAGTAACAGTGGTATGTTCTTCCTGAAAGCATGTAAAGAGAGACAGACTTTGAAAAAAAATATATGTACACTTTCAGGATACACTGAAAGCCGTTTCTTTCCTTTTTTCATATTCACTTTCAATTCCATCCCCATTTTTTATCTACTCACCATCGCTTACGCCTTCATGTCAGACATATTTTATATGTAATAAATTCAACCTACAAATTTAATTAAAGTCATACTGTGACCAATTAATTATTCTCTTCACTCATATGAGTTCCTCACTCACTCTTTATTCATAATTCATCAATCACCCGTTGACTCCATAAAATGTTGATGTCTATGAATTAAAATAAGTTTGAGAAGGATCAGCATACCCCATCTGGCTGCCTAGCGGCTACATATGAGCGTAAAAGCACGTTGTGCATGCCTTACGGATTAATTTGTATGCTCTTTCGCATGACCATGCATTATTGGGAATCGCTTGTCGAAAGATTACTCAAGCGAACCTGCTGTTTCATGCCACAAGATGGATTAACCCTGAATAGGATGGGTGGAGTGTGTGTGAGGGGGAACGTACGATGAACATAATTCAATTTCATGCATGTGTTTCTAGAGTTTAAAAGCAGATTCTTCTGTTTATCTGAAGCATGTTGTTTTCCTTGCTGTCTGGAGAACTGGCTTCATGTTTTGGGCTGGACAGACACAACACTCCACAGAAAGCCAGATGGTTACCTGTGACCCGTTGTCGGCGCTGTTCATGAAACCATATGCTGAACTGCATGTTGTGTGCTGGCACAGAACACAGATGTAGGCTCATTTCACTGATGATGCCTGCAGAGTGTGTGTGTGTGTGTGTGTGTGTGTGTGTGTGTGTGTGTGTGTGTGTGTGTGTGTGTACACGTATGTGTGTGTGCACGTATGTGTGCATGTGTGTGTGTGTATGTGTGTGCGTGCGTGTGTGCATGCATGTGTGTGTGTGTGTTATGGTTACGTGAGCGCATGTATTTGTGCATGCACGTGTGTGGTGTGTGGTGTGTGTGTGTGTGTGTGTGTGTGTGTGGTGTGTTTATTGGCCTGCTTAAAGTAAAGTAATACAAATGAATTGGTGTTTAGGAACTTTAAGTGAATCGCCGAGAAGACGAAATACTTTGGTACCAAAAACATGCAGGGTCAGATGTCGTACTGGGCTTTAGTCATTAGGATAATGAAAGGGCCTTGACTCCACGCCAACCATTTCATTTTGTATTTTGAAATGGGGACTGCCAAGTCCTGAGTAGTTTGCTGGCAGCCAATCCTCGATAGCAAAAAAGCACAAAAGTAGAGCTTTGTGTTTTGAATTTCGAAAAAGTTCTTTCCAAATTTCAATTACAAAAATGAACAATTCATGCTAAAAAGGGAGGGCATGGATGAATAATTCATTAAATTAACATAACAAACCATGAGATCACTGTCATGCTTTTATGAATACTTTCCTTGTTGACTTATTCATATATTCATCATTTCTTGGCTTGATGAAATTTCCATACTGGAATATTCAACCACATATCAGCACCCGTTGAATGATGATCCATCACCAAGAGTAAACTTTGACCCGACCATTGAGATTGCACTTCAGCAGCCTGCCTCAGCGGGAAAGGCAATCCAGATATGCCTGCTTTCAAAGAGAGAAAGAGAGAGAGAGAGAGAGAGAGAGAGAGAAGGAGAGAGCAGGGGAGTGGACATGGAATTAGGTTTGTGATGGAAAAAGTTCAGCGATTTTTCACGGGGACAGAATGGGATTTTACTGTATATTCAAAAGGTTGGGTGAGTTCCCATGATGAAGTTCAGGTCACAATATTTTTAATTAAGTAAACAAAAAGCCAACATGTGCCCAAACACACACACACACAGACATACACACACACACACACACACACACACACACACACACACACACACACACACACACACACACACACACACACACACACACACACACACACACACACACACACACACAGACACACACACACACACAAACACAAACAAAAGTCAAACAAAGAGTCTTTCAGAGCAGTGTGACGCAGGTTGTAGAGAATTTTGTTCATGACCTTCATTACAAATTGCTTATAGATTTATGGCATTATTACAATACACGAAGGAATTACGGCAGTTCCAAGGTGCTTGTTCCATATTCCAATGTGTTCTTTCCATATTCCAATGTGAAGACAATTGATTTATGATCCGTCATCAAAAAGTTTTCACCAAACTGTTCACAGTGTGAAAGACAAATGAGTGTAATATGCCCTTAATGGTTGCTCTGAACAAGTCTTCTTTTATAACTCATTTTCACATATGCCTCTATGCATCACTTTATACAGTAGTTCTTCTGCATGGTGTTTGACATTGCTTTGACAGCTACGAGTGTGTCTTTGTAAGATGCCAATAGACCATTCTTGTGGAGTACTGTGGTATTGTAAGTCATTGGTACAACCCAAAAGGGTTGACACTGAAGCATTGAGCATGGCACAAAGCATGTGTTATTTTAGAGTTTTGTAATGGGTGAGTTAGCTAATGTCACATTGTTGTACAGTATTTGGACTGTTGTTTGGTTGGTAGTTTTTTGTGGTGTACTGGCGTAGACCTGCACCAAATCACCTGTGCTATCCGCTTGCCAGGAATTGCTGGCCAGGGGCTATTCAACAGTGCTAAGAAAACTAAATCATTTTAGGCATGTTAAGGTGCCCTGAAGAAGGTCGAAAGCGATTGAAACGCGTCGGCAGGTCCAAAGTACAATAAAGAACTTTTACTTATATCGGAGTGCCTCGGATCTTTTCTCTCTTTTTGACATGAATTATTTTTGATCCTGATGAGCACCTGATTTTTTAAATTTACTTTGTCACCCACTGAAGCAATCACCTTTTCTCTCTCCAACCATATGATTGTGTTGCTCTGATGCAGTAATATGCTTTGTATATTCACTTGGTATAACACATTGATGGAAACTTCTGTGTAGCAACATAGACTGCCCACTGGGTGGCAGTAACGTTCCATTCTAAGCAGAGCCATGTATGTAGATGTGTGGCTCTGAGTCTCAGGATACAGGCTCATACAGACATTGAATAAAGTTGTTGTGGCTGTCTAAAGAGTCATTCTTGAGCCATTTCGGGTGGCAATCACTGTTATCATAACAATTTTGGTAATTAGATGAGAGAATTACAGTTATTTATTATTATTATTAGGCTATACAGACACCAATGAAATATCTGTTGGACGTGTTCCCAGTTAATCCTTTTTGCGTGCTCGTGAATCTGCTCATAAACCATTTAAGGGAATTGAAGATGTACTGTAATAACTGTTATATTGTTATCTATTTTTATTCCAATTAAAATACATTTCTTTTGTAATGAAAAATGCCAGAGTGTTCTCCACTTATCAATTGCGTTTGCCAAATGTTAATTTAATCAAGTTGAATCGGTGGGTTGGTTCGGACCATGTGTGGAAGTGGATTATTTTCCTGGGTAATTTTTGTTCAGAAGAACCCATTTCATTATCAGATTTAGGAAGGGAGCACCACGGTCCACACACATCACAGGGAGGTGTGTGTGTGTGTGTGTGTGTGTGTGTGTGTGTGTGTGTATGTGTGTGTGTGCTTTTGTGCATGCGTGCGTGCTTGTATGTGCGCGCGCGTGCGTGTGTGTATATGTGCATGAGTGTGTGTGTATGTGTGCATGTGTGTGTCTGTATGTGTGTGTGTGTGTGCATGTGTGTGCGTGCGTTTCGTGAGTGCGTGCGTGTGCACGCGTGTGTGCGCGCGCTCTCTCTTGTTGGCCAGGAGAAGTGTGGGTGCTAAAGCAACACGGGCCATCAAGGGAGAATTATTACACATCAGTGGAGAGGCAATGAGCCCAGAAAGTGATGAAGTGCTGAGATGATGGAGAAGCAAGTCACCTCCTTTTGAAAGACAAACTGTTATAAAGCAATACAGTGGGTGGTCATCTGAAGCAAGGAAGAGGGAGGAGAGGTGGAGGAAGAAGAGGTGGAAGTGAATGATGATGGTGGTGGTGATTGTGGTGATAGTGGGGTGGTGACAGTTGTGGTAATGATATGATGTTTTCTAAACAAAGTTCGGGAGGAGCCCTTAGGGATGATTGACACCAATTAACTCACCGCGCCTCCCGCTCCAAGAGTATTTAAGCCGGCCTTCTTTTCTATTGTGCC
Organism: Sardina pilchardus; assembly: GCF_963854185.1. Lineage (NCBI taxonomy): Eukaryota > Metazoa > Chordata > Actinopteri > Clupeiformes > Clupeidae > Sardina > Sardina pilchardus. The sequence continues at coordinate 9,741,422 of NC_084999.1, read as the reverse complement.
ACACGCCCCGGCGTTCGCAAAAGTCATCCCTCCTCCTCCCCCTACTCCTCCATTTCACTAATAGCCCAGTTACTCATCCTCCTTCTTTACTCAGGGGGTGCAAGCAGCCATCGCTCTAACGCGATCTCCGCTCCAGGCATTCCAGGACCACGGTCAGCTACCTAGCCAAACATGCTGTTAACGTTACACCCAAGCACAACAATCATACTGATGGGCGAACTAGTGAAAGTAATGGTGGTGGTGGTGGTGATGGTGGAGGTGGTGGTGATTGTGGTGATGACAGTGGTGGTAATGGTGGTGATGATGGTGATGATTGTGGTGGTGATTGTGGTGATGACAGTGGTGAATGTGATGATAGTGGTGGTGGTGATGATTGTGGCGGCGGTGATGACAGTGGTGGTGATAGTGATGATAGTGGTGGTGGTGGTGGTGATGATGATGATTGTGGTGATGACAGTGGTGGTGAATGTGATGACAGTGGTGATAATAGTGATGACAGTGGTGGTGAATGTGATGATAGTGGTGGTGGTGACGGTGGTGGTACTAATAGTGGTGGTGGTGGTGGTGATGACAGTGGTGGTGAATGTGATGATAGTGGTGGTGGTGACGACTGTAATGGTGGTGGTAATGAAGAGAGTGCAACAGACAGCAGTGCACATATGCTTAGCATTCTTTATGTTACAGAATTTGGTATTTTGATGTTACTTGATGCAACAAGGACAGTAAATTACACACACAGAGCAATCAAATACTGATTTAGTAACCTGAGTCAATATGTGTGAACATGGTGGTTACTGAATTGCATGTTTGTTACAGAGATGTTTGCAGTGTTAGTGTCATCAGGGTGAAGTGTCAGGTGTGTGCATTCTTATCATCCTTTGAATGGTTTTTGGAAAGTATAGAATCTGTATGGTCTTCATCCTCTGTCTTCATATGATTCAACTGGGGAATCTGTCTATTACACTTCCTCACAATATTGTCCACATACAGTATAGCAAAACACAAGCCTATATATCATGGTGAGAAATGATATTGTATGAAGCCTGTGGAGAGATCAACATCGCCATTACCACCAGCATGTTTGATTCTGAGTCTACGTGGTCACAGTAGCCTATGTGATTTTTGACTAAGCTATTAGTCCCACCCAGCGGGCCTACATTTGCCACACTCCCGTTCTTCGTCACACATATTTTCACACTTACAAAAAAAAAGAAAAGAAAAAGGCTTTCAGACTTTAAAGGTAAAAAAAGAAGCAGACCCAATTACCGCACTGCGTTCTTCTGCGCCCTGTCTGTTTCTTGCTTGCTGTGAGAATCATTTAATCCCCTGTGGGCCCCGACTCCTGCAGTTCAGACAGCTCTTTAACTTTATCTGATCTATCTGCATAGTCTCCCCTCGTTTGGGAACTTCAACTGCAGGAGGAGCTAACTTAACGCGCAACAGTTCGTGCTCACATGGCGAAGATCTCCACTCTGCGGTAATAACCTCATTAAACACAGAGTGCCTAGTCTCTCAGGCTTTCCAGGAGCTTTTGATGAGAGCATATGTAAACAGCAGAGGGGCTGCATGAGCTGAGAAACACCCAGCTTTTAAGCCTCCTCGGCCTACTGTAGCCTACCTACACAGTGAGCCAAACGCAAATATGCTGTCAAATGTAAGCTAACGTTTTAAAATTGTGCAAAAAAATGAATTGAGGTATGACTTGCAGAACATCATATTGTTGAAGAAAGATGACTATTTATTTCATTGCTTGTCCCTGGTTAAAAATGTATTGAGCAAAGTCAATCCACTAATACAGAAAGTGTGCCAAATTATAGGCCTATTACATGTACTTCAGTTATCAAACCTTCATTTATTCATTCATTCGTAGATTCAGTCATTCATTCAACTCAGCCGCGGCGGCAGGGTAGGCGTGTTCGCTCCCTGAGATGCACTCTTCTTCTCGGTACTGCTGGATTGCCTCACTTTGGTGACATTACCTTGACAAAGCGCGTCTCCCTCACTCGGCTCTCTACACAGATGAGTGCGCTCTACAGGCGAATTTTGGATTGGATCGGTACATCGTGGAATTTAGAGTTATCAGGAGGACCTGCGTTAAAATGACCTTTTTCTTTCTTTTTAAAAACTTTTTGTCATGAATTCAATTTCAAACAAAACACTATGCCTCCGTTTACGCACGCTGGGCAACCGAGAGAAGAAAAATACTTAAAACTACTTCCTTAGGTGTCAGTTACTGAAGCTACAGCCTGGCAATAATTGTAAAGTCGAACATGAAGAAGAACAGTTATATTTGATCCACGTTGTTATGTTTTATTCCCTTTCTGAAATGAGGATCTAAACACTTTCCTCTGAACACGCATTGAGGTATGGAGAATGTTACTCTTTTTCAAGACAACCAGACGCATGGGAACTGGACCGACAGCACCACTGAGTACAAAGTGGTTAGTATAGTTTTGGTATCCCTAATATGTGGCGTTGGTATAGTGGGCAATGTTATGGTTATCCTGGTCGTCCTTACGACCAAACACATGCGGACACCCACTAACTGTTACCTGGTTAGCCTGGCTGTTGCCGACCTTATGGTCCTAACGGCGGCAGGGTTACCGAACATCACAGAGAGTTTATACGGAGAGTGGGTGTATGGATATGTTGGATGTCTCTGTATAACTTACCTTCAGTACTTGGGGATCAACGCTTCCTCGTGTTCTATCACGGCGTTTACTATTGAGCGGTACATTGCCATCTGTCATCCGATTAAAGCGCAATTCATTTGCACATTGTCCAGAGCGAAAAAGATCATAGTGGCCGTGTGGACTGTTACCTCGCTCTATTGTGTCATGTGGTTCTACCTGTCAGATTTGACAGAATTAGTGTTTGATAACATTACTCTCGTCACCTGTGGATACAAAGTACCGAGGAGCTTCTATTTGCCAATATACTTCACGGATTTCGCTGTGTTCTACGTTCTGCCCCTCCTTTTGGCCATGATACTTTACGGGCTCATCGCAAGAATCCTTTTCCTCAACCCACTGCCAGCTGACCCCATAGAAAAGAGCAAAAAGTGGAAAAAGGAGTCCTGCTCAGGAACTAAAGCACTTGGCTCTAAGAACTCCTCTTGCAGTAGCACTACAGCGACCTCACGCAGGCAGGTAAGGTTATTTTGCTTTATTGCATGTCAAAGAGTGCTAAAGTATGATTAAGGGCATACCATAACTTTGAGTGCTGAAATAAAGCTGACACTTTTACTGTTGTGTCGGGGTCTGTTTTCACCAGGGCAATGTTATGCAAATTATCTCCTTCGCTTTTCTTCCTCCTCTCAATTTCTCCTACTAAGTCACACTAGCATTTGAAACAAAAAGAGGGTGTCGTTGCCAATCGAAGACTATTTGTGTTGTTTACGTGTCTGGGCTGTGAACTTGCTGCAGCCATCAGAGTGTAAATGCATGCACCGTGTATGTGACACCCAGAGGCTATTGGCTGTCTAACAAGATTGCCATCAACCCCCCTACTGCTGTGGGCAACGAGAGGTGCATAAGAGCACTAGGAGAACATCCTTTAGGTGAAAGGGGATTCGATTTCTGAAGCTGATTTCAAACATCTACATCTAGAATAGATCGACATCTTTCAGAAATGGATATAGTTTGTCCACCTCATGCTGTCATGCTGATACAACCTGATAGGGTTAGAAAGAGGTCAAGCTATTATCAGGATCAGTAAGCAGGTGAGAAATGAGTAATAATGACCCCTGTTCAACTCGAGCCTTTCAGAAATTGAGTGCTCATTTACTATAGCATAAATATGTATTAGTCCATGTTGCATATAGATGGTCTAATTAAAGTCCTTCCAAATAATTACTTTTCCATTAATTGTTTTTTTTACATGATGATGCCATGGCCTTACATAACTTCCCACATCATGGAGTTGTTTTTGTGTCATTGCTGTTATCCACAGTAGCAATTCATTGCCTTTATAGGAAAGAAATTACTCTCCTTTGTTGACTGGAATGCTGAGGGGCGACAGGTTTCATGCCTTATGTGGTCATGCTCCATGTCCATTGACCATACCTCTTGTAATCAGGTAACCTGGCCCCAGTTGCTTATTAAACATGGGGAAATATATAGGTCAGGCTGAAAGACTATTATGACCAGAGGTGTCCCTGCAGCTAAAACAAAGGTGTCGGCTTTGACACTCAGGAAGCACACAAGATGTTAAAACATGTAACTGTCACTTTGTAAAGTCACAGTGAGTAATGTGAAATGACAGTCTGTAGTGATTAGTCAGATGTGTCCATCTCTGGCAAAATGGACATGGTGTAAATAACACAGATAGAAGATAAAAATGACTGACCAGTGCTTAACAGCTTATTCATGTTGCTTGTCGTGCCGTATAGCCTATAATGAAACAACATCGGTGTGGATTCTTTGGGTAATATGAGAATATGTTTTGGTGTAGGTGACAAAGATGTTGGCTGTGGTGGTGATTCTCTTCGCTCTGCTGTGGATGCCCTACCGGACGCTGGTGGTGGTCAACTCTTTCCTGGCGCACGCCTACCTGGACACCTGGTTCCTGCTCTTCTGCCGGCTCTGCATCTACCTGAACAGCGCCATCAACCCGGTCATCTACAACGCCATGTCACAAAAGTTTCGCGCCGCCTTCCGCAAGCTCTGCCACTGCGGCCCGCAGCGCTCCGAGAAGCCGCCCACGTACAGCGTGGCGCTCACCTACAGCGTCATCAAGGACACCTCCAACGGAGAGAGCCCCGACCACTTCACCACCGAGATGGACGAGATGGCCGCCCATACCGATCGCTTCCTCCCAGGCAGAAAGAGGCTGTCATTTCAGGACCCACCCATGCTTACTGGTCAAGTCGCCCATAGCACTGCCTGACTCAAAAACATGTACAGTTTTGTGTTTTTTTGTTCAGTTGTATAGATGCTTCAGAGAGGCGGGTTCATGTCCACTTAAAAGCCCTTAAAAGACATGACAAGACTTTGCTCTTTGTAAAGAAATGTTTGTTTGTACAGTGGTGTTGTGGATGTTGACAAAGGCTGTTGAAAGGCTCCTGGGGATCAACTAAGATCACCAATCTTGTGTGTAGCCATGATGTCATGGGCTATTACAGCTCAACAGCCCATTGCTATTAAGAGGTCAGAGGTGTCCATTGTGAGGGGTCCTAAACAAATTAAGGTAGACAACAGTGTGCAAAACAAAAGCAGGAGCAATCTATAATGCTTGGCTGCTTGGATAGCTGCCTGGCAACTGTTTGGTTAAAGGGAGATTTAGCTGACGGAAAATAAGCCAAGACCATCCAATTTTCCTGTCAGTGGAATTGATGGCTTGTGGCCTGCAACATATCCCCACCAGAGAACTGTATCCACAGTCCACTGGTATCCATCAGTGCTGAAGTTGAGCATCTGTGGGACCTGTTATAGTGTCTTGTTCCCCTGCAACCACACTGGTTGGCTGACCACTCCCTTAACACTATAGGTACTCCATTTCCCTGCGTAAGTGGTTTTCTTCACGGGCAGTGGGCCAGCTCAATGGCCCGGCACAATCAATCTATTTCCATATTTTCTCATCGAGGAATACATTCAGGGTATCGATTTTCCATGACAGAGGTGTTTCATGACGGCAGCGATTTTGCTAATAAGGTTAGGTATCAGGCAGAAGGAATAGTCGAAGGATAGCACCCCCCCCCCCCCCCCCCAACATTATTATCATTCTTAATTCAAGTCCAAGTGATTTTACTGTGTTTGACCATTAATTGTTTGTTCTGCAGTACAGATCCCTTTCACATCTTAACACAGCCGTGTTTTTTTTTTTTTAACATCTGGTGCAGTGTCAGGTTTTCAGAGTGACACAAAATATATCATCATTTATTTGAAAAATATTTGGACATACAAACATCTATTTAGATTGTGTTTACAAGGAAGGTTGAAAAGAACCTTCTACAGCCCTGAACTGGCTATACAGGTGCTTCAGGAGGGCTTCTTATCAACTGAAACTGGCAGCAGAAATGGCTCCATTAGAGAGTTCAGACATCACTTACCTCTCCAAGGGTTTGTATAAGGGAATACGCCAAATAACCTTTTAGTTATGGATTGCAACTTTTTAAAAGGTTAAGCATTTAGTGACTTAGCAGTAACTCCACATTAGTATCTGAGGACAGTGCTACATGTAAGCCAATATTTTTATGCCATAATCGCTGTTGTTATGGTTCTAGTCTGCTTGTATAAATTACAACACCTTTGTACTGTTTGTGATCCTTGGTATCAGTAGCAGTTTAATGTAGCCTGAATCCTCATACAGAGTTTTGTTTTGTTTCAACTTTGCACTTTCCTCTGTATTATTATTGTTACCAAGAGTGGTGAAGAGTTGTCATATGTCGTCATATGAAGAGTGTCTATCTAAAATGTACGCTGGGTTGGTTTTGTTTTCATATTGCAGCATGCATAGCATTTGCCACTTCTGGTGTAATTAAAGGAGTCCATGGGTAGCAGTAGCAGTAAAAATAGCACACCTGATATCCCAGGAGTAGTGCAATGTGTTGTCATCTTACTCATTTTCATGAATTGTTTTTTGTATTTTGTACAGTTGTTTGTCAGTGATGAATAAACTCTTGATGTGAAGTAGCAAACCCTCACAGAACACTGGCAAATGCATTTCCCATGTATTTCTTTCTACACCATTCATTTATTGCCTTTTCTTGGTGTTCTACTAATTAATATTTGTTATTGCCTTAATAAAATATATGTTGAGCATCACCATTGGATGGATCGTAAGTAAATGGGCTTTATTTTGTTGTTTTTGTTGTTGTTTTCAAATGAACTGATAGCCTGTACTTCACAACCAGAATGACTGAATATCAACTGCCGTGGTGAGCATGACACATAAAGCTAACAAAATCAAATTAATATTGCTTTAGTTCATCCAAAGGCATTTAGAATAGCTCAGAATAATAACACAATAATACAGGTTAGCTTTACAGATTCAGTTCAATTGTCTGTTTAAGCTCCTTATCCTTACATAAGCATTCACAGAGGTGTACAGCACTACAAATCCTATGCATGTGTTGCATCTACCTGCATACTAACTGAGAGATTGGATTGGTGGTCAGTCTGAATAATGACGGTCCAGCTGTCATCAGTCCATCGGTAGCACCTCTGAATCAGCTATTTCCAGCTGCACTCCAAAGCTGATTTGACTCTGCGGACCTCCCGGCAGCTTTAAACATTGATCCCCGGGGACCCTAAAACAGCTCTCTGCCTAATTGCCTGTCTGTCAGCCCCGTTAGCCTATCCAAAATGTTGCCTCCAGTGATGGACTGTTTGGAAAGCCAATAGCTCGCAGCCTAAAATAAGCTCCATTAGGGCCACACATCCCATTTGTGAGATTTGTGAGTGGGCAAATACAGGCCATCCATTCAGCATTCTGCATAGAGGCATAATTTTAGGTTATCTAGGTTATATTTAGCATGGAGTTATGTTGGGACAGTTGGTCATTCATGACACAGACAGATGCCATGGCATCCCCATCGCTAGACTAGAGACCATTAAAAGAGCTGGGTGAAATTCTGTAGGATTTGGGTTGTCTTGAATGCAGCCAGATGGCACTTTTCCATAGACTTGCACTGTGTTTAAGCAGCAATCGTGGTGCAAATAGCTATTACAAGAGGGGGTCATCCCTATGTTCCCCGGTTTTACCCACACCGGGTCCTATGTTCCCCGGTTTTCCCCACAAGGGTCCTATGTTGCCCGATTGCAATACATACCGGGGAACATAGGACCCTTTTTGGGAAAAGCGGGGAACATAGGACCCTTTTTATAATTTAACAAAAAAAGGGTCCTATGCTCCCCGGTCCCATTCAAAGTGGGGAACATAGGACCCGGGGAACATAGGACCTGGGGAACATAGGTACGCTCCCCTGTAACTGGCTATCTGGCCAGCAGAACATACTGTAAGGATTTTTAAAAATGACATCAAAGGTGTTGTGTCTTCACATTCTGTTACTATTTGTATGCACATTTTGAACAATTTAAACAAAAAAAAGGGCAAAGGGAAATTGAGGGCTTCTGTGAACTTTGCAGTATGGATGTAGGGAAGGAGTGAAAGATATCTCAGTAAGTATAGTGCCTTATTTCCCTGTGGTGTGCATGGAGGACTGCTGAACTAGATGTTTTTAAATGATTATCACTGGCTTACCCACTGTCTTATCTCTCCTACAGTATACTGAGCTTATAGGAGTATGGAGAGTGGAGGGGTGATAACACTGTTATGGAGGATGAGGTTGACTGATTATCCAGACCATCCATCTACTGTTTATTATAGAGATGAATATAAAGGCGGATCAATACAAGCGAGCTTGGCCAGACCAGCTGAAATTATGAGCCACCTTTTCAATTCATGGATATAGCTGCAGTTCCCTGCTCTCAAAATGTTTTTGTTTTTTTTCCAGAGACGACTGCATATTCATCAGTTGGTAAACATACTGTGCGGCAATACTAATCGTATCCATGTGGCGTATATGGGGACATTCCTCAATAGATTAGCCTAATGACTCATATTATATACAGACAGTTTACGGCACAGCCTGGGCGGGCTAAAAATGGCTGGCGTCCATTTCCTGACTAATGCTTCCATATGCGCTGCATACACAGACATGCATAACAGAATATTCTGTCCAATGAAATATTCAGGACTCATTTTTCCCATTTATTATTCATCGTTCTGAATTTAAAATGAATTCTTGAACGCCGTGCTGTTGTTGTTGTTGCTGTGGTTATGCATTGCTCATTTGTGACCATTTCTCATTATGACTCGTGTTATGCAGTCTACTTAAATTTAAAACACAGCAAAGCATCAACATAAACAAGCAGCATTCACACAGCTGAATGAATGAAGCCTCCACCTGCGTTTGCAGCATTAGCCATTAGCCTCTCCCTCCTCCACAACCACCCCCTCCCCCACCCCCCACCCTCACCCCACACCCTCACACACACTCTCAACCCCACCTCTCGAGCTCCGCGCTCAGCTCGACTAGCCCCAGAGAGGACTGCATCCATGTGGCCCGAAATGCTGTGAACCGAAACATCATTGATGCTAACCTCACTTAACATGTATTCAGTGCCTTTGCTGGGAGCCACAGAGAGAGGAACACACATGAGTCCAATTCTGCCCTGGAGGGATCGCACAAAGGAGCGGAGCTGGGGTGAGAATGAGGCTCTGTGAATCTGGGAAAAGGTAGCATGCCCCACGAACAGAGAGAGAGAGAAAGAGAGAGAGAGAGAGAGAGAGAGAGAGAGAGAGAGAGAGAGAGAGAGAGAGAGAGAGAGAGAGAGAGAGAGAGAGAGAGAGAGAGAGAAGGAGGATGGACGTTCAAGTCACAAGGGAATGAAGCGAAGAGCAGGAGACACAGGTGTTCAAGTGAAAGAGTGAGAGAAAGCAACATAGGAAGTCCAAAAATGGAAGGAAAGAGAGAAAGAAGGAAAATAAACAAGATAAGACAAATACGACCAAAGACAAAATATGAGTACATACAAGAGAGAGAGAGAGAGAGAGAGAGAGAGAGAGAGAGAGAGAGAGAGATGGTAGGGGAGGAATTAAGCACAAGTGAAAAAACAGTATCTGTCCACTCTGTCTCTTTCTTCTCTGTCTCTGCTCTTTGCCCTGAGGTTCGGGCCCAACAAAAACAAAGCACTCTCTTTAGGTTTGTTTGAGGATACAATTTGAAGAGGAGGGGCTCTCCTGGCCCAAAGGTATTCTCTTGGATGAAAAAAAATAACCGCAATGCTTAAATCTAAAACAATCATCAAACAAGAGGGCCAGAAATCAATTGTAAGAAAAACCAATGGGCCTGGTAAGTAAAAATGATACAAAATCACATTTCTTTGATTTGATTAGAGTTGAATTGTTTTTAGAACAAGATAATTCAGCTTAGAAAGTCTTTTTGAAGACCCATGAGAGACATTATGAGAATCAATTTGTCTTTCAATCTTTGGGAAGCAACAGGGGGTACAGCGCTGGAATGAGAAGCAAAGAGAGAGCGATTTTTCATACTCTCTAAACCTATTAAGCCTAAGACCCTCAAGGCCTTCGCACTACAGATGAGATGGGTAACTGAAAGGCCAATTAATTGAGGCGGGAAAGGCATTTTCCTGACGTGCATCATGATCGCTTAACAAGAGCTTTGTTTTTTTCTTCTTTTTCTCCGCCTCATGCATTTTAACATGAGACTAGATGATGAGGGATCCCCATAGTATTTCCATGTCCATGTGCTGATACAGCAGCAGCCACTACTCAGAACAGGTGTGTATGGTCTTTCATATTCAAAGTTTGTATCACGTCAGTACTGCATATGGCAGGGGCGGAGTCGGACGATAAATAAATAATAATAAACCGGGAGATTTAAGCTCCATGCAGCGGCCCCCTGAGAATACAGCCAGAGGGGCCGGCAGGACTGATAGCGCCGGCATTAAGAGAGCGATCCTAAGGCTGATATGCTCTCAACAGACGGCCACTAAATAGAATTGCCATATTTATCATACTCAACCTGACCCCCTCCCAACACCCCCTGCACACACACACACACATACATTCCACATCCCACCATCACCACCACCACCAGACACATATACACACGCCACACTCTTTCACACACACACACACACACACACACACACACTCCATCCCCTCCCTCCATAGATGTCTGCAAACCCCCAACCCCCCCAATCTCAGCTAACCACATACATAACCCCCCCCCATACCCATCTGAGAGAAAGTGGAATTCAAATGCAATCTCATAACCTGCATGTCAGGTCACCATAGTTGTTACCTTGTTATGCTGCCATGACCAGAGCTGTGAGAGGAGCCGCAGGGGAGTGAGAGTGAGGCTGCTGCGATCATCCAGTCCAGACTGCTGGACGGCGCAGGAAGGACCTTATACAAACAGCGATGTCATGTCCTTTTACAGACCACAATCAGCCCAGGCCTCTGAACGTAACGGAGCAGGAATTCTCCCGATGACCACTCCACTAACTGGCGTATGGATGGACATGGTCTCCAGCCCTCAAAACACATCATGAATCATGCACCCCTACTGTATGTGGCAGAGACTGATAGCCTCTGGAGTCAAATACAGGGGGTCAGTTCATTGGTCGTCGTTCGGTTTCAGCCATGTTCACGAACAGATTATGGGATGTTGCTATTAGCAGGACGCAGGTGTCCGTGACTCTGGTGTTGTTGCTCTTTCCCTTCGACCTTTCAGACCCGCATGCCCTTGGGGGAGATCAGAGAGGCAAAAAAAGGGGCAATTCTTGGGTGACAAAGCTCCCTTCTTCCCTCTCCCCTGCTCACTAATCCACTTTAAATTCACTATGCTCAAAAAGCCACACAAACAAGCAGTGTGAATCATACATGACTTATTGATCCAGCCACCTAATTGATCCGATACCAGAGGCTTATACCCAGCCACCTTTTTCTCATTTCCTCTCCACACTCCTCCAGGAAATGCAGGTCCATCAACACACACACACACACACACACACACACACACACACACACACACACACACACACACAAACACACACACACACACACACACACACACACACACACACACACACACACACACACACACACACACACACACACACACACACACACACACACACACACACACACACACACACACAACCAATGTCTGGATTAGCATCTCTTGTTGTAAACCCCTCCTGACGGGAATTGTCATTGCTCTTAACTTTACAACAATTACGCAATGTATGAAAACACCACATAAGAACACTTTAAAACTACCTCAATTAAATCTATAGGGGGAAAGAGAGTGATTAACAGCTCTGTATTAGTGGACAAAGGCCCTGGGGACGCAGTGTGGGAGATAGATCTGATCAGTCTAATCAGACTGAGGCCTGAGGACAGTGCTGGCCCGGTGAGGCTGATTACGGGGCCTGTGTTTGCCTCGGCATCAGCTGGTGTCTCTCTCCTGGGCCAGGCACACCAAGGCAGGAAGAAACCAAACTCTTATCTCCCCAGTGCCATCCACACACACACAGGCTGCCCATTCAGCTGATTCACACCTGCTGGCCTGCTAACCCCCACCTACACACACACACACACACACACACACACACACAAACAAACACATAGACACACTCACTCACACACACACACACACACACACACACACACACACACACACACAAACACATAGACACACACACACACACACACACACTCACAGACACAGAGAGAGAGAGAGAATAAAAACAGTTAATTACATCAAAACACAGAGGGGGAAGAAGCCATATTTCCGTGAGGAATCGTGGGCCGCAAATCTCATTAGTGGCAGAGCCTTGCTGCTCATCCACAACGAGTTACACAACGCATTGTGGACGGAGAATCAACGCCTCAATCCCTCTGTCCTCTGTGAGGAATACAATCCAATGTAGCAGAGTGACTAAAACTCAAACAGACAAACAGGTACAAACAGAGCGCCGCTGTGGCTTTACTGTTTCAATAACTCACAGAATTAGCGCCAACGTCTCCCCTGATCTTTCACTGGTTTTATTACAGTCGTGAGTCGTGACCGGCTCTGTTGGTACACACAGAGTTATCTCTCAGCCCCGAGCAGAGACAAAGCACAGAGTGGGTTGAGGCCAAGAGTACGTTGTGATGAACAATCAAAATACGCAGTCATCATCTCTGCGGTAGGCTTTTTGGCACATCAGAATAGCAATAGTTGGAAAATGGCAGGTTCAGAGGAAAATTACATTCAGCGGTTTTTGATTAATCTCACACCCGTGCAAATTTGCTGGGTGATTTCACTCATTTGTGTATTCTGGCTTTCTAATTACATTAATGGTGGCGTCCAGAGTCCAGACAGACAGAGTTGCATTGAAAAGACCAGGGAAAACTTTGATTTTATGATCGACACCACACAAAGTAAAAACACTGTGAGGAATTCAGCAGAGTTTTCATATCTGTTCCCTGTTTACACAAGTGACATCTGTGCACCCACAAATGTGTTGTTGTTTACTCAATTTCAAATCCATGGCAAATCCATGACATGTTTGAGACATATGCCATCAGCACAATCAGTCCTCATCCATGTCATCGTGCAAAGCCCGCCCCTTAATAGATAAGCAGCTGTGATTGGTTCCTGGGATTTGGGCGTTTTTGGAAATCGTAGGCAATGGTAGCGTGGCTGGACGGATCTGCCAGAGCAAATTCAGGCACGCTCTCAGATTGGTCCGGTCCCTAAGGCTAGCAAACACTGTGGACACTGCAGAGCAAATACGCAATTGGTCTTATCAAACGTTGCAGACAACAGCAAGCCTCATTAGAAGTCTGTTGCCTTAAGAGGAACACAAAGAATGACACTTAATGGAGCATTATTCCTGAATGTCATTAACACTTAGATTCAATGTGCCCAATTGATACAAAGAAAGGTCACTTTGGGAGACAATTCAATAGAGTTTCATGCTTCATTTGACAAGAAAAAGCTTCCTAGTTTTATATTTATTTTTTTTAATCAGATGTTGTTCCATAAGAATGAAAAAGGTAATTAAAAAGGATCACGTGTCAGGGTCATGCAATGGCACCATAGTGGTTTGGGGAAAAACAGGAGCGCGTTCTCCATTCGCTACAGAGGCAGATACGGTGGAACATGTTGGGATTAGGGTTTAGCTGGTGTTGTTCTCCAAGCGTGTTGAGAGCCAGAAAATCGCCCTGATGCCGTTTTTTTGTGTTTGTGCGCCGGAAAATGTGGTACCGTGAAAATAACACGCCATGACAGGAGCCTTGTAATTACAGGCTGTTCGAACAAAACAGCACAGGCAAACACACTGAGATGCCCAGATGCACGCACGCATACACGCACACACACACACACATACACACTGAGATGCCCAGATGCACGTACGCATACACGCACACACACACACACACACATACAGTACATACACTCACACACAGACACACACACACACAAACACACGCACACACACACACACACACACACACAAACACGCACAATTCGCTGCATGGAAGGCAAAGTCAGAGGCGTACACAATTAAGACAAAGAGAAAAACCAATACAATGAGGGTATCCAAGTGATCCAGTGTGCGTAGGAAATGTTTATGAGGACAGGATTGCGCAGGAGGACCAGTCTCTCTCTCTCTCTCTCTCTCTCTCTCTCTCTCGCTGTATGGCAAAAGTGGGCCACTGCACAGGCCTGTGTCGAGAGGTCTGCGCTCGCTGTGTGAAAAATGTCATATGGATGTGAGGTGACCGGGTCCCGTTAACCCCCACCTGCCAAAAGGCCCCTGGGTCACGGCCCCCTTCTGAAGGCCCCAAAAGAGGTCGTCAGATGTGAGCAAACAGCACAGCTGAGAGAGAGAGAGGGGGTCCAGTCACCACATGTTGAGTAGAGCTTCAGCCTGTGCTACTGAGAACACATCTATCTGGTGATAACCAGAGAAGTTCATCAGAGATACTGTATACAACAATCATAAAACAGAAAAAATACAGTAGTAAAACTATAAACACATGGAATATTTTATGCAATCAAACTCATTTTAAAACCTTACAGTTGTGTAACCCTTAAAATGTGTTTGTCCTTGACCTTATATAGGCATAATCATGAATACATAGGGAATAAAAGCAAACATTGAGAAAAGGAGGGGGGGCAAACCTGTTTTTTTCATAACTTATCATTTAACAGCCTTTGAAGAGAACCGCTTGAACCAACACACGTTGTGTTGGTGTTTGTGTTAGTCATAACCCAAGATATGAATAATTTCTGCACTGATTCAATCTAAATTAAATGAAGACCACAATCACATAAATGGCAACATTGCCATTTCACAGAGGTGCAATGTAAATGTCACAGTAGAGGAGAAATTGCCCAGCTGACTGATAAGTAGCGGAGCTTATCTAGCCAAGACTGGGTTATCTGGAAACTCATATATAACATATATGTTGAGAGATTTGCCAGGTGTGTATGGGGCGATAGCTTGGCTGAAATTAATGTTTAACCCTTGTCATCTCCATGGTCCAACCCAACCGGGACATGACTGTTTGGTTACTAAGCAACATCTCCATGCCCTGGCTGCCCATCAACAGCTGTTGTATGATTTGAGGAGTGGTCCGTGTGGAGTGTCTGCTGATCAATGTGAGAAGATTCCTCAGGTTGAGGTGGGCCATGGTCAAAACAATGGAAACCACTTTGCAGATGAGTTGTGGATTACAGTAATAAGCAAATGTGTTCACTTAGTAGGTCTGTCTGCACCAATGCATTAAGCTACAGGCTACTAACAGCTAACTATGCACTCGAGGCAAAGCAAGATGGTCTGGTCCTGCAAATGAGAAATAAACTCATTCTGGCATTTGTGGTGAAAAGCCTGGAGACGCTTTTGTCCAGATATGGACATACTTCAATTTTACCAAAATGTAACCCCTTCTTAACGGGTGTGCGTCACCAGGCACAAGTTACATTAAATCAATAAACAATGGCGCAACTGAGGATCCTGAGGTCTCAGCGGTAGAATGGCGAGGTGACTGAAACATCCTGAATACTAGAACAGCACTCCGAGAGCGCAGACCTCCGCCTGTATTGTTCTTCCTAGGTTGTCATACATTTGAACCTAAACTATTCAGATCGCCACCACGTAGCCATTACATGCCATTATGCTACTAAGCGAAACATGTAAATGTCTACAGAATCCCGAAGGTGATACAAATCGCTCCCAATTTAATCGTTTCTTCCTTGGGTCATGTCTGACCTTCCCTGAAAATGTAATCGAAATCCATCCATTGCTTTTTGAATTATCTTGCTAACAAACAGACAGACAGACAGACAGACAAATAGACAGACAAACAGACAGGAAAACATAACCTCCTTGGCGGAGGTAACCAGTAGGTATTCAAGATATCCATGCGGTGTCCAGTCCAGTCCAGTGTTATTTCATTAGAGTGATGGTAGGAGCAGGCAGCGCAGGAGCCCGTGTGGTCCACCTATATGAGCCTGCAGCGGGGGGTCTCAGAGGATGATGATGAGATTAGTGTGGATGTGGGGGTGGATGAAGGTCAAGGTGAGCGAGATCGAACGGGAGGACGGGGACATAGTGGGGTACGAATTGTAATTCCGTAGGATTTTTTTGCTAAAATTGATTTTTTCATTTTATTTGCTTTATTTGGGGTCCTACTGTTGAAAAATGACGGGGTGCAAATTTTCTGACCCCGTTTTGCCCTTCCTCTGGGGGGCGCTTTCTCACCTTGGCCAGGATACTGACTGCAATCATACATCTACTAATAATGATCACATTTTCACAATCTTGGTGTCAATTTAGGGGTTATTGAGGATGCTGAGTCCATTTATGACCGTTTCATTGTGATCAGAAGTTGTTATGACTCATTTTGTCATAACATTGCAGTAATAAAGGCAAATCCAATGGGGCAAAGTCGGCAAACAGTAAGTGAGCTCATATCTTGGGAATGCTTTGATGTATGTTAACGAAACTTGGTCACATGACAACTGACCCCCTCCCAAGGGTACACAACAAATTTGGTGTAATTTGGCCACTGGGGGGCGCTATAATTAGCGAACCTGCGTTTAGAGGTTACAGTATATCATGATGATGTTGGGTTAGCAAAAAAAATCCAATGGCTAGTCATACTCTTCATACTCATATTGATGATCATTGCAAATTTTACCCACTCATTATAAACAATTGCCCATTTTGGATTTTCCTGAAAGAGAAACTAGATCATCAGCAGTCACAACTTTGTTTGGCCCCCTCATTGCTGCTTGCCAATTTTTGTCAAAGATAACTATTTCAACACAAGATATGTCTTTTAATTCTATCTAATGACACAAAGCTGAGAATCACATTGCTAAGATACAGACAGAAGATACAAGAAGACAAAATTATCAAATGATGCCATTTGTAATGGATCGCAGCTAAAAATCGTTATGTAAAAATGTATGAAAATCAATATCGGATGAAATGAGAAAATTATCTTTTTCTTGTAAACAACTTAAGTGTGACAAGCAGTATGACACAAAATACCCCAGAAATGTTTCACTATCAGTAAACTGAAGAGTGTGTGTTATATGAAAGTCTCGATTTCAATTTGAAATTTGGAGCAAGAAAATCTAAACCGAGAGATGAGAGAGGAAAAATCACATGTAAAATTCTAGCTCTCTAAATAAGGTGGTTCTTCAAATCCAAAGGATAGGAGAAACCCTATGAGCCCTAGGCTGTTTTAAGGGCATTTCCATACCTTTAGTTGGAAGCATTTATCCTGGTCATTGTAAGTGCCATTCACACATGCTACATAATACAAGAACCATGGTGGAGGGATACTTTGGAGCTGAGCAATTTACAGAAATATGTGGTGTGTGCCTTACAGAAATAAATGTCAATTTTGATTTAGTGATGAGAAATGACTTCACACTTTTTGTGCTCCATATTTGTGACACGAGCTGATCTAACCTGACTTGTTTGCGTGGCACACATGACGTGCACACATGATGATTCTCTATAATAACTTTTTACTGCATCGCAATGAACAAAGTAAAGGCAAAAAAGTGTTTATTTGTCAAACAAATTTGGATGCAATATGAGTCTTGAATTGGATAACATACAGGAATTTGCTAGGATCTCAAAATGGGATTATGAATGTGCCTTGCCATAGAGAAACACATGATAATGTTGGATTATGAACATAAGCTATTATGCCACAAAAAACACACAAAAACATGGGGTAAGTGGAGCTAAATGAAGTTATTATTTTGCTGTCACTTCGTCTCTTTCATGTATGGAAGCCCGTTTCCGCCACTTGGTGGAGAAAAACTGGCAGATACTAAGTCATAATTATGAGATGCAAAGTCGTAATTATGAGATAGAAAGTCATAATTATGAGATAAAAAGTCATAATTATGAGATAAAAAGTCGAAATTATGAGATAAAAAGTCATAATTATGAGATAAAAAGTCGAAATTATGAGATAGAAAGTCATAATTATGAGATAAAAAGTCATAATTATGAGATAGGAAAGTCGAAATTATGAGATAAAAAGTCATAATTATGAGATAAAAAGTCATAATTATGAGATAAAAAGTCGAAATTATGAGATAGAAAGTCATAATTATGAGATAAAAAGTCATAATTATGAGATAGGAAAGTCGAAATTATGAGATAAAAAGTCATAATTATGAGATAAAAAGTCGAAATTATGAGATACTTTCTCATAATTATGAGATGGTAAGTCATAATTATGAGATTATAATAAAGTCGTAATTAAGATTATAAAGTCAAAATTTTGACTTTATTGGTTGGTAGCCTGCCTTGACCTCGCATCACTTCCTTCCTGTTCAAAACTGTTGTCGGTAGTGTTGTGCACGTTCACACTCTTCAGTAGC
The DNA here is from genome assembly GCF_963854185.1 of Sardina pilchardus. Lineage (NCBI taxonomy): Eukaryota > Metazoa > Chordata > Actinopteri > Clupeiformes > Clupeidae > Sardina > Sardina pilchardus. Next base: position 9,722,983 of record NC_084999.1, on the reverse strand, counting down.
CGGACTACCTAAATCTAACAAGTTAGGATTATTAAAACAATATTTGAGATGGGAAAGTGGTGCTAAATTTCCATAAACTTTATTTAGTGAATGGGTAAAGCCGTTTGTAAGCAAAATCAAGAAAAACGATCTTTTAGTTCTGTTTACCGTTACCTAGCAACCCCAACAACAAGTGAGTGAATAATTAGTATTCTCCTCTCCTAACTCAACATAGCGTAGTGCAGCGGATTAATGACTGGTTTATCACGCCCGAGACGTGGGGTTCGAATCTCCGTGGAACTGCTGTTGTTTTGCATGTCAAAGTACGATCGATTACTTCTTTTTTCTTAGATGACGTTACCTCGCGGCAAATAAGAGTTTGTGCTTTTTGAACCTGTCAAATATATATATTTATTATAGGTTCAAAAAGCACAAACTCTTATTTGCCGCGAGGTAACGTCATCTAAGGAAAAAGAAGTAATCGATCGTACTTTGACATGCAAAATAATGGAAGTTCAACTGGGATTCGAACCCTATATCTCGGGCATGATAATCCAGTCATTAACCCGCTGCACTACGCCATGTTGGGTTGGAGAAGGAGAATACTAATTATTCACTCACTTGTTGTTGGGGTTGCTAGGTAACGGTAAACAGAACTAAAAGATCGTTTTTCTTGATTTTGCTTACAAACGGACGGCTTTACCCGTTCACTGAATAAAGTTTATGGAAATTTAGCACCACTTTCCCATCTCAAATATTGTTTTAATAATCCTAACTTGTTAGATTTAGGCAGGCCGGCGACTGAAGAGTGTGAACGTGCGCAACACTGCCGGCAACAGTTTTGAACGGGAAGGAAGTGATGCGAGGTCAAGGCAGGCTACCAACCAATAAAGTCAAAATTTTGACTTTATAATCTTAATTACGACTTTATTATAATCTCATAATTATGACTTACCATCTCATAATTATGAGAAAGTATCTCATAATTTTGACTTTTTATCTCATAATTATGACTTTTTATCTCATAATTATGACTTTTTATCTCATAATTTCGACTTTTTATCTCATAATTATGACTTTTTATCTCATAATTTCGACTTTTTATCTCATAATTATGACTTTTTATCTCATAATTATGACTTTTTATCTCATAATTTCGACTTTCCTATCTCATAATTATGACTTTTTATCTCATAATTATGACTTTCTATCTCATAATTTCGACTTTTTTTCTCATAATTTCGACTTTTTATCTCATAATTATGACTTTGCATCTCACAATTATGACTTTTTATCTCATAATTATGACTTTCTATCTCATAATTACGACTTTGCATCTCATAATTATGACTTAGTATCTGCCAGTTTTTTTCCACCAAGTGGCGGAAACGGGCTTCCATATTCATGACCTAGAAGGTTGTATGGTATCTGTGGATAGCTCTGTGTCTCCTCTTTCATCTGACATGTGTGCCATAGCTTTCTGATCTTTGGTTCAAGAGTAAATCAAACGAGATTAATGGTAGCCTAAGCTATAAACTAATCCAGCGCGAACTTTATGGGCGCTGCCATCTTGAATATCGCCATTACTGCGTGCCTGCGAGTGTGACGAGTGACACTTGCCTGTGCTTTTCAATGAAAGCATCCTGTCAGAGAATGTCTAACAAGAGGTCCCGCTCATGAATGAAAATGTCAGGTGAAAGGGAACATTGGATCAATGATGTCAGACTGTACCAAAACTTACCAATGAAGGTAATTTATTAACACCCTAAAGTATTAAGACATGTATTAATGACAGCTAACCTCTGCAACAGCCGCCTATGGAACCAACGGGCTAATTTCTTAGCAGCCAGGCACGCAGTAATGGCGGCGTTGTGTTACTTCCGTGTTTCGCTGGATTAGTGTAAATGACATTATTATTTGTTTGTCACTGTCTATTTTTATAACACAGAAGGATCGATGTATTTGGTATCAATGGAAAGCTCTGTTTCTCCTCTTTCATCTGATATGCATGCATGTCTGTGCGATCCCGGGTTCGTGAGTAATTCAAGCGAGAGTAATGGATGTGCGGGTGAACGCAGAGAGCAGTATAGACTATAAATATGATATACTTTGATTTAATTTAATGACAAGTGTTTAGTCTCGTTGGAAAGCCCCAGTTCTGCTCTTTCGTGTAATAAAGGCCTCATCTCGCTGCAACTAATAATTGCGGAGCAATGTGACAGAGAAGAATGGGAGCGTTTTTTGACGCACTTGGTCAATAGGGCTCATAGGGTTAAAAGGGATCCATTACAAATGGCATCATTTGATAATTTTGTCTTCTTGTATCTTCTGTCTGTATCTTAGCAATGTGATTCTCAGCTTTGTGTCATCAGACAAAATTAAAAGACATATCTTGTGTTGAAATAGTTATCTTTGACAAAAATTGGTAAGCAGCAATGAGGGGGCCAAACAAAGTTGTGACTGCTGATGATCTAGTTTCTCTTTCAGGAAAATCCAAAATGGGCAATTGTTTATAATGAGTGGGAAAAATTTGCAATGATCATCAATATGAGTATGAAGAGTATGACTAGCCATTGGAATTTTGCTAACCAACGTCATCATGATATACTGTAACCCCTAAACGCAGGTTCGCTAATTATAGCGCCCCCCAGTGGCCAAATTACACCAAATTTGTTGTGTACCCTTGGGAGGGGGTCAGTTGCCATGTGACCAAGTTTCGTTAACATACATCAAAGCGTTCCCAAGATATGAGCTCACTTACTGTTTGGCAACTTTGCCCCATTGGATTTGCCTTTATTACTGCAATGTTATGTAAAAATGAGTCATAACAACTTCTGATCACAATGAAACTGTCATAAATGGACTCAGCATCCTCAATACCCCCTACATTGACACCAAGATTGTGAAAATGTGATCATTATTAGTAGATGTGTGATTGCAGTCAGTATCCTGGCCAAGGTGAGAAAGCGCCCCCCAGAGGAGGGGCAAAACGGGGTCAGAAAATTTGCACCCCGTCATTTTTCAACAGTAGGACCCCAAATCAAGCAAATAAAACAAAAAAATCTATTTTAGCAAAAAAATCCTACGGGACCATTATTTCATGACAATTCGTACCCCACTAACAAGACAGGAGCAGAGGCCACCCTGACTGACAGCCACGTCCCAGACTGGAGTGGCTGAGTGAGCGAGCGAGAGAGGGAGGGAGAGAGGGAGTGGGTGAGGAGGACTCAGGTGCTGAGTGACACAGATCGACTTAGACGGGGTCCTCGCTGGATATGTCCAAACAGCTGAGCAGTCAAAAGCAGGGGAGTTTGACCCTGGATACTCCTCAAAAGTCAAACCGTCTAAAATTCCAGATGAACGGTTTCCTAAACATCTGTGGTGAAATAATAAATAGAGTGGCGAGTTTTAAATGCCGGTTTTTAAGGTCGTTTGTCACACTAGACTATTTGCATATCAAAGCCCCGGCCATGACAGATTGCTTACTGTAATCACTGCACTGCTTTATTTGTCCGACACAAATGAACAAATAAACAAATCAAACAGATATGTCTGGACAGGTTTATAACTGCACCGCACACTCTGTCATTTGGAGACCAATCTGGGGCCCTCCCTTGATGTGTAAAGGGAGCACCAGAGGTAGCGTTATGAAAGAGTTGTTAAAACGCTGTGTGGAGGCATTTGTCACTGACAGCTGTGTGCCGGGCATGCCATTACAAGGAAAACCCTGGACAGTCAATGGCCTTGAGGTGTTTGCTACCCGTGTGATGAATTGCCAGGGCAATGGGTGATTGATAGATCTTGTTTCATTCCATAAAACATAAAAGACTTTGCCCGAGCCTTGGTCATTCTGCATAGGAAGGACAGGATTGAGTCTGCGAGTCCTAGCTTCAGTCTGGGTGCGTGTGCATGTGTGTGTGTAGGTGTGTATAGGCGCGTGTGTGTGTGTGTTTGTGTTTGTGTGTGTGTGTGTGTGTGTGTGTGTGCACGTGCACACATAAATGTTTCTGTAGGAAGGACAGGGTGTGAGTGTGTGTGTGTGTGCATGTGTGTGTGCATGTGTTTGTGTGTGTGTGTGTGTGTTTGTGTGCATGTGTGTGTGCCCGTGCATGTGTGTGTGTGTGTGTGTATGTGTGCGCGCATGTGTGTGTGCTTGTGTGTGTATGTCCTGCGTGTGTGTGTGTGTGTGTCCTGCGTGTGTGTGTGTGTGTGTGTGTGTGTGTGTGTGTGTTTGTCTGTGTGTGCATGTGCATGATGCACATATCTGTGAGTGTCCATCTGCACAATTGCATGCTACCAGCAGACCACAGAGCAGGACACAAGATCTAATGGAATTTTACAGTATCCAGGTTAAGTTATTAAATCATGTCAGAGGCTGCTATTTTTAGCATTCATCAAAACCGGACAGCAGGCAAGATTAAGTTATTGCTAATAGATAGTCCCTGTATACCCCTGGCAATGCAGCAATAAATTGGAAAGGGAGGCATACATTTAGAGTTTAGTACTGAAGGCTAAACAAAGTGTCATATAGTTGCCATGGAAACAAATCACAGAATCAATATGTTGAATGTAAAGTCTTTTCCAAATCATTTTCATATTTTAACAAATAGATACATCCTGAATAAGAGTAAAATGTGTAAGACTAAATAAGTCCCCAGGCAATCTGAAAAATCATCGCAATTCTTATCCCCCAGGCTGCTCAAACATCCGTGAACCTTTTTATTGTTTCAATTCTTCTGTTCTAGTGCTCGTTCCATCACTGAACACTATTCCAAAAACAATATGGACCTTGTCAGGAATTAATGCTGTGTGTCCATTTTCAAATTGCCATTTCATGGTTTGCATGCGTGATCCCCTTGAATTGCGTTTGCTGGCCGGTCTCTTTGCATTTCATCTGATGCGCTCACCAAGGGGTTCATTGAGCCTGTGGTGCAGCGAGGAGAGAGGCTTCATAGTCTATCACAGCAGACAAAAGGACCAGCGACCGAATCTCACTTCTATTTCCCTGTCCCTACACACACAGTAGCAGCACAAGCACTTTTACCATTAGCCATTTTAACTCATGGGACGTGGAGGTTCTGCTCGAGAAACAGCACTGAACATTTATTAATTCAGCATTTACATGAACATTTATTCATTCAGGACATGCTTTTGTCCAAAGTGACTATTTATGGTTTATTTTAGCTCTGCGCTTCAAGTGATGAATAGTGAAAGATTATTAATGCCTTGGAACATTACTATTTGATACAAAATATAAAAGAAAACAAACCAGAGAATATCAATACCAGCATCTTCTAAAGACGAGATTTTCATATGAAAAATGTTCCCCTTGGAATTATAAGGTTCGACCTGCGTTCTGAGTAGTTCTGAGCCATGAGCTTCAAAGCTTTAGAATTTCATAGAGTTAAAATATGTAGGCTACGGGATAATGGACGACACGCCGTGCGGTTATTCAAAGTTAATGCACGTTCTAGACGGTGATACGGCCCGACGCGAAGCGGAGGGACGTTCCGTCTAGAAAAGTGCATTAACTTTGAATAACCGTAGGCCTACGGCGTGAAGTCCATTATCCCGCTTATTCCACTGTTGCCACTGCGTTGTGTTCGTTTCCGGTGCTAATTTAAATGTTTTAATCGCTAGAACTGTGTTGTTTGTAGAACTACTTTTCCCAGACACATTTCAACTAATTTCTCAAACTGCGGTTACTAGTTCTAAATGGATGGTTGCTATGGCCAAAAGCCAGTCGTTAGTTCTAATCTCCCGTTGTCAAGCTGGCATATCCCAGGATTCTGATGAACGTTAACTTTGAAAGATTGCTACTTTTCTTAGCCTACTGCCACCTAACTAGCTAAATGACACCTCTGTCATATGCTAAACGTTACTATGATCTGAACGTCTGTATTTTACAGCTTCTATGTAACGTGACAGTGCATTTAAACTTCACAACGAGTTTGGCGAATTAATATTCAAGTGTGATACGGTCAAAAACAATGGAACTACTTCATAGCCGTGCGTATATCTAAAGTTAATGCACACCCTTATAGAACGCAGGACAATGGGGAACTCAACCGAGCAGTGGAATACAGTAAGTAAGGGATAATCAACGACGCGCCGTGCGTTTATAGGAAAATAATGCACGTTCGAAGTGGTAATAAGGACCCGACGCCGCAGGCGGAGGGGACTTTACACTTCGATAAGTGCATTATTTTCCTATAAACGCACAGGGCGCGGAGTTGATTATCCCGCTTATACCACTGCTACTATCATTTTCGTTTATATTGCCGCTGTCTTAGATACAACATTGCTGTTTTTACCGTTACATTCACATTGGCGAATTAATATTCAAGTGTAATAAGCCCAAAAGAAGGGAACTACTTCATAGCCGTGCGGTATATAGAAAAATAATGCACGTTCCAAATAGCGCATCACAATAGGAAATTTGACCAAGCAGTGGTATAGAGAATCCAGCGCCGGATTCGTCTATAAGGAACAATAATATGTTGGAACAATATGTGGAAGAAGCCTCTCTTCTTTAGATATAATGTCCAAAAATGCACATACAGTACAACTTCAAGAAACACCTCACTTCACCTTATGCAGTTGTCACAGAACAAGAATATGTCAATCATGTCAGAAAGCACCTTGTAATCCTAAGGGGATAAAATGTATGTTGTTTTCACACAAACGAATGCATTTCTGTCTTTTCTGCTGACCTTCCAGTCCCCTGACCATAGGGCAGACAGAGGTCGTCTCTGTACATCTACTGTATCAAACCACAGATCAGGATAGATACCTGAGAGTGATTACATGTTGGGTCTCATCCACGCATTCGCAGCATTCCTTTGACTGGACACTCACCCTTCAGGGAAGGAGCGTTTTCAGTACGTACAAAGACTGTAGCTTCATGACACATACACTGTGCATACTGTATATTGAACAGAGTTGAAATGTCCATCATTCAGATGAAATCCAAATCAATCCCATTCGATAAATCGTGTGCGTGTGTGTGTACTGTATGTGTGCGTGTGTTTGCTAGCAACAGTTTCACGCCAAACTTCTCTTAGATAAATACAAGTCATTTAGCAATTTAACAAGTTCTGCCACTTGAGTCATCTCACTGTAATAACTGAATGAGGTTATTGGACATTAATTAACGAGTGTGATGAATGCATGTCAGACACTGACACCTGATTAACATGCACACTGTACCGTTATCCTCTCGTTATTAACTTCCTGACCGCAGAATATCGAGCCTCTAACAGTCTCTGGCATTTCACTTTATTACTTCCCTGTGTCGCTTACGTGAAGAAAGAAGACACAGCCAGTGTTTGGCTGCATGTTGTCACATTCATATTTCATGGCTTCTGTGCGGGGGGGATTTTGTAGCATAAGAGAGGGGACTGTGTCTGCAGGAGAGGAACTGTGGGGTGTCTATCAAAACACGGAAGGCGAGCGCTCCCAGAACAAAAGAGTGGTGGCTTTGCGCAGCGTGTCTGCTCGTAATTAAATGCTGATACGGGATTTAATGCTGCCTTGTCTGTCTGTCAAAAGGCAAAGTGAGCGAAGACAGACTCTCAAATTAAATTCAGCTCGGCGGCAAGGGAGAGGAACAGAACAAGGGGGGGGGGTTATGTCATAATTCAACACGGCCAGACCTTGTCTGCCATTAGGGAGTCTTAATGTGAGTTTAAAAAAAGGGTGGAGGTGTGGGGGGTCGGGGATGGGGGGTGGGGGGGTGGTTACAATATGACACCTGCTGACTCAGCTGGCTCTGTTTGCTGGGGTGGGGCCCAGCAGTGGTGATGTTTGGGTGCGTATGGGGGAGGGACTGTAGGTATTGGTGTGGTGTGTTTGTGTGTGTGTGTGTGTGTGTGTGTGTGTGTGTGTGTGTGTGTGTGTGTGTGTGTGTTTGTAAGACATAGATGTTGAATATGGGAAGGTGTTGGTGCTGGGACAGCTCCCTGGTTGGGCTGCTTGTAAGGCGGGCGGCCGTGCTCCAGTGGTCCTGTTCTAGAGGCTGCTCGTGCTCGCTCGTGATGGCTCACATTCTGAAGTGTTCCCAGAGCTCTGCGGCAGCATACTGCAGCCCGTGGAGTCAAGCTGTGCATCAGTGAATAGCATATCACTATCTGCAATGTCACTGTGCCTTACCCTTCACCACACACACACTCTCTCTCACACACACATGCACACGCACACTCACACACACACACACATATAAAAGAGTGCTCCTTTTCACAGCGATCCAAGCCCACACATTTCCAGAAAAAAAAAGTCTTTCTTTATTTCACATTCATTGTTGGGGTAAATGTGGTGGCTCATGTGGCTGCTAATGCGGTCTAATGATAGTTTTGATACTGATGGAAGAGGAAGCTGCTTTCACTGCCGCTGAGCCCATTTGTTCCCGAGAACAATAAACAAAACGCATGTCCTCTCCATACCCTTTTCGGTTCAGTCCAAACACCTCAAGAGGCACACATCCGGATGAGTGGTGCGTTATCTTATCATCACACCTAATGGTCTTCTGAACGGTATGGCCCCTATGGAGAAGACCATGGATAGTGTGAATGGCGTTAATTCTAGGAATAAATGAAAGAAAAAGCCTTTTTTTCTGTCCATATCAGTATACTGTAGTGTTTTCACTTGGTAATTTTGCTTGGGAAATGCTGCTAAAAAACAGTGGGGTACAATGATGTACTAACGCAATGATGGTGGTTATTTACAATCTGCAAATCGTCCCCTTAATGGAATTGTAAGGTTCTATCTGCACTCTGAGTATTTCTGAGATATTGAGCTTCAAAGTTTTAGAACTCGAGTTATATAGATGAGTGGGACAAGTATCTTTAGATATAATGTCCACAAATACAAACAACTTCAAGAAACACCTCACCTGACCTTATTAGGTTGTTATCGTCAACCTATCGACACCATATCATATGTGTGTAGATTTGAACAAAATCTGGTTTGGTTCTTACAGGGTCTTTTACCTCCTATAATATCAACACATTTTGTTTACCACGCTCGGAGTGTAGTGCTGGCCGGGTGGGTTCCCATTATCGTCCTTTCACACAGTACATCAAAGAATCTAGAACAGAGCAAGATGGATCACAGGCAGGGATAATACGATATATTAAAGTACGTTCTATGACTCCATGGGCGCCATTTTGGTAAGCTCAGGTGTCATCACAGATGCTGGCTACCGTGCTGAACCGATCCATCTTGATCCGCTCTAGAATCTTTGCTGTACACCAATGGTTAACTCGTCGCTAATCAAAATTCCACTGGAGCTCCAAGCGGTTTTGTACATGCAGACTTACAATAGTCTTTTACAGCTAATCGAGTCCCGGTAAAATGTCATTTTTGGTACATAGCTAATTTAGATACGCTTATGGTGTGGGTGCTTGCGCTTCTTTATGAATCCTCCATCTTAGTTTGTATAGCAATGAATATTAAGTGACACATACACGTGAGGACGATAATTGGTGTCCGTCCGATACAGAACTAGAATTAGTCAATATCTCAACTTTGCGTCAGAGGATCAGGCTAAGGCCTTAGGGTTGTTTGCTCAAAAAAGGTTGAGGACCACTGTTCTAAGGGGACGAAATATCACCGGAGTTGGGTTGGTAGCAATGACGAGGGAGAAATGTTGTAAATATTTGTTTTCTTCAGTTTGTCTCTGTGGAAGTGCCACTCCGAAAATGCAATGTGCTTTAGGCGTATTGTAAAAGCACCCAACAAATGCATTTTCCATTTCATCCTTCATGTTCATGTGCCTTCATGTTTTGTGTGTCTGCCATTAAAGATACTCATTGCCACGGCAACGTTGATGGTGGCTTTGGTGACTCATTGCTCCCTCATTATGAGGAGAGAGAGAGCGAAAGAGTAAGAGAGAGAGAGAGTGAGTGAGAGGAAAGAGCGACAGAGAGATGAAAGATCGAATGAAATGATCAATGACTCACAAAGGAAAGGTAAGAGCACCAGGTACGTACAGTATGAATGGGCACCTGAACCTGCACTGAGTGATTTTCACACGTGATGTCAATTTTTCAATGAGGGGACCTTATCTGAAATGACCAGAGAACCATGAAAGGAAATGAATACGACATATATACAAGGGGTAACTCTGTCAGACCAACTTGTAGCCTACTTTTTATCTTTTATTAACACTGGGGCATATCTGTGCAGTAAGCCAGCTAAGCAGGCGAATACACAACAGTGGGATTCAGTGCTGTTGTTTTTTTGGTTGCCTTGGCCAAGGTCCCAGCTGATCAAATTCTGTTGTGCAACATTGTACATTGCTGGGCTAATGGAAAGTAAACATTTGGCTTGGGGGGGGGGGGGGGGGGACTCACCCTCAGTTCAGAGCAGGTGGTGTCGCTCTCCACCACAGCCAGCAACCTAATTAACCCAGGTGTAATTGTGCACCTTCTATCTGATAGTAGCGGCTAATATTTGCGGCCTCCCCTGCACTGACCAGGACATACGGTCGAGTCCAGCTGACAGTCCTCGTCGGATCAGAGTTGCCTCGACGTGGGCCCGTGGTGATAGACTGGCTGACGGCATTTCAATGTTCAACTCAGTGAGTCAGTGTTAATCTTACAGGCTGTGGCAAGTGTGCGACGTGTGTATATGTGTGTGTGTGTGTGTGTGTGTGTGTGTGTGTGTGTGTGTGTGTGTGTGTGTGTGTGTGTGTGTGTTGGGATAGCTTCTGGGTGCGTTGCATAGGCGGCACCGGGTGCTCGGCGGTCACAGCAGTTACCTCTGATTAATGTACGCTGCTCAAAAGCTTTGGGGCAGGGGGGGGGGGGGGGGGGGGGGGGGGGGGGAATGATCGGGCGGGCGAGCAATTGTTCAGTTTAATAGTGTACCCCCCCCCCCTCCTCCTTTGCCCTCCTCCCCATGTCTGTGAGCTCATGGCAAACAGGCACTTCGGTCTCCACGGACCTGTCACTCAACATCATGGCTCCGCTCTCGCCTGATAACTACATGATCTCCGACGGCAGAGCGAGTCTGTGAGCAATAAGGGATTACCGCGGAGACCAGCCGGCGTAAACCAAGCACAAGTCTTCTCTCTCCGTGATGAGAGAATAGATGGATCGAGGCGAGACGGCCGGCCGGCAGGGCGGAGGAGATTTACGAGCCCAGCGAGCCACAGACACGGGGAACTGCCAGAGAAAAGAGAAGAGGGCATTAAACCATTTCTGGAGTCGGCTCTTGTTCCCCTTATCCTGGCCTCTAAACGACATCAAATACTGCAACTGCTCTCTTTTTCTCACTGTGCAGATAATTGGAAAACAATTTAAATTACGACCCACTTAAAGCATTACCTTCAGCACTTAATTACTTACTAACTCAAATGAAGGTGATTCACCATGCGAAGGAATACACCTGAGTGGTGTTAACTAAAGGGATGCTCGCAGGAGTAATTGACCCCAAAAGACTATGAACCTCAAACTGAACAGGAGGTCCATTTGCGTTCCATTAATGTTCAGGTCTATGGTTATGTTAATGCTTTAATCAATGCTTTATTAACTTGACCCTATCAACAAGCAGGCTAGAGATGTGCAACCGATTGAAAACGTTTAAATTGATATTTGGATACATACTAAGACGGACTGGTCATAGTAATTTTGAATAGCTTCAACCTCTCTCAGTTTGTGTGCATGAGTATACTGATGTATGTTGTTGATGAAGTAAGCCAGAACGCCACAGATTAAACTCCCTCCATAAGCAGTCATTTGTCAACCAGGAACTAGCTACTCAACCAACGACAGTGGTTAATGGGGTCGACATTTAACTTCACTGTTGCTCCATTGGGCTGATGGGACTGTTTACATTAAAATGACTGCACATCTAAAATCATATTTTGTAGGCACGGCCCTTTACAACCTCATTAAACCGAAGCAATGGAGCAATTCGCCCTCTATTTGTTGTCGCAGATATGGCTATTATATGAGTAACTCTTATTAATGGGCCGTGTTTGAGGGTTAGGAAATATATCATCATAATCCTTTCATAACCTCTTCAGGATTGCTGTTGTAGTGCCTGATTCTAGATTATCACTGTGGCACAACCATCTTAGACGGGTCTCTATTTCTTTACCAACGCTGTGCTAGGTACTGTTTTACTAATGTGCTGGAATAGGTGCTTACTGTAAGTGATAATAACATGTAATAAAGTTGTTTTCGATCCTATGCAATCCCTATTGGCAACTGCACAGCATATTCAGTCTAAATCATGATTATGCAGAACCTCTGCAAATCAATCCCTTCAATGGTAGCAGTGACTTGTGGTATATCTATATGGATAGTTCCAAGTAGACAAAGTTAGCAAAGTTATTCAGGGAGTCGAAACATTTGCTATGATAGCTATTGGCCAGATAGGGGCAAGCATCAGCATGTTTCAAGGCGACATAATTGATTTATGGCAGTGGGAGTGAGAGAGGGAGGAGGAGAGAGAGAGAGAGAGAGAGAGAGAGAGAGAGAGAGAGAGAGAGAGAGAGAGAGAGGGAGAGAGAGAGATCAGTGGCCCTGTCTTCATTAATCAGACTTTACGCCATACGCCGAGCCACGGAGGCAGATCGGAGGGGGATCATAATGCTCTATGTCAGGACCCCACCACTGCAGAGGCACGGCCGTCTCCACGGCTGCCCGTCTGCACAGGTGCGAGCACACACACACACACACACACACACACACCAGCAGCAGGGCTTAATGGACCTTAAAGGACAGAGGGGAGACGTGACCGTAGCTTGCAGGCCACTGGCTTGACAGTTGGAAAAGAAAACCTCGGGAGGAAAAATACCCTGGTGGTCTGATCGCAGCATCTATTGGATCTGACTCCTGTCAGAACACACCACGTTATTATGCAGACCGAAACATACCTAGTGGTTTACATATTTAGAAAAAAATATTTTAGGCTATTTAATACTGCGGACAACATGCTTTAGTTTACTAACTGTATATTCCTGTGTAGTAAAACTGTTGTTGTAGGAGCCTTTTAGTGGTCACTCACTCTGTCCTGTGTGTGCAATATGGTGTCGATATGCATTTCAATCTTATTGAATTCATATTTCAAAGACAACATGTTTAATGGATATGTGTAAACCAATTAAACCTTTTCTAAAACTTGCAGGAGGTGTCACTTTACACCCTGGAGTCTAAATCCCCGAAGAGTGCCCATCACTGACGTCAAGCATCACAAAAGCACCAGGGTTTAGAAAAAAAGAGCCTAAATTTAACATTCCCTGCTATTCTTGCTAATCAGTAGCTTTTCATGCCATTTCCTCATGAAAGAGATGTAACACTTTCAGTGAGAAACAGATGCCCACACGCCCACGGAGTCACACACACACACACACACACGCGCGCGCGCGCGCACACACACACACACACACAAACACACACACATCTGCATCAAAATAATCTTGGCCACTCATCTTTTGAAGATGTGCCAAAAATCCCTTGTGAATCCTTTCAGTGACAACGGAAGAGACAGCAGGTTGGCACTTAGGTGCCCAGGGCTTTCAGACTTGGAAAGGGGGACAGAGATCCCCTGAGCCCTGCTGGACTAGTCCTGGTGCGTCATGGAACGATATATAGCAGACAGAGCTTTGGGTAATGTCTCTTAAAAAAGTAACAATCTTACAGACTCATCACTGTGAGAAGGTGACCAGCTTACGTGCTAAGAAAAGAGCAGGGCGAGAAACACAAAATGAGAAATGACAGCTCCTTTGAAATGCCTCCGGCAGTTTGGTTTTCCCAGTCTTGAGCCCAAAGGGCACATCCCACGTCTGAACACCTAAAGTCCGCATCAATACAGTTAAATGGCTACCTCTCGCCTTCAGCGTAGTTTCACATCTCATGGTGGTATTTATAGTCACTTCTCTGTAGAGAAGTGGACGTCTTCCTCCAAACCTGTGTGTGTATTGCATGTAGTGGTCAATGATTTCCAATTGTTTAATTTATATTCATTTAAAAAAGGTTTACAAAACACAATGTTTTTAAGGCCGTCATTTTCATCGTCCTTGCTTTGCAGGCACCAGTGTCGCTTGCCTATTATTACCTCTTATGTTTTTCATCAGGGTTTGTTTGTTTGTTTCTGCCTGTCTGTTTGTTAGCAAGATAAAACAAAAAGTTATGGGTGATTTTCAATGAATTCTTCAGGACTGAAATGACCCCAGGAAGAAGCCATTCGATTTTGGGAGAGATGCGGACCACCGCCTGAACCCAGGAGGCAATTATGTTTTCGCTTGGTGGTCTGTACTCTCAGAGTGCTTTTCTAGTTAACATTTGCCTTCATTTATTTGTCTGACACTTTCATCCGATAAAACTTACAGCAAGAGAGTAACATTCAAGCTCCCGTGCAGAGGAGACATTATCTAGGAGTTAATGGAAAATACAGAAAAATATGTCAAGTCTGTTGTTAGCAAAACATCTCTCTGTGTGATGTATGACCCTAGTCTACACTGCTTCAAGAAATCTAGACATATTCCACAAGCAAGCAGACTTTAATGTCAATGTTTTGTGCTACTAGGACTGCATTTACATAATTCCTTGTTGTTGACTAAAATAGACAAATCCATGTCTCTCTCTCTCTCTCTCTCTCTCTCTCTCTCTCTCTCTCCCTCCCTCCCTCCTCCCCTTCACTACTACTGTTGCTTATATCTAACCTTATAGTGCAGTACCTTGAGTGAGTTGCTCTGTGGACTCTGTGGCGATGACAATGGACTCTGCTGCTGCAGCATCAGCGTGCTCCTCCTGCTTGCACTCCTCTAGGGAAGAGAGTGAATCATCCCAACTCAAGGCTGATGAGAACAGATAAGCAGGGTTTATAATAAACATACTGTAGGTCTACTACACACACTATATTTGTTACTCTCCCACATACACACACACACACACACACACACACACACACACACACACACACACACACACACATCAATCTAATAATCTAACAGCAAGGCAAGGCAAGGCAAGGCGATTTTATTTGTATAGCGCATTTCATACACCAGGCAGTTCAATGTGCTTTACAGAAACTTGAGAGAATAGTACAGCTGAAGAAAGCACAGACGGTGAGGAGGCATAATGCAGCATACAATATAGGCTACCTACCAGCATACAATATACCTAACTGGACTAACATTGATTACGTCAATACATAAGCCATGTACTGAATCAGTCCAGCTGATTTCTTGTGGCAGCCTAACTGTAATGCCCTTAGAATTCCCAGTGCTGACCTGCAAACGCGACACACAGACACAACAGGAAAGCTAGTATAGCTAGAAAGCTCGTCAGCCTGCAGAATCACATCAATTTGGGTCTGACATTAAGCACACACGAGCAAGCCACACAACCTGCATGGAAACGTATGGAAACATGCACGGGAAAGAAAACAACAACACGAGCTATAGCGCAATTAGCTGTCTCATAAGGATATTTTATGACTTTGGCTAGTGAGGGTGCATCTTGCACAGGCTTTTCATCTGAGCTATAACCAGTGGAAAGGGCACAGGAAGACATGACTGATGTCGCAAAAATGCTAATTGTTGTGAAAGGACACAATCCCGACATGTAACAGATTTGCGTGTGTGGGGAGGCAGAGAGCGTGCAGCTCATTGTGTCACTCAAATCCCACACTGTGCATCTCTGAGGCAATGGAAGTGGGTGCTGTGAGTATGACTACAAGGAGAAGAGCCTTTGAAATCACTGCGCACAAAAGCACGCTTTTTCTCAGGAGAGCATGCTGACAAGCACACACTGACAACTTACCATGGCCTCATCAATCCAGTATTGATGAACTGACACCTTACTGTGTAAATAGACTTCTGGCTTGTATTTATGTATTCGACTTTATTTATTCACCAAACACAGATTTTGTATAAACATGAAAAGCTGCATGAGCATGCTGTCTTCACTCAATATGTATGTCTTCAGATCAAGGTCAGGTGTCACTGCACAATATTTTTGTATATTGAAAGAATTTGCTCTCATTTTAGTCTCCTTTTACTAGATTGTGCACAATTTATTAAGCCAAGGGAACAATTTATTAAAAATGAGCACACAATTAAGTAATCCGTGTGAACAATTTAAAATGAGAACGCAAGTTAGTACAATGAGCTGTCTTGATATACATGAAACAAATCTTGCAATGATCCCTCCAGGTTTCCATAAAGTCGTTGCTTTTCACTTGCGGAAACTAAAACCAATATCCGCCATCTTTCTTCTAAAGGGATACCTTTCCGGAAATGTCGCTGCTGCAGCTGGCAACGCTTTAACAACACTTTATTAACATTTCCGGAAAGGTACGGACTCGATTAAATTCATTCTGGGCTCTCTATCCGACCACATAAAGACGTGGGGATACTTCGGTTTGGCTTTAGGGACCCTCTACTCACTACCACGTAAGTGTAGTGTTGTTTGGAACAGTAGAAGAGGTATAAAAATAGCGTTTTGTAGCGGCGAAAGGACATGCCCGCGTCACTTCCAGGCTAACGAGTTTTGGCTAAAAACGGTGAACTCGAACTTTGTCAAAATACATCTGAATGACATGATTTTGGAACTCAACGTATGTACTCCCAATAGTCCGAAAAATTGATCTAAAGTGCATTTCACTCCGGATTATCCCTTTAAGCTAATCTAACAGGCTAGGCCTGTGGTGTGTGGAGAAAGCTGAGAAAGTAACCTTGATGATGCATGGTCATTTTGAAACTGATATGGCAAATGGTGGATACGAAGCTCGATTAGTAGGTTAGTGAGGTATGTTGCACTCAAAGCCAGGGTATGCTGTCATACGAAAGTGGTTCTGTTTTAGCGTCGCTCTATCATGGTGTCTTATGCTGCCAACCAAACCTGGTCAGAAGCAGGTGATAGCTCAAATCGTGTAAAATGACCGCCCTCTGACCTATCCTACTGACTTCTGACCAATAAATCATCTTGAAAAACTAAGTTATCTCACGTGTAAGATTCTCTCATATATCTTGTAGGTGACAGCCTTTGTGTGTTTTAATGTAAATGTGTGCATGCGTTTCTGAATATAAAATGTGTGTGTGACAGAGTGTGTAACTTTAATAGAATGGCTTTTGATGTGGATCTGGTCAACATTCAGTACATTTACATACACAGTTAAGTGCAGAGGAACATCAAGTCCGGCATCAGTTTATTTACCAGAGTATGTCCAACTTCACTATGAAAGGTGGCACTGGCTGGATTGTAAGTATTGAGTCTGTTCCGGTTGACCTATTAAGTCATACATAGGGCTCCTGCAGTGTTGATGCTTGGACCCTTGAAGACAAACCTTACTACATGTGATCGGGTCAGTCTGAATCAGTTGGCTCACGTGTCAGTGGAAATCATGTCAGGGTCTGACAGTGATGTTTGGACAGGAAGGCAAAGGCCAGTAGGTGAAAACAATGGAATCATCCTGAGACCTAATGCAGTCTGTGAACCATTAATTGGCCCCAGTGAGACTGTGTAAATGTATACACACATACTGTATAGACACTCAACTAGCTTCCTGATGAGATTCTATGTCAGTAATTAAAGAGTTTATTTTAAGCATGAAGTAGTAACAGTGCCTATCAGTACTGCCCCATTAGTTTTATAATCATACTATTATTAAGTCTCTTTAGATCTCTGTAGCTGGGCTATGCTACATATAGCAGCCTGTCGTGGATGTGCCTTAGATGAGTTTCTCTAAAGGCAGATGCAGGCGAGCAGAAGTGAGCTTCTTTCTGGACCTCATCAGAGGTGCATTCAAATTGGCCACACAGTGGCAAACGCTCGTAGGTCATGTTTTTCTTTAAACCTTTGTCAAACTCCGTTCCACACGTTCCACTGTATGTACGTGGAGAACTACCTCCTCAGACTGTTTGCGATAGTTTGCAAACATTCACCTACTGTATGTTTGTGAATTTGAATGCACCTGTTCGCAGACGTTTGCCTACATTATACAGAATGTTTGTGAATTCGAATGAACCTCTGCTGAGGTTTCTGGCTCATTAAGAAGAATGGCTCAGGCGTCTCCTCAGGTGTGTGATGGACAGTGTTTCAGGTGTTTCATTGGGCACTGGGCCTCTGCATTGATCTCTGTATGTCCCACCGCGGACTCGTTAGACTGCTGTCACAGCAATTGTCACGCATCTAGTTTATGATGCAGATCCGAGGGGGGGGGGCTACTCCCTGCTGCTGAACACTGTAGCCTGCAGCGTGAGTCTGTTGTACCACACGCTGTGCTGGATGATGATGATTGGTGTTAAATGTGCATGTGATGTAAAGTATATTTAGTGTATAATCACCTCCTCTAAATCTGCAACCGTGCAGTTTTACTGTGGCGGGATCTCATTAAGCTCATTCTGCATCATGGCGACAGTGACACTAGATGATGGCTACTTTATTACATTGATTAAAAAACAATCTATTCAGTGAATTCAATTCTGGCCCCCGCGTTTTCCCTCTTAGGCTTGAGAGTATATCTTTGCGAAAGGAACAATACGATTCTTGTTTATAATGCACTTTCGTGAATGTCAGAAGGACCAGTGAAAGAAAGTATTGTTATACATTATCTTGGCCTTTCATACAGTTACATGTTTTTGAATAGATAGTAGTTCAGAACTAGAAAATGTAATTCCATGAAAGGAATTACCATTGCATGTAAATGCAAAAAGGTTGCTGACTGTGTAAAACATTGTATTAGGCCTATAGTTAAAAAGACTAGGCTACATAGAAGAATAGATAAACTGGGGCAGCCGTGGTGTACTGGTTGGCGCATCGGGCTTGTAACCGGAGGGTTGCCGGTTCGATCCCCGACCAGTCCAACACGGCTGAAGTGCCCTTGAGCAAGGCACCTAACCCCTCACTGCTCCACGAGCGCCGCTGGTTGGGCAGGCAGCTCACTGCTCTGGGTTGTGTGATTCACCTCACTGTGTGTTCACTGTGTGCTCACTGTGTGCTGTGTGTTCACTAATTCGGTTAAATTGGGTTAAATGCAGAAAACTGAATTTCCCTCATGGGATCAAAAAAGTATATTCTAATTCTAATTCTAATTCTAAATAACAATAACCCAATCACAATCCCACTGAAATTACTTGGAAAGTCACATTTAAAAAGTGATTTATGAAAATGCATCAAAATTGTGGATATAGGCTATTATGGAAAATAACTATTCATTTATTAGAATTTAAAAGACTGAAATGAAGTTGCCAACTTCAAACGAGTTGCAAGAGCTGACACTTTAGTAGCCTACAGTGAAACGACTGGTAGGATAGCTTATAGCCTTCATATCTACACTAATGCAGGTTAAAAGTAGGCCATAAGCTATAGAGATCGCTAAGACATGTGACCAAAGTCATCAAAACACAAAGAATTATGGGTAGGTTTGGCTCGCCTGATGCCAGCCCATGTAAACTAGTGGGTCTGGGTCTATGATCTGGCATGATAATAATGAAAACTAAGCGTGAAAAAATTGTGTGAAAAACAGTTATAATCTCGCGCTTCCTTAGTGCTGCTATCCAAGCCATTCCTCGCCTTTTTGTCACCTCTGAAACATGACGTATACTATTATTTTTCCACGCTGGAAAACTATAAAAGATAAGCTTCATGTTACTCTATTGAATTTTATAACACAGCAGGTAAACGGCATTTCGACAACTGCACTTCGTTGTTCCCGCACTTCAGTAAAACAACTTAATTTTGGGCCACCTATTCCCAAAATGCGTTGCGTTTTACGTCACGTTCTCAATCTCTATAGACTTAAACACCATTGGAATACGGAATACAATCTCAAACAACGCCAATCAACGATGATGCAGCAACGGGTAGGATATCTAGCAAATGTAACGTTAGCTTACACAGTAGGATACAGTTGCATTTACGTTGACGTTAGGTTAGATTGTCTTTAGCTGTTGATAACGTTACCGAGAGCAAACTGGTCACTGTAACGATTATGAACCAATCAAAGGAGTAGCCCAGGAGACAAGACGATAACGTCCTGGTTTACAGAATGCTCTAAAGGTTTTCATAGCTGTTACAGCTTAATGAGTAGCCTAGCAGCTAGGCTATTGAATAGACATAACATTCAAGTTTAGCCTGGTTTGGCGCAGCAAAGATCCTTGATTACTGACAGCTGAGCACTGACGCAACAATTAATCTTTGCCGCCGAAGGGTCTCAATGTAAACTCTATGGGAATTTTAAACTCTTTTATCGTAAATATCTCAAAAAGTATGAAGTTCACAAATGTCAAAAATACTTTCGTCAAATCTCCGTTACAAGATCTTTGTGGGAGTGCTTGAATGACGTCAAACGGTTCAGTGGTTTTAGTGTTATAAATCGTTGATTTTGGTCGGAAGAAGAATAATCCCGATAAGAAGAACAGGGATAACAGTAGGCTACATTGCATTGACATGCAATGTAATAAAGAGAGCTTGATGAATTCCTTATGAGTACCAATCGAATCAAGCAACAGCTAATGGTGCATTAACCTCAAGATCCTCACTGGAGCATATCTGAAGTTTTAGGATTTGTCATTAACTCAACCGTTCAAAATTGAGTTGTAATTTTTAACAGTCAAGATGTATTTCAGATGAAGTACAGGTTCTGAGCTGAGGTGAAGCTCTGTTTGAAGCTTTCTCATTATAATAGTAGCCTACAGTGCTACAGATGCTAACAGCTGTTGTCTAAGTTGCAGTGTCTACATAATGTGGTGTTGTCATGTGTTATATCCTGGAGTCTTTCCATAACTCATGAAAAACATAATCCTCACGATAGACACCTTAACAAGGTTGGAGGAGGGGGGGGGGGGGGGGGTCATTCGTCATAGCATGGCATAGGCTGCCATTACTCTGTCACTGTTTTGTCATGTTTTTGATGAAGGGCTCCTGCTGTAACCACCAGACCCCCCTGGTAACCCCCAGGCCATCTGGCATACTGGGCATTTTCCCGGTTGCGCGGCGCACCTTTTGGCCCAAAGCAAGGACAGTTAGCGGCCCATTGGTTTGCCATACTGACACTGGACTGATCCAATAACGTCTCGTCAGGCCCCACCCCTCCCAATTTTGGCTCAGTGCCAAGATTGTGTGAGCGCATCAAAATTAATCGGAGTAGCCTGCACACTTGAAATTGCGGCGACTGTGCAAAAATAACACCAATGTGGAAACCTCATCAGCAGCCCATTCATGGGTTTCATTGGGTCCCTCTCCACGGCTGTGTTAATCAAGCACCCTGCATTGTGCATTCATAATCTAGGTGCTTGATTTCATACACCTACAGTATGGAGAGGGAAGGACCTGATGAGACCCATAAATGCAATAGACCTTTTTCACAGTAGCAATTTTGACATGAAATAGTAGAGCAAGCAGAGGTGTTATTAAATACCTTAATGAAATCTCTGTTCAATTTAAGTGTAGCTGAATCACAACTGTAATGAATGTCTTTAGTAATGACTTTAGTAACACCTGGATCTGCCATATATTTTATTTCAAAATGGCTGCTGTGTAAAAGGTCCATATTGCAAGTAGGCTATAGCCTATGTTGGCAACAGGTTGAAGTTCGTTACATTTTAATGAGGAGATGTAAGCTGTAGCCTACATTTCCTCATTTAAACCTAGTTTAAATGTATTGAATAATTTGAAAATGATACTTTGAATTCTAGCAGACTCTTTCAGAATTTCTTGTTGGCCTTTTTAATGGAATATGGAGATCATGTGCATCATGGCTGCCTCTGATCACCAGTGAGTCAGAGAAAAGGGCCTACATTTGTCAACTCACGGAACGACAACATTTAGTTCAAAAGATATGCTTATCTAAGGGTAATATAAGGATTGCGTATTTAATTGTGTAAGAGTGTCAGGCCGATGTGCCAGGCCGGATTTATTGTCCCAATCCGTCCCCAATATATATTACTGTCTATCATAGGGCTCAAAGTTTATAGCAGCGCCCTTGCCTATGACAGACAATAACTCTGGGCCCTCCCTTTAGGTGCCCCCATAGGTGCTCTCCCTTTAAATGCTGGGCCCTTAGAATCACCCCCTCCCCTGGTTGTGGCGCCCCTGCCCCTGGCCACTGCACATTAACCTTAGAGCTGTTGAGAGAAAATGGCACAAAAGTCCTGCCAATCTTACTTTCCACTAGCTGATACTGTTCTCCTTCTCATCAAGTGTCACTGCTTCGAGGGAGGCTTTTTACAATACGATCCACAGTGCCACTGACACCCGCAAGCAGCCCCCCCCCCCCACCTCTTCATCCAGCTACCACCACACTCACCGCTGACATCTTTGCTTGATTTCTCACAAAGTGGCAGCTATCGGTGAAGCGTGGAGTCACAACCAGTCTCCCCTGCTCAAGGGTGCTACCAAGGCTCCTACAAATCTAGCAGTCCCACTACATGCCCCTCTCTGTCGTTGACAAGACACTCCTAACAATACTACTGCATATCCTCAGTTTCCTATAGTTTCTCACACTGTAGGCCTACACACTAAAAACAATTGCTTAGACCAAAGCCTCGGTATATAAACTTCCTGTAGCATTCTTTAAACACTGTGTAACGATAGCTTGCCTTAGACATATTTTCTACTTTGCTCCACTCCACTGAAACGGCTCTGTTGTCTGTGA
Source organism: Sardina pilchardus (assembly GCF_963854185.1). Classification (NCBI taxonomy): domain Eukaryota; kingdom Metazoa; phylum Chordata; class Actinopteri; order Clupeiformes; family Clupeidae; genus Sardina; species Sardina pilchardus. The sequence goes on along the minus strand of NC_084999.1, from coordinate 9,700,396 downwards.
CACAAGCCTTATAGGCAGCCAGAGCAGCAGCTCGGTCCTTGTGATGGGAAAAATAGGTAAGATACTGTACAGGTGCAACGGAATTCCAACAGGTAATGGCTACCAAATGCGGGCTACTTTACAACTCACTCTCGCTTGAAGCTAATCATTCCAGACAGCACAACCTACAACATGTCATTTCGGGGAGGCAGCTCTACCATTTCATCAATCCATCTAAACAGTAACAGAGCCTGAAAATATCTAAACATAAACAAAATAACCTATCAAACAAAGTGTGAAAACTATGAGATGAGATACCTGCTAGTTGATGAATCCTGTATTTGTCTGCATCATCGACCTGTGATTAGCATGAAAAGAAGTGAAGTAAATAAATGTTACTAAACACAGTTTAAAGTTGCAATCTTTTACTCTTGTTATAGGCTTTGAAATAAACCTATGAAGGCTTCAGATGATGTTTGTGATAGGTTGTGGAGTACAGATTTCACATTAAAGTTGTATTTGCTATAGTCACTAGTTCTGTGTAACTTGTCAATCAAAACTACTGTCGGCCAGAATACTAGGGCTTTAGAGGAGGACCTCGGCTGTATGCTGATGGAGGTTTGTTGATGCTGCCCATATAGCTCATACGAGTACAGGAGATATCCAGGAGGTCCAGGTACCCTAATGCCATCCCCTGGCCATGGTGACAGGACCAGGAGTCGGGTATATCCAGCCACTTTTGTTCTCCACATAAAGCAGTCCTATTGATCTTGGTTGCTCTCAGAGCCTCTCATTAAGCAAAAGTTACCAGTGGAGTCATGGGAAATTATTTTTGAAAATATGCCAGGTTTTATAGATTTTATTCTGGATAATTTCCTTTAATGTATTATTCATTGGTTTCATGAATCTCCCTGCAATATAGGGATAAGTTAATTACATAGATTTGTAGGCAACAATTTACATAGTTTATTGACATATTTATATTTTATTGAGTTTATTGAAGTGTCTGTTGAGAAATGGAGACAATAACACTTGGACTGTAATATAATGCTGACACCGGTAAAGACCTTTTCATTAAGTCAGATCAGAGTGGGCCAGTGAGAGCAGGCCTCAGAACAAACATGTTGGAGCGTGACATTCCTTACTGCATCTCAGTATTTGAGTTATTTCTGTTTTACTGGCCGTGCTTTTCTTCTCAACCCTCTCGTCCCATTCATCATCCTCTCTCTATGTATCCCGCCCCCTTCGCTACCCCCCACCCCCACCACCACCGCCCGTGCACTCTCCACTTCCTCGGTGACTCTATCTGTCCCTTTCCTTTTGTTTCTTTCCAGTCTTTGAGGCACACTCAGAATGTTTTTCTCTCTCATTGCTTATTTCCTCTCTTATTTCATTTCTCTCTCTCTCTCTCTTTCTCTCTCTCTCACCCACTCACAGATTCCCCCTCTTCACTATCACTCTCCCGCTTCTTATCTTCCCTCACTCTTTCTCCCTCCATCACTTTTCCTCCCTCCATTCGAGTACATTACTGAATAAAAGCCGCTAATGTTTAGCTGCCGGGCTCAGTAATGCAATGAAAGTGCAAATGAGCGTGCGCACTAATGCTAGCGGACTGTGCCTTGCTTGCCCCTTTGAAAGCAGCCAGTCGCTAGCTGGTGTGTTAAGAGAGAGATAATGGGAGAAATGTCAGCCTCTGAGGGGAAGAGAAGAGAAGAGAAGAGAAGAGAGGGGGATGAGAGGAAGTAGAGGATGAGAGGAAGTGGGTAGGGAGGAGAATGTAATTACCCCGCTAGTTTAGATGTGCTAATGACCGTTTAGAGGCTCGAAACATTGAACGCTCATCTGCAGTATTATCTAAATGCCTCATCATCACCTTTGTGACCTTGTTTTATCTTGCCACATGTATTTATAGGTGTTTGTGTGTGTGTGTGTGTGTGTGTGTGTGTGTGTGTGTGTGTGTGTGTGTTTGTTGTTGTGGGTTTAGTGGAACACAAAGCGGCTTCAGTAGATGTCAAGGAATAGTCTGCTCTGCACCTCACGCGGCCAGATACATTTTTATCCTTCTAATGTTTTAGCGTCTCACAGCCTCATATCCTCACCCCCCGTGTCCCTGCTTTTATCTTGGCACATGTGTTTATGGCCATAATGCACGTGTGCGTGTGTGTGTGTGTGTGTGTGTGTGTGTGTGTGTGTGTGTGTGTGTGTGTGTGTGTGTGCTTGTTGGTCTGTGTGTGGGCACATGCGTGGCAACAACACACACTTGTAGATAAAAGGCAGAAAGAGCAGCGACGGACGCCCACAGGAGTTCTCATTTGCTACTTTATAATGTCTCACTCGGAGATGTGCATTTCTATTCAAATTCAAGTTCACGGGGATACAGTATTAGAGAGCAGCGTGGGGCTTATTTGATCTCTGATGTGAGGAGAGGCATGTTCTCCACTCGGTCCGTTGTTTGATATGAATACAGATCAAACCCTGCCCGTCCCAGCCTTGCTGCATATATTACGCCATTACACTGCCTTATTGCCGGACATCAGTGAACCGAGGCTTGATATGAATGTCATTATGGGATGCTTTATTCTGCGTCTACATCAGCGGAGACCATAGCTGCTTCGCTATCAGAGGGATCCCGCCTGATATCTCCTCGTTTCAGGTTATTACATTGCATTAAAGAGGGAACCTTATGAAATGCTGTTGTTTCAGACAACAATCTCTCAGCATATCCACAGGCCCCTTAGGACACAAACTCAGACTGACATGCCTAATTGAATCTATCATTGCCACTATTGGAGACCATTGTCAGAGCTATAGCGTCTGTGTGATGGGAATGCTTAGGAACGTCTTATCCAAGACAAGTTTATTTAAATGGCACAATTTATTGCACACTGGTAATTCACAGTTTATGCAGTGTAATTCAAGTGTAATTCAAGTAGGTGTGCAGAAATAAAGCTGCCACCCATACCGAGATATTGCTGGAACACACACAGTGTGCGAGCAATTCCCCACTTTTTCGCTCAAATGTGTAAACATCGAGTCACCCAGTGAGGGTACGCTCACTCAGCAACCTGATCGTTTCTCACACAAAACTTTTCACACAAACAGACAGGGAGTCCGTCGCAGTTCATTTCAGAAGGGGTTGAGGAATGGGAGTGATGGTGGTATGGGGGTGGGGGTAGAGGTTAGTGTGTATGTGTGTGTGTGTGTGTGTGTGTGTGTGTGTGAGGAGACAGGTTCTCAGGTCAGGTTGGGTGCATTCGAGGCCTGACTGATATTTTTGGATCTTTGGTGTCCTCTGCCCGACCTCTGTGGAGTTAGGAGCAGTGCGGCTGTACTTGTGTTAAGTGTGGCACACGGAGAAGCGGAGAAAAAAAGGTCACCTGTGTCCAGCCAGTGGTCTGTTTAGAGTGGTTCTCTGACAGTTGACATTTTTGGAGCGCAGAGAGAAGGAGAGATGTGTGGGGAATATGGAAATGGGCTGTCAGCCTGCATGGAGGACGACTCCAGTGATGTGACAAACTTTCCACTAGGCGAGTAAGCCCTGTCAGATTCAGATTGATTGCAGAGGTTCGCTGAAATTCGACCAGACACTTTTTGGAGAGTTATTTGAAATGCGCTATGGAAATTACATAACGTGTGTACACACACACAAACACACACACATACAGAGAGAGAGAGAGAGAGAGAGAGAGAGAGAGAGACAGAGAGAGAGAGAGACAGAGACACACACACAAACAAATGCAACATTCTTTGTCTTTGGACGTACACTTGAAAAACAAACAGTGCCTGCCAACTTCGGACCGCCATCACATATATCCCGTCCTATTCACTCCAAAGTGAACAATCTCCTGTTTAAGAGAACGAACAGCCTTTTTTCCCAGCGTAATATTTCACCGCGCCATAAAGAGCTGTGGCAGAGGAAGATAAGCTAGCGAGAGGCCCTCAGCTCCTGACGCTTATTCACACCCTGACAGCTCGCGCCTGCCATACTCATTTGATGAGACCTCCCTCCCTCCCTCCCCCTCGCTCTCTCTCTCTCTCTCTCTCTCTCTCTCTCTCTCTCTCTCTCTCTCTCAGCTCCTGATGGTGAAGTGGACCCCTTCATTTCCGGTGCGCTCTCCAATCCATTAACATTTAAAGCTGTCATAGCCAGCGGCGATAAGGCACAAGCGACTCCACAAAAAAACAGAGGGGCTGATGCTAGGGCGTCGTGCCTTCGCCACTGCCCCTCTCTCTCTTGGCTGCCCTCCGCGCCCGTTGAATTATTCATCGAGGGACGCGAGGATACGAATGGATGAAGTTCCCAGATAAACAGACGAAGCCTATCATTAGGGCTAATGCCATGATAGATAAAGAAAAAATACAAATGGGAGATAGGATTCTGACCACGGGTATCAAGCCGTTTTTAATAGACTGCTCGGTTGAGGCCGATAAATGAAGCGAAGAAAATATTCATTGTCGAGCACCTTTAATAGCATGACGGAAAACAAAATAAAATTCCACAAACACACAGACACTGTGAGAATGATTAAACTTATTTTTTTAATTAAAACAGTGGGTATCCATTGACCAGAGGAATTCTTTCATATCTTGTGTGAATTTGTAACGCACTACCATCGGGCACACCATGGCCTTCTTACGGTATTAACATCTGGTTGTTTGCTTCAAACTTCCTTCAGTACAGAGAGAACCTCTGGATAGAGGTGACTTATAAGTTATGTGCAAATATATATACACAAATGTTCACACATTCATGATTTTTTCTTTAATTGATCCCCGTGGGTACAGGCTGCACTGCAGTCTTGGCAGTTTCATTGTGGTCACTACAAAAGTAGGCACTGTCTGGACAGCACCACTGTCTACATATGCTATTTAATTATTGAGCACTTTAATTAATGCAGAATAACTTCCTGCAGTCTTTGTATGTTACTCCGCAGGAATAAAACATGAAGTAGAGAAAAGTAGACAGGTAGAAAATACAATGTCTGCGGTAGTAGACCCATTATTATTTCAAACACTGTGATTGAATTTGTGCTTGTCCAGAACAGAATATACTTTGTGCATCTCTCTGGTACACTGGTACAGTGCATTAACCTGATGTTCCTGTTCACTCTAACATGTACTTTTCTTCTAGGGAGGGTTTCCCTCCTACACTGACCTGGAGAACTCATCACATGCCAGCTTCCCAAAGGCCACGCGTTTCGTTCGTGACATGCCTGGCAAAGAGGGCACTGCAGACACTGGAGGTTTCTCCCAGGCTCTCCTATTGGCCTGACATTTCAGTTGTCACACTGGCCGCCCAAGGGCTATTACACTGACTGGTTAGCCCTCCAACACACACCAGCAGACATCTCTCTCTATCTCTCTCTCTCTCTAACACACACACACACACACACGCGCGCGCAAGCACGCACATGCACACACGTGAGCACATGTGCTCATCCACCTCTCAGTGACAAAGCCTGTTGGGTACACTTGACACCCTCTCTGAGTGCTTACAGTATATATATAAAATACATACATATATTTTGGGGGGCTTTTGATCATCTTAGGGTGCCCAAAATAGGCCTAACAACATCCTTCAACAGAAATCTTTGTATGTATGTTACACTGTAATACTTTTTTCCTCAAAACAAGCCCATGGTATTTTGTAGAGTCACGCCCAATTAGCTGCCTCAGACTCTGCTGTAGCTCATTTGCTAGATCATTTGTCTTGTGCTACTGAGGAACAAGGTTAGTCACGCTCCGCATTTGCTTGGACCGATCATGGCCGCTTGCCGCCATTAAAATACACTTTGCTCCATTAAACAGAGGCCCAGGTGTAGTTGATTAGGCCTGGAAGTCGGAAAACCACCATGAGGAAAAGGCAACTCTTGGCACCTCTGTTGATCAGGCTCCTTTTAACTTTATTGAGGAGCTCCTACTTTCAGTTTTGTTCACTTGTCTGCCATAGAACCTTAACCTTCAGTCACAGTCAAGCCGTTCAGATGTCTCGTCCTCATCAAGATGGGTGGTTGGATAAATTCTCTACGGGTGTCTTCGAGCTAATTGAGAGCTGGCATGGTTTCAAGAAAGACCATATGGGGAGACACAACATGCACTAATCACCAAATTAACCTTCACTTGTTAATTGACACCAAGTAATGAGGAAAGTGACACCATAATGCTGTCACAAATGACATTGACTGAAAACACTGATATCTTAAACTCACACAAAAAAAAACACCTCCTGCACTCCTAAAAAGAGTGAGGCAATTCCATCCACTCTGGTGCTGGGCGTGCGGGCCCATAAAAGTGCTGAGAGCTTGTTTATGCAGGGCACTGGCCGTCTCGAGAGTGGCGAGGCTGAGTGATGACTTGGGTGACGCGGCGCAACACAAGGGCATCCGCTGGCGTGTGAGGGAGATGTAATATCAGGGTACCGACAGGATATAACGTTAGGGACTCTCTGGAACTCAACGTCCATTCTTCATTTATCTGCTCGCTCGCTTTCTCTCTCTGTCCGCCCCGCTGCAAATGGAGGCTACCTCGGGACACGTCTGCTGTCGAGCAGAAGGGCTCACAGGGTGACTCAGGTGTACAGATGGCTCCTGTTCTCCTGCTGTAAAAACCATTCATCCTTAAGCCGTGTGTGGCTCACTCACTCGGTTACACACACACACACACACACACACACACACACACAAAACACCCACACAACATGCACACACACATGCATACACACACACACACACACACACACACACACATACACACACACAAACAAACATATAGACACACACATACAAATACACACACACATGGACATGTACACACACTGTGTAAGTGCAGGAACACATTTGTGAGGAGTTTACCATTCAATCAATTGTGTGAAACACAAGGGTTTTCATGTGCAGTGCTCTGCACTCAAAGATGGACCTTTGGGGGACAGATGGTCTGACCGAATGTGCCCTCCACTTATAGCAACAGAAACATTTAGAGCCTGCAGCACACACTGGGGGGTTGCACACACACACACACACACACACACACACACACACACACACACACACACTCGCACACCAACCTGTGCGCACACACACACACACACAAAACTTGTGCGCGCGCACACACACACACACACACAAAATAAACAATGCATGCATTAACGCAAGGGCACACAAGATGGCAGTTATTGGCATGCCGGCAAATTTGGCCAAACCTTGTATTGAGGCCACTGGTTTTTACTGTTAATTGAGTCAACAGAAGGGTATTAGAATAGATTTTCGCAGCAGACCATGCCAGGTGAGGAGATCAATAAAGTCTATCCCTTCTTCCCGTCTTCCAGTCTTTTTTTCCCTGTCTCCTCTCTGATCTCTCCATCACCCCTGCTGAGTCAGAAATGTCAAGGTTACTGTAGCACAATAATGATAGTCACCCCTTGCTTCTATCCATCTCTGTCTCTCCTTCTCCTTCCCTTCCTTGCATCCATCCATCCTCTTGCCTCCCCCCCTGGCCGCGGTCCATCACCAAAGCAGCTGCAGCTTGTTCTGGGCAAACATGGTGTGGACTTTGGAAAGCGGAGAACGTCACTTTGTCGCTTTGTTGCAAAGGAGGTCACTGGGTAGGGGGGCTTCTGTCCCATCCACACTCACTTCCACTGGCCGAAGGAAGACCCCCCTACCCCCACCCCAAACATTTACACAGACACTGCCAGCTTGCCTGCATGACGCATGATAAGGTAGCTTGTGTGTGTGTGTGTGTGTGTGTGTGTGTTTGTTTGTGTGCATTTGTGTGAGATAGATTGTGTCTTGTTTGTTGTGTGTGAGGGGGGAAGGGTGGGGGGTAAGTGAAGAGTGTGTGCTCAGATGCATACAGCATCAATCAACGAGTGTGTGAAATACAAAAAGCACGGCACATTCTTCAAGAACAAAGTAAAAGAGTGGTGAGAGACGAGGGCAGGGAGTTCAAATGCAGTAAGATGGAGCACTTCTCACATTTAATGGTTTCAGAAGACCACCAGACACATACTGCGCTAATGAGATGTACTGTACTGCATGTGGTTCACCTTGCTCACAGAGAGACAGAACACTGGAGAAAATGGTCATGCACGTTTTCATCATACACGTTTTCATCAATATTGGCTTCCTGTGATGCATGCCATATGACGCCATGTTTCTCTACAGCTATTAAAAGGACAATTTTAATGTGTCCTTTCTGTCTGCATCATCAGTACAGTGTCTGTTAGAAAAATGATAATTTCAATAAAACACTGAAATGGAAAGGAAAAGAGGTGAAAAGGTCGCAGAATGATTCAAATAATCTACCATCTACTATTGATTCTGATCTCTGATCTCTCACCTATCAAAGATCATTTCAATCATCAGCTTTTTCAACCATCTCTGCACCTATGAAGTAGATCTGGTGAATGGTAACTATAACATACATGTAACAGGACAATGGTCGAGCACGGAAGCAGACTTCGCAACAATGGAATCAACTGCACACAAGTTAACTATCCATGCTATCGCTGTTAAATTAGGGCCAAAGAAAGTTGTACAACGAACTGAACAAGTCGGCTTATTTTGAATCGGCACCGCTGGTTTCCTTTGCAAGTTTGCATGCTATAAAAGCATGACTATTGCCTATATATATATAATGGTGATAAGCAGGATAACAGCGTTCAAGGTTTTAAAAAGCTAAAAGGTTTACTAGGTTGTAAGTTGCTTTGGTTAAAAAGCGTCAGCCAAATGTAATGTAATGTCAAGGTGTCCTGCTATCCACTGCTTGATGTCGGGTAGTTATTTGCCTCCCCCTCGTCCATTAGTTCTAGACACAACAGGACACCTCGATGGCCGTTATCTTTTATATGATCTCTTCACAACGTGCCAACAACAGCTATCGCACCTCCTGAGCACAAGATCAGATGATGCACAAAGTGATCTCTCACTTTCTTACCAGCCTTCCAGTGGTTATGTTTTGGCTTGGCGGAGGTCTGCGCTCTCGGAGTGCTTTTCTAGTTTGATGCTGTAACAGTTGGCTAGGTGGCTGATATAGATCTCGTTATATTTATGTTTCAAACATTTATCTCAAATTCCTGGATTTTATTTTTAGGCTTAGTGGAGGACAATGGCAAACCACCCAGGGGAAAAGAGAACCTGTTGAGTGCCTATTCAGACCCATATCAGCATGTCTGTTTATGCTTCATAGAGCCCAAATCTCCTATACATCAAGGTGAACTGGCTGACTCTACCATTGTCAGTATGAATTTGATGACTTCTCAAAGATAAAGAACAACGATACCAAACAAATCTGTGGACAGATCTTGTGAAAGACCGAATCCTCAGACAACACAAGGGGTCCCAGTGACTCAAATCACAGCTCAACCTACAATCCCTCTGGCTGTTAGGGGAGGATTTGAAGAAAGTGGACACATTGAGTTCAGAAAAAAGGGTCGGAGGAAAAGAAATAGGCACTATAGCCCCACTGTGGCTGGCCAAAGAAGAAAATCATACCGCACGCCTCAATCCTTTCAATCATTGGCTGCGGCACCGCATCAAAATAAAAGCCTTCTCTTTCCACTCTCTACCCCCTTATCTCCCGTTTTCAGCTTGCTGTCTTTAATTTCATCCCCCACCTCAGCCTTCCCACCATGATTAAAAAGTCTTCAAACTTTAAATGTCTCAATTTTGAAACTGGCATTGAACTGAGTTTATATTCTTTCAAGTTTTTTTTTTTTTTTTTTAAAGAACCAGACACACAGCACTGATAGCACTGGAGCCACAGGTGCTGTTGAGGTCAAAGTGAAAGCAACAGACACCTGTGGTTTTCTCAACTAGCTGTCACAGCCTCACAAAAGGGTGAGGAAAACACTGGTGAAAACGTAGAGGCCAAAACCGGAGTGCCCAGTTCAGGTTCGGACCCAACAAACACGGTTCAACACAAGTTTCACAACAACCAGGTACAGTAGCTACAGCGCTACACTCTGTGGGCATGAACATGGGGGCTCACGGACATGCCCCAACAGTGTAGCGCTGTAGCCGTCTGGCTATTTTAGCTGCTGGAACTAGCAATTTAAGCTAGGTAAAACGAATTGTTCTCGGGATTCTTTTCATACCAACCGACCGACCGACCTCAAGAAGCGGATATCTCAAAATAGCCGCATTTCTCCTTTAAGTACATGGCTGAGAGCAACATCACACCAGGAAAGTATAAGAACTGTGAGTGGTCTTGCATAGGAAATCACTCCATAGGATGTCTAATACTTTGTTTTGTTGAAGGCTGCTGCTTTAGCACTGCGACTCAGTCTTGATGAAGATGAAAAGTGACAGTGTAACAAATAGGAATGCCATTGAGTAGGCATAGCATTTGCACCCAGCGCTAGTCTTCAAACACAATTATTGAGTAAGAGGAGAGTACTGAGGGAATACATAATGACCACTCAAACCTCTGGATATTTGCAGCAGAGAGAGGAATTTTCACTTACATGGTCACCATAGCAACAGTCTATGTGCACATTGGGGGTCCTGGGGGTCTGTGGTGGCTTTTATGATTTCCATTGACGAAATGTGAGTTATAGCAAATATATATGAGGATGTCTTAAATGTATTCTCAGTATATAGTGTTAGCCATTAAGTGGATTGGATGGAAGTGGACTTATTTAAAATAAAGATACTGATTTGGCTGCAAAGATGTACCTCTACACACTTTGGGCCTTGCTTTTGGGTCTTGCTTTTTTACACTTCAAATTACAAAGAAATAATTGTAACAAAGAATCAAGATGCTCGAGGGACAGCTATCACTTTCCTTTGTCACAACCAAAACCTTCACATTTGGAAAAAAAACTGTTGTGTCTTTGTGATGGTTCCTTCTGCTCTATGTCTGTGTGTGTGTGTGTGTGTGTGTGTGCATGTGTATCTGTGTGTGTGCGTGCGTATCTGTGCCTGTGTGTATGTGTGTGTGTGTGTGTGTGTGTGTGTGTGTGTGTGTGTGTGTGTGTGTGTGTGTGTGCGTGCGTGTGTATCTGTGTGTGTGTGTGTGTGTGTGTGTATCTGTGTCGGCATGTATGTGTGTGTGTGTGTGTGTGTGTGTGTGTACTCAGTAGTGTACATGCAAGCACTACACTACGAGATAGGGGAGGTGTCAATAACATAACCATCTTGTGAGAGTGTGTGAAGTGGTGCTGATGAGGGAGGTTAAAGGAGCCAGTTAAATCTAGACTCTTTGTGCTGATGAAGAAACATCACTTTGTGTGCTGCTTTGGCCCCTTATCCTTCTAGAACAAACCAAAAGCATCCTGTGAAACGGTACAAATTGCTTTACAAAATAAATTACTAATTAAATGTGGTCTGATTTACAACAGATGGACATATTCATATGCTTATTTCAAAAGAAGCCAGCCTTCCCTCTCTGGCGATATGAGATAAAGAGCTAGTGCTCTGCATCTGATTGATCAAATGGAAATGTATTGATTTTTTTATGCGTACATATGGACACGCCTGCTTCATGTCTGCCAGACCATATTTATATATATGGACCAATTGGATTACTTACTGTACCTCCGTCAAACAAAGTTTATTTTAAAAACAAAATGATGTTTGAACTTGAACAGCCTTGAATCTAATTGTATGGAAATATAGGTTTCCGATTGGTCCATATGTCTGGGTCCACATACAGGAGGAGGCTTTCAGTTAATGGATGCGTTTCCAAATACTATTAGATCTTAGCATGTCTCAGGACTGACATCACCTGGTTAAATATCCCCATAATTGATGAGAGGCAGATGGAATGCCAATTAATCCCAATCAACCTTCAACTGCGTTGACAAGGTCAATGTTGACCTGCCCCTTGGCGCTACTGTGCACCGTAATGAAAAGAAAGTAATCCCTGTCATGGTACAAACGTGATGAAACCCAATGCTGTCATCGCAAAACATGATGCAAAGCCGCGCAACTGAACCTTTACGAAAGAGCCAACATAATTTCTCCTGCAGCGTTGTTAAAAAATAATGTTACAGCGCTCACTAAGCCCGTAGCTTCCCTGCCTTCCCTCCACTTGCTTCCTATGACATTAAATCAATGTCCATCTTCTGTGGGGAGAGAAGAGGGAGGAATTTCAATGGGCTCGTCGGAGCCTTCAGCAGGAGACTGACAATATCACTCACTCTCATTAAAGTCATTCACACACGCTCTTACTCCCTGCCCGGTTGTCAGAGTGTGAAGAGGAACATCCACATCTGCACAGATGGTTTATTTTCATGCGTTTCACTTTCTGCCAAAATCCCAAGGATATCCCAAAACGGGATATCTGTCAAAATTAGATTCAGTACAAATGTGACTTTAATGATTTGTTGAGAGAGGCAAAAGAGGCCTCCGTGTATAAATCTCTTCGGTAAAAAACGGCATGCTAATGTATGCGTCACTAACAGGATTTTGATCATTGAATCAAATGAGAATGAATTGTAAGGAAAGAAGGTCCCCTGCGTGAGCAGGGACTTTATCATGTCTCTGTCTCCCTGACTGGGAAGTGGGAAGGTGAAGAATTACGAGGTGTCGGAGCGGGTCTCCGCGGTGATGGATGTGTATAGGCTGACAGCTTCTCAAATTGTGGAAGTGGAAAACCACAGCTTTTGCATTCAAACTGACATCTTATCGGCAGCCGGCAAATGGCTTTTCTTTAATGATGAAAGAAGATGTGTCCATGTGCGCGTCCTTTTGTGAAGTGTGTGTGCAGTCTGTGTATGTGTGTGGAATAAATGTTTACGACATATTTATTCTCCACTGTGTGTAAGGATGTGTGTGTAGCACATGTATGTCCAAATCCTTATTTGGTGTTGGTTTGTGCATCTGTGTCTACGAGAGTGTGTGTGTGTGGGGAGGGGGGTTATGTACATAAGATTGTGGTGTGTGTGTGTGTGTGTGTGTGTGTGTGTGTCTGTGTGTCTGTGTGTGTCTTTATCTCCCCTGTGCATATTTGTGTAACAGTCAGCAGGTGATAAATGCACAATGCACAGCACCGAGCATCTCGCTCCTCTATGGGGACCAACCGTAGCTGATGGGAAGTCGGAATCATGGCATTCCAGTGCCCAGTGTGTGAGCTCCACTAGCCACATGGAATCACAGCGTTCTATCTCCGCCGGCTCTCGCTGGAGGCGGAACAATGGCGGAACGAGAGGAACATGCTCCTATCGCTCATGCCAAACACACTGTGCCAATCAGGGGCGGCCAAGTATAGGAAAACAATTACGCTAAGTCATTCAGGGCACTGGGAAGCAATTGTCCCACTGCCAGGCATAAAGGAGACAAATAGTGAAGTCCTGCGTGGCATTATTGAGCTGGCACACGAGGGTCCTCGTTTGATGCGTCTGGCATCCGTGTGGTGCATTTTTTGCGCAATATAAAAACCATCCAGCTGGAGTGATGATGGCTCAGTGCGAGGTGATGGCTTCCACTGTGTGTGCACATTAGTACAAGCCTTTAGGCAAGCAGCCCTCAGAGAAATCTATGTGTGTGTGGGGGGGGGGGGGGGGAGTGTGTGTGTGTGTAGCAGGGAGGGCAGAGAAGAAGGAGGGATGTGTGAAAAATCGAGGGTGGAACCGAAGCAAGGGAGGTGAAGAGAAAGATGGAGAGGAATAGAGAGACAGAGAAGAAGAAAAGTGGGAAGTGTTATAGATGAGAGACTGAACCCGGCACAAATGAAGGACAGAGCTGAGAGAGGGTGTGTGCCTGGGAAAGTAGTTGTTTTTGATATTTGCTGACCTCAATTTTTCAATATTTCAGGTTGAAACACATTCCCTTGAGAATGAAATGTAGCATTACACCAAAATCGACATACAGTACATACAAATACTAGGGCTGTCAATCAATTAAGAAAAAAGGCTGTTTTCAGCATGGCCTAAATGCTGCCCATTCACTGTCGATGATTCAATTGGTTAGTTAGTTGATCATAGGTAGTATAAGTTTGCATCTGAGTGGGCCTGGTCGGGAGTTATTATCGTTAAAGGGTGTTCTAGCTTGAACTTCTGCATTTGCTTTGCGTTGAGGTGATATTTCAGACTTGACAAGATCTTGGTACGGACATTCCTTACTGCAGAAATCACAGAAAACGATGCTGCTGTTAACAGTTATTCACTGGACCAAGCAGCACCTCCTCGTCTGCCTCATTCAGTCACTATAGTCACTGGGGCTAGAACTGTACATGGGGTGAAAGGTCACTATGGAATTAGATTAATCAGCATTAATGTTTTGAACATGTTCTTTTTTTCTGTGAAATAATTAAAACTAAATAAAGCATTTAGGTTGTATGAGGTTCCATCGGTAATTGATATTTCCCACTGAGAGGCATTGTTGGATAGCAGAACCTGTTGGCGCCTCTAAGGGTTTTGCTATTTGGCACTCGCACTTCAAGCAATTCAGCACGTTTCATCTGTCCACGGGGCTTTGGGCATGCAACTGCATGGAAGGGAACCAGGTGGCCAACCAACAGAGCGAAACAGCCTTGAGTGATGACGTGAGGCTCAAATTAGCCTGAAGACCCCATCACATTACACGTGGCATGCGCTATGAAACCCATTACTTTCAATGGTTTGAGCGCGCAAGAACTGGTCTGCCGCTGCGCTCAGTATAGCGCCATTTTTGCCGCTTTGCCGCTCTTGCGCTACCGCGGTCAAAGTTGAAATATGTTGAACTTTGACCGCGGCGCGCTGTAAGTCAATGGTCTTTTGCGCGGAGCCCACCGGTAACCACAACAACAATCGTTAGAACGTTACCTCAACCAAGAGCAACCTAGCGGTGAGCGCAGCGCATGCCGTCTGTAATGTGATCGCCCCTTGAGGACTTGTCTTGTTGAGAGGGCTTTATTCCAGGCTGAAGCTAGTAGAATTAGCGTTCTAAAATCTTGCTCTTCTTTTAGTTAAATTGTATGCTTTTTTAAAATTATTTCATTGCCCCATTTTATTCACAGGAACTAGGGTAGGCAGCACAACAGGCCTGCTCGGTCTGGAAAGTGTTTGGTAACGCTTCAGTTTAGGGAATATTTTCTAACCATTGCAGTTTTTCTCCGTTGGTTTGGCTCATTCCTTGAAACTGAAATGACATTCTCAAAACTCATTTGGCAGAACAGAACAGTGAGCACAACTCACTTGCTCACTTGCAATAGCATGTATCTCTCCCAAAACTGTTCAATCATGCTTCAAACTAAATTCCTTTCTCAGATAAAGAGTCAAGTGCCACACAATAGCAAAGATCCTTCTCAATTGCTTTGGCTCATTTCTTGAAACAGACCGGACGTTCTCCACACACTTGGTGCTTTTGCCAAAAAAACGTGGATGGTTCAGCACAACACCATGGTTCACCTGTAAAAGCTCATATCTCTCTCGAAACAGTTCACTCATGTGTCAAAACTACATTTCTTTCTCATATAAATATAGCCTAGAAATCTAGACTCCCCTAGCGGCAGCAAATATAATTTGGCTGCCGGGGCAGTCTAGCAACGCTCCGTAGAGCTTGAGAGCTGGGCTTTGAAAGAATCACCGGATCAATCACATAACAGCTCATGTATAGAGTCGGTGGGCGGGCTTAACATAATGGTGACAGACATGGACCAGAAGTTGCGACAGTTGCGCATCCTGCTACTTTAAAGCAAGAAGATGATTCGTTTAGCGTTTTTGAAAGAATACGGTGTGTGTGTGTAACGTGACAACTGTTTATCCCACCCCTCCGATTGAGCCCTGCCTACGGTGAGTTCCCAGACCCTACATCTTGATGTGGGTCTGGCTGGTCAGGCTAATATAAATAGTCAGTGCCCCCCAAATGCATTGTCCCTTTGGCATTGTGCACTGCAAGTCAAAATGTTTAGATATTTTGTCACTATGGCAGACGACCATTGAAATATCCCTCATGTCCACCTCTCAGTCTTAGCCCAGTCTTTCACTGGCAGTGGTTACTATACTAGTTTTTTTGTCTAGCTAACAGAATACAAATGTGTATACAACTAAAAAAAAAGGCTTTTACGGTAAGATTAGCCTACAAGGTTTGATGTCACACATTGCACTCATACTGCCAAGAAAAGTTTAACCATTATTCTTCACACA
Source organism: Sardina pilchardus (assembly GCF_963854185.1). Taxonomy (NCBI): domain Eukaryota; kingdom Metazoa; phylum Chordata; class Actinopteri; order Clupeiformes; family Clupeidae; genus Sardina; species Sardina pilchardus. The sequence goes on along the minus strand of NC_084999.1, from coordinate 9,684,351 downwards.
AAAATTGTAACTGTCATACATCAGAGTAAAAACAAAATGTATAGCATATATAATCACGAGAACAAAAAACAAGGGAAATTATATAGCCTACAGTGCTGTAAATAAAGCTGGAGTTTCACAACTAACACTTCTTAACTGGTCGCTGTCCTTACCCTCCCTCTCCTAGTCACTATATATCCTCGTCCTTCATGTACTTGGCCAGGTGCCTACAAGTTCAGAAATTGTACTGGTCCTGGTCAAACTCTATACAGTATATTGTATGTTTGGCATGCATTCACAATCATGGACAGCACCTGTCAGGTAACTAAACCTACTGTTTGATTGGTCATCTGAGATATGTAAAACTCCTCCTTTGTTAGTCAAGTTCTGGTTTCATCTGACTGTCAATTACTGTAGGCCTACTCAATTTATCAAATCTTCTAGTTTCATATATGGTATTCATTCATGATATTATGTTCTTGACTAATTTTGACAATTGAACAGACTATTGTGCATGTGATGACTTATACAATGAAATTATGCTGACATGTTTCGCAGAGAACAACCATTGGACTGAGAATCGACAATCAGCTTAGATCAACAAGATATTTTCACTTGGAAATGCAGGCTACCTGTATTAATAATTTGCTAGCGCTCAACAAGGTCTGTATATTTAGCATAATCACATGTATTTGGTCTTTATTGAACAGTTTCTTATTATTCATCAATAGGTAATTTCTTCTTGGTAAATCCTTAGTAAGCCAGTGGTCTTGATTTAAAGTTACCGGTTTATAGTAAGATCAAAATAGAGAGTTTATAGACTCCTAAGGCTGACTGAATCTGTGACTTACTGTGTGTTCACACCGCGGGCGACTTGAGCTTCCAAAGATTCCGGAAGTCATTCATTTTCAATGGAAGCCAGCTTCTCTCAGCTGCCATCAGCGACCAATCCGTCGGCGTCGCGTTTTGGGCGTCTTGAGCGACCAGAGAAAGTTGAAAGTGGTTTAACTTTATGGTAATGAGCTATGACGCGGTTCAGCGACCAAACGACTTTCAACGAACATAGAATGCTACTACGTCAGAGCGGCCAGGAGCGGCCAAAGCTTCCCAGCTTCCCACGGCGTCCTTTACAGGGCGTCCTGAGCGATTTTGGAAGCTCAAGTCGCTCTTGGTCTGAACACACAGTTATAGTGGCAGAATAGTAGAATATTAAGAAAATGTATTAGAAGGCTACAACGTGTCTACTCTAATCCGTACAATATATCAATAACGTTAGATCCAGACTAACAAGACCAGGGGAGCAAGACCAGGGGAGCTGCCCCTTCACTCTATACTCACTGAATTTCATCAGGCTTAGTGACCTTCAGCAAAGCTTAAGCCTATAGCACATTTGCACAGTGGGCTATAATTAAGATGCTAAAAGGAGCATAGGCCTTTTGCAGAAACTCAAATCAAGTTAAATGAGGGAGAGAGAGAGAGAGAGAGACAAAAGAAACTGCTGACAAGAATAAATTAGCAGCGCTCGAGAACTTAACATATACTGCACTGCAGTACAGTCCTTTGCGAGACCCATTTCTCTCCCTCCAATTATATAAAACCCTTAAGTGCTCAGTCATATTGAGAGTTTCCAAGGAGAAGGGCGCCGCAACTAGTCCCTTCCTTCTGGCTCTCACTGCCTGACTAATGCCTGTTCATCTGGAGTCGGATTACATCCTCAATGCACTATCGACTTCAAAGCGTTGGGAATTCCCATCGCGTGCCATTAATAAGGCAGCTTTCATTATCCCTGCAGCAGCCCTTGGGGCAACTCCATGACATGACCTCAACACTGGACGACGTGTCCGTCCTGACAGGAGCACCAAGACACTGAACACACAGAGGGGTTGGGGGAAGAGAGGGGAAAGAGAGAGTGAGGGAAAAAGAGAGAGAGAGCGAGGGAAAGAGAAGAGGGCACAATAAGTCACAATAGCCATGCACGTCTCCATGAACGCTTATATATTTTTTTTTCAAAAAGATTGAAATTAATCTGATTTAAAGATTTCAACCAAACTGGCATGAATGCTAAATAAACTGATTGGCATTTAATCTGTGTTTACATGTAATGAGAATTGGATAATTTAGAGGCTCCTAGATGTACTGCCGCCATGGAAACTCATGGTCACTGTGCATTACACATAGCGAGCACCTGATCTGAAAGTAGAAACGTACTCCAACAGTCGCAGTGCCTCTTCACATGAGTGTTTTTTTCAATCGATCGGATTATCAGAACGGAGTAAACCATATGGTATGGTATATGGTATGGTATGTTGATGCTATATGTATGAGGCTCTGACGTTAACATCAGATGCTGCTGTCTTTTTGTGGAATGTAAATGACGTGTGAAAAAGAATATCCTTATAGGACAATAAAGCTAACGCTTTCAATCCACTTGGAAATTTAGTCTGATCATGCTGAATCCGATCGGTTGCCGTGTTTACATGGGGCATTTTTATTCTGATCGAACCATTACTCTTTCTGTAATCAGATTGAAAGTGTCCATGTAAATGAGGCTGCTGTCACCTCTGCTTCTCACCCGCAGAGCCTTGCCAACAAAGACACTGCTGAACACATTTTTAATGTTGAAGTATGGTGAAGGGTATCCATATAAATGCATGCCTAATTTTGTTCTACTTATTATTACCTCTGCCACGGAGGTTATGTTTTCATCTGGGTTTGTTTGTTTGTTTGTTTGTTTGTCTGTCTGTCTGTTTGTTAGCAAGATAACTCAAAAAGTGATGGAAGGATTTCGATGACATTTACAGGGAAGGTCAGAAATGACCCAAGGAAAAAACGATTACATTTTGGAGGCATTTATGTTTTTCGCTTATAGTGGTGTAATGGCATGGTATGGCCATGTGGTGGCGATCTGAATGGTTTAGGTTCAAATGTATGACAAGGTACAACATAGGAAGAACAATACGGGTGGAGGTCTGCACTCTCTGAGTGCTTTTCTAGTTTTATATTGCTTTTATCTATTCATTATCTGTGTTTATAAAAAGTTTCACTTACACTTGAGCGGTCATCTGTCAGGTCTTGGCATCTGTCTCTGTTTACTGATGAATTTTCTTACAGCTGATTGGCACGTGGGTCAATAAGAGGTGAATGGATGTTGCAAAACTGCTTCTCATCCCTGTCCTGACCACTACCTCCTTTATCTTGAGGACACTATAATTTGAAGAGTAAAAATAAGACAAACTCATGTCCTATGTAAAAGGGAAAATAAACATGACCAGTTGTAGACAGGAGTTAAAATATTAGAGCTTAACTCTCAACCTCTTGAAACCACTATTACTGTAAGCCCAACCCGGAAACACCTGCGGCCATTTTAAAATAAACCCATCGATCATTTCATTAGGCCTACTACTAGCCAACCTACACCACTTTCCAGGCGTTATGTTTCAATCATGTCATGGTATGGGCGTGACAAATTGCGCTGGATAAGGCAGGGAAGGCATGACTGATGAAGCCGTCACACTTCAGCGAGCCCACCTGTGCCTCCACACCGCTGGATCTTAATCCAAACACGCCGCCCACCACACATGGCCCCTGTCACAGCTGTCAAGGGTAACAGTATAGACTGAGCATCGCTGCAGAAAGGAATGAGCCACGAGGAAAAACACATTAAGGTGACGAGTCAGGAGTCAATGTGTTTTGTTTTTCTCTCTAAACAGCATATTAGTCATCAAATAATGGTGAGAGCAAACCCCCTAATGTGCTGGCAGAGTGTTGAATGCAAACAAGCCAACTCCAGTTAGTTAGCCGTTCGTTTTTTTTGTTTGTTTTTTTACTTGATGAATCATCACTAATAGCAATGAAAAATTAGCTGAACTCGTTCCCAAAAAGGCGCAACTTTAGCTTCCATTAGCGCATCGTTAGGTGTTGATTGACAGCCAAAGTGTGAGCTGGGGGGCGAGGGGGCAGGACGTGACTCACTGTCCGTCTCTCTGCCAGTCTGTTGTTGAGTGAGAGATCTCTGCCTCGCTGGCCCTCAGCCCTCTGTCTTGCCTTTCAGACGGAGCACTGTTTAATGTACGTAAATCCTGACGCCACTAAGCGACCTGCTGAAAATGCCAAGAGGCGAAGTGGTGTGTCTCAGCGTCATGATTCATGTCTACCTAACGCCTTTTGTGCAGTCCCTCTTATCCAAAGTGATCTACTGTTTAAAGTGATTAAAGTTGTGTTACAGCACTAGTTCTGTTTAGGGATTGAGCCACTGAAACTGCCAGTGCCACTGACACACTTTGTATATTCAGCAACTAGAACTGAACACATTCCCTTTAGCCATATTTGTGGCGTCTCTGCTTTAAGACGATAAAGCCTGTCATAGACTATAAAACCCCAAATATCCACAAGGAACGTTATCCACACATACAGCTGTATGTGTTTTCCATAATAGAAAATGGCTGACAGCCTTGTAAGCCAAAGCATCACACCACTGATGGTTCGAAATGCCAACTTTACAAATTTCCTTTAGAGCAACCTACCGCAAGCTACCTTAAATGCACCCTGGGAGTGCAAGCATCAACACTACCGGTCGAGTCTGTCAGTGCCTTTCAGGGGCACACTGGAATCTGTCTATTTGAAGACTGTGGCAGGTCTGCCTTTAAAAAGACTCCCATTAAGTCGCCTCTTTATGGAATTGCTATAGCTTCTCTCTCCCACGGGCCCTGGGCTGTCAGCAAATTGATAAAAGCAAGGTAATGAGGTGGGCATTGTGTGTGTGTGTGTGTGTGTGTGCACGAAGACTCCTGATGGCAATAAATGAGGAAGTGGATGTCATATACCTGCCTCCTATCTGTCATCATAACTGTAGAGCTTAGCAATAGTATACACACACACACACACACATACACACACACACACACACATACACACAGTATTCTACACGTTTGGACCATACTAGTCTTACCAATGCATTCCATTCTCATAGAGCCTGAAGAAGGGAATAGCCTGTCTATCTCTACAGTATATGTTGCTAGTTCAGTGGTTCTCAAACTTTGTCTGTCATTCCCCACTTTGGAGGTGGGGAATTTTGAAACCCCACTTGACCCCATCAACCCGGCAAAATGGTTACGTTCAAATATTTTATTATTTTTTTTGCATCATAGTTCCAAGTTACATATCCCGTCTCGGCCTGCTGGATCGGATGTTATCTCAATTCATATATTGGTCTGCTTATGACTCTTATGATTGAGTGTGGCTGTTTTGTTTTGAATCTACTGTATGATCTTCCGTGTCAAAAAAGAAAGGCATTCTTGAAGATAGGCATTTTTTTCTGTATTATTTCCTCCTGTTCCTCACGCCCCCCACCTGCCATGTCTCTATTCCCCACTATGGGGCCCGCCCCATGCTTTGAGAACCACCATGCTGGCCCATGCATCAGGTCCATACCGCAACTTACTTTCCATTAACTCACCAGAGCTATTCATTGAGTGCATCAAGAAATCGATTGAGACAATCAGCATAAAGCTAAATGTTGGCAAAGATAAACTGAAATGTAGCCTCCTCCTGAGATGCATTTCCACTGGTCCTCCCTTCATCAGAGGCTTCTATTATGGGCCACAATGCCAAGCTGTCTGTGGCTCCATAAGCCCTCATGAAGAATCCCCAAATCCATTACCAAGGAAATGCTCCGATGCCAAATTGATTTTCCATTTGCAGTTTTGCAAACCCGACAGCTACTCTGCCACAGTGCATTGCATAGTGACACAAGTTTTTTCGGAAAATATGACTGATCATGCAGACAACCTTTCTTTATAGGGATAGTTGTCAGGTGAAATAATTTATTATAACATAATTTTGTGTGCCACTTTGGGGAGAGAACATTCAGTTCATGTAAGACAAACCAAGAATTTACCAGACCTTCGGCTTTTTGTCAAGATGAGTGGGTACTGCCTGTTTATACTTGTATATCACATTGCACTTTCTGCTTTTTAGCACTTCTGGTTAGATGCAAACTGCATTTTGTTTTCTTAGTACTTGTACACTGCACAATGACAATATCTAAGCTAGTCTATCTCTATCATATGAAAAAATAAAAGTACTCATCCACAACTATCACATAAGACTGCAAACTATCACTGATGCTGAAGGGGGCTATACACAATATTAAAAACTAAGGTAATGTAATTTTTTTTTTGCGGTGATCATCTCATTGTTTTCTTTGTTGCTATGTTTTGTGGAGTGATTGCAGTATTCTGTAGCCCCTTTCACATTCAGAAACGATACATTAGCGTTTAAGAAATAGCGGGTTCAGGGGATTTCGCAATGTGAAAGGTAGACGTGTTCTGGTCCCGGGGTTGTCTGAAGCCGGTTTCAGAGGCGAGTTATGGGAGGCGTTGGCTAGCAGCACGTCACACGCAATTTGGGAGTGAACAATGACGTTAAGCATGCCTTGGACCTCGGAGATAAACTGATAAACACAACTGTCATGCTAGTTCTACGTGGTTTAGCTTCCAAATGATGGCGGGCCACTTGTTATGTTATTTGAATGCCAAATGAGGTCCTTTTGTCTGTCGAAGTCATATTTCAGTGTGCTGAGTCCTGAACAACTTCTGCTGCTCTGACAGTTAGCTCGTTGGCTAGTTAGAACTAGCTATCATTAGGCAAACTTTCTAAAAAGACGCAGCAGACGGTTTTGGTAACCTAGCAACAATAAACACTTGACCGAAGTGCTGAGAAAAGGAGATTCAGGGCACTCTCAGCATAAAAACACACATATATCTATGGACACAGCAGCTAAAGTTATCCTAGTCTCTTGTGTGTTTCCTGTATTTTAACCTCCTGCCTGGCCAAATACGTCATCAGTCACACACCCCTAATAGCGGGGTTGACCTCTGTTCCTTTCATATTCAACACGGCTCGGCTCTGATACTACCCCCCGAGACGGGTTGGATTGCCGAGGCGGGTTGACTCCCCACCCCGTGTCGTCAATGTGAAAGGAACAGCCTTAACGTTATATTCGGCTGATTTAGCGTTAAATTCGGTGAATGTGAAAGGGGCTTCTGATGTCCTATATGGTTTAATTTGATTCTCGTTAAAATTTTGCCTGATGGCTGGTTTTCTTCAGAGAATGTTACACAATTCTGTCAGAGGATACTCGCACAACTGTTTAACATTTAGCAAGTGCACTGGGTGATGACCCAGGTTGGTATGTGGTGCCAATGTAAATATCAGTATAGCATGTGCGCACGCACACACACACACACACACACACACACACAGACACACTCTTAGTCTCTCTCTCTCTCTCGCACACACACACACACACACACACACACACACACACACACACACACACACACACACACACACACACACACACACACACACACACACACACACACACACACACACACACACACACAACAGGGTGCACATATGCACCAAATCGCTATCATTATTTCTCATAGGAGACTGTAGAATATGCAACAGTACTGAATAACAGTCTACTTGTAATTCATTTTTCTTGACAAGAAATGAGAGGATAATTAGGCCTCTGCTCTTTGCTGTATTCCCAACACGTTCATTCATCCATCTGTTTCATGGTGTTCACAATTATTGTTTTGCCCACAGTATGCCTCCTCAAATCCATGTTCTTTTCACCTGATCTTTTATAGGGCTTCAAAACAAATGTCAGTATGGCATACACATAAAATCATCACATCAAAATGGCTCTATGTAGGCCTATGTGACTGACATTTGATTCTTTAATTCCAGTCAGACGCTGGACAACAACTATGAAGGGCACTCTAGAAGAGCAGACCTCCACCATGCTGAAGAAAGTGGAACTAAATACTAGGATCTGTTCCAAGATTTAATGGGCTCATCCTCGATCAATGGCCATGCTACTGTACACCTACTGTATCCACCAATTCTTTTTGTGTTCTTAAAAATGGGCCTCCATAATCCTGACAGACAAACAAAACAAGAAAAACCTGAAAGCACACAAACTCCTTACCAGAGATAGTTAATATTGTAAATGATTTCCCACTGAAAGCCTTTGGTCATTCATCTTTTGAGTGGCAATAATGGTGTTTGGCAAACCAGTGAACAGTCATGTGTGTCTTTTTTGTCAGAACCGTTCCATCTGACTTGACCTTTTCAGACTGTTGATGATTTAAAACCAAAAGACAGACTCCCTACTAATAAATCATATTTGCTCTCCGTTACAGTAACCAGACTCTGCCTGTCATTGGCCTTGCATAACTATTGGGATTAGATGACTTGGAAAGTCAATAAAAACAAAGGCAATTAAACTTTGTCAGGGACTCAGGGACCCTGGAAGTGTTTAATTAAGCTGGGGCTGAACAAGAGTATTACAGCCTGCCACAGGAGTCTGAAATCCAATAGGATGCTTAAAAAAATATTTCTGCGGCCAAGAAAAGCAAAGGAGGATATTTTCTACAGTGACATTTTGGTAGAGTTCCTCAAATGACTAACATTAACCTCTGCATGGGGCATATTCTTCCAGTTATTACTACTAAACTCTAATCTTATCTAGGCCTATGCTATAAAATATGACAGTAGACCTAGGCTATGCATCACTGAAGTAGCCTAAGTTCTTAATTTGTAGCCTAATGGGTAGAATCTATAGGTGCTCCTATTTGCTCCAAAGTAATTAAAAGACAAAATAATGTCATTTATAACCAAGGCAGCCTGATAGGCCTATCCCACCACGAGAATTGCTTACCAAACAAAAACAGATCAATTTAATCACGATGAGCTGTTTTTCTTTAGCCGCATGCAGAATGCATAACTGAGAATCCATACCTTCGATTTCCACACCAAGATCTGACATGCTCTATTCTCCAACGCCTTCGGACGACACATGGGGTAACCAACCTAACTACTGTTGCTCTGGCCTACCTCGTTTAGACTGCTGTGTTAACCACTATTTAGTTCCATATGTGTGGAACTGCTGTGGAATTAACCTATGTATTGCATTCAATGACATACAATGACTTTCAACAGTCTGCGCAAACAGATCAAGCTATGCAAAGCAAAGGCATTTGCCCAACTAAACAAATGCGGAGCTCTCACTTGCCTCAACTGTCCAATTTGAGACAATATCGCCATCTCGTGGTTAAACTTCCCATGCGTCTTCTCAGTGGCAAATTGATTGGATTTGTCTTTCTTTCTATTTCGGAATGTTGGTTAGGTATTTGACAATATGAGAATTAGATATTTGAATATGGTTGAGAACAGGACACTTATTATCTGTACAAGATATGTGCTATTATGCTAACTCATAGGCTACAGGCTAGGCCTATTCACACCCATAGGAACTAAATTGCGCTTCATGTTGCAAGGGGGAGACTATTGGTGCGGACGTGTTCACCACTGTTGCGGCTCGGGTGGTATACTGCAGCAGGCAGCAAGGGAAAAGGATTGCTCGTGGGTCGGGTCCCACGGTTTCTCTCTAGCATACACTTCTGAACTATGCTTGTTTTTTCAGCTGTTCTGGTATGTGAGGATATTTCCCAACACTATTGCATTACGATTAATGTCAAGTCAAGCTAGAAATGACACATTGTTTAACTCAAAACCGCTTAAGTCTCCGTGGGTTGACCAGCTAGCGCAACAATGAATCGAGCTAGCTAGTGAAAAAAAAAAAAGCTCCCTAGCTAGTTATCTGTTGATTTGGCCTATAGTGTTCTAATAGCCATGTTAAGATAGGCCTACTTAATTTCCCAACGTCGTAACTTTTACTGTCAAAGGTATTGAATAAGTATATCCAAACCGGACAAGTTATGCCCCCTGTTGCGATCAGATTCGGTACAGAAGTTCCCTTTTGCCTCGTTTGACCACAAATTCTGTAAAAAAAAAAAAAAAAAAAGCCTATGCCTGCTAGGCTACTATCCTTCCTTTTGAGTATACCTTAGCCCTGTATATAAGTTAACTTGCGGTTGAATCGGATCGTAGTTTTAAGCAGGTTGCTTGCTCTGTGACTACCTTGCAAATCAGCTGTTTGACAACAACATTGGTGGGCATGATGCAGCAGTGACAACTGGTGCTGAAATGTAGCATTTTCTTCCAGGTAACCACAAAACATGAGTAAAGATTCTCAAATGAGGGCTGTAATCAACCAGAAGTTAATTGAGATGGGCGAGAGGGAGAGGTAAGTGGTGTTCTTTTACTGTTCCTTGTGTAAATCCATTCGGAGTTGTCATTGCAGTCATGGTTGTGAACTCTTCGTAGATTGAAAGAATTGCTGCGAGCCAAACTCATAGAGTGTGGTTGGCGGGACCAGCTCAAAGCCCATTGTAAAGGTAACGTTTGGATCCAATCAGAGACATCAGCGGTGTTGTTTTAACTCTCCAAATTGGTGTATGTGTGTGGTGATGCAATGGTTATTCATTTGCCTGTCTTTATGTTATTTTCCTTATCAGAGGTAATCAAAGAGAAAGGTCTGGAGAATGTGACCGTTGAAGACTTAGTTGCTGGAATCACTCCCAAAGGAAGAGGTATGTTGCATTTACCATAGTGTGTCACACCAAAATAGTAGCCTGTTTTCCCAAACTACTATTTGTATTATTTTTGTGTAGTGTGTAGTTTTAAAAACTACTATTTGTGTTATTTGATCCCATTTTTAATCTAGCCTATGTATAAATTGCTCAGATGTTGTCATTTGGTCAACTTTTCATATTCAGAAGGAAAAAGGCAAACAGTAATAAGCTAAAAATGGATGTGAGGTGGTCAATACAGGCTTGTTATTATTTAGCCGTTGACCATCTGACTGTGACATGCAACTACTAGTTAAAGCCATACATATTCTGGCAGACAGTCACTGTGTTGGAGTATATTTTCATGCAGTTGTTGTATCTTCGGCTGATGAACGGTACTGTAAGTCCTAATCCAATATTGTGTTTCAGCTTTGGTTCCCGATAGTGTGAAGAAGGAACTTCTGCAGAGAATAAGAGCCTTCCTGGCACAACACGCAACATAATGAAAATACTGATGAAGGCATCACATAAATAATGTGATCCAATTCCTTATTGTGATTAGTTTGTCCTTTCTTTTGTTTTTGTATAATTGCTTTAATTTTTTGCCCGTCAATAAAATTTGGACAGTTTTGTACATTCTTCTCTGTATGGCATTTTTTCAATCAAAAGCCTATACTGGTGGTCAGCTATTGCCCCAGTATTTACCCCAGGTCTATTTCTGGGGTAAATACTGCTTGCGCATAACTTGGGATACCTATTGGCACATAGCACGATCTTGATCAAGTAAAGCACTCAATTCTACCAGACCATAGACTGTACATACAGTCTATGAACCAGACAGTTAGACTTTTATAGTTTTTCCCTTATATTTTATTAACAGATTCTCAAGTTTGTTTCTTTGTTTGGGTTATTTGGCCTTGGAAATTCAAGCAGTTATCACACCTCCGCACTGAAAGCTGCTCTCTCTTCCATGGCATGATAAACAGCCTTGTATTTTCCAGAACATCTGCTTCTCAAATGTTCTGCCTCCTTCAGCCCACTGAGATGGATCTGTTCACTTGTCAGACACGAGGAGGTGGAATTAATCATTTTTAACATCTCTGTGAAACCCCGGTTGAAGGATATGGCTTAACTGTGAAACTGATGGATGGGAAGAGCCTGTCATTCAGAAATGTTTGTGTCATTCCCACGAAAGATAAGCTTTTCAAAGTTAAACTTTAAAATGCTTCAGCCTCCTTAAGTTGCAGACATCACGGTCACAGTCACAGACCTTCATCATGGTGTGTGAAGGTGATGTTCAGCTGGAAACAAAAAGTCTGAAGCCTTGTACTCCACATCTGATTATTTGTTACAGATAACCCAATATACATATTTTGAGTTTGAGTTTGGCACATTCATATCATAAAGAAAAAAGGCCACACTCTTTCATTGCACAGATGCGTTTTTGGCTAGTGTCCTCTTCAGCGTGCTTCTGCACTACGCCAAAACGCATCTGTGCAACAAAACGTTTTTGGGTGCAAAGTATGCCCTTTTTCCTCCTTTCTGATCAGTTAAACATACATTTATATCAGACCAGTGAATTAAAGAATTTATTTAGGAGAAAGAGGACTAGTGTACTGTATACAACATAATACTTAACATCCTGCATCTTAGTATGCCGTTGGAAAATCCACTATAACCTTTACAGGTGAATCTAATGTGACCTCTGAACTTTTGAATGTGCATGTCCATGTCCAACAGTTCAATGTTTCAGCACTTTCTGTGAAACATTAAATTTCACCCAAAAGCCAGATATCCCTAACTTCTTGGGAGTAGTGTACCTCAGTGTAGTAATACATGTACAGTATGGAATGACTGGCAAACTTAGCAAGAAGGTCCAGACACCATAACATACTGTTAAAATAGTTTTATAGTTGAATGTTTCATGCAATACTCTATATTCCATGCATGCAGCAGATGTACTTTAGATGTACAGATTTACTAATATTGGACTAATGAATGTGGGTGTGGACTAAAGAATGTGCAAGTGTTTTTCTGGGTATAGGCATACTTGCTTTAGTTAGTTAGCCAAGAGATGACATCACTTTAGTGACAATGTGCTGATATTCATCAAAATGTACCTTTCAGCAGCCCTTCAGTTGTGTGCTGTTAGCCTGGGTGAACCCAGAATAACCTGTTAGCAAATGTTATATTACCCTTGAACTCTGTCAGTCCTCCTTCCTGTCATTAACTAATACATTTGTGTTTTTTAATGGCCAGCAATAATTTCCATGTTATCTCAACTCAATCTGTGAGTGAGATAATGTGACTGTGAGAAGAGTAGACACGGCACATTGCTTCATGAAAGAGAAACAGGGCTGTGGCTTGCGTCAAATAAACCCAAAGTAAACATGATTAAGGACATCATCACGTTGTTCACCCAGAGTTGAATTGCAGTGCAGTGTCGCAATTCCTGGCCATTTTAACTCCACTTGTGTGTGAGTTAAGTCACATTTAACGTCTATATCATTTTCGGTGCCGTTGGACAGCAAAAGCCTTAATTGTCTCCATCAGTAGGCTATCGCACACTGTGAGAGCGTACCCTTATGACATGGCCTGACTTAATGGGGGACATGGCAAACAAAGACTACTGGCCTTCTTCTCCGTTCCCTTATTCTGTTATTGCTCTCCCTCTCTCTCTCTCTGTCTCTTTCTTCCCCCCCCCTTCTCCGCGTACTGTACAGTATTGTGAGATACAGACAAATTGTGTCATTTCAGCATAAAAGCAGCTGTGTCAACATGACACTGTGCCAGAAAGCGATCCCTTTAGACTCCCAACAGTGTTACTGTTGGCCTTCCTCTAACTTGGCAACAAGAGGGGAACCATTAACACTTTCCCCTGAAAACAAAGCAGAGAAATATGAAACAACTATATGGAGAGGAATAAAAAACATATGAGAGGGACCAAAACCAGGAGATGGGAAATCAAGCTGTTGCATAACAGTGGCGTGGTTTTCAGTCACCGTTTAGCAGGAGGACAAAAGCCGAAAGTGATCTCAGTGATCTCTCAGTGAGAGATTCAGCTGAATCTTGAATTCTGTATTCTGGCACAAGATCCAAGTAGCCTACTGAAGGATAGTGTCAGAAAGTCAGTCTGTAACTCATATCACAACACTTTACATGTAACTTTGTTGTGTTTTAGCGACTGCACAATTCATTCCAGCACCTGCCTTGGTATAAATCCTTCCAGGTGACGGTGACTACTGCTTCTTGGTCAGAAGGATTACCTTTTGCGCTAAAAACATGCAATGTTTGCAATAACTGAGATCATCAAGAATCATATGTGAAGTATATTTCTGGAGTGCTGAAACCAGCTGAGACACATGGTACTTCTGAACTTCTCTGGAGTCTGAAGACACTTGCTTTGTCTATGTTGATGTTAGAAACTTCTTCTTTCAAGTCCTGTAACAGCAAATTGTTCCCACCCGATGATTAAGAGTTTCTAAGCATTCTCTAGAATAGTTTCAAAGCATCCTCTTTTTTCTCTGTATCTCTCAGATTCCACTCTGTCTGGTCGTAACTCTCCCCGTTTCCTCCATCTTCACATCCTCTCTCTCTCTCTCTCTCTCTCTCTCTCTCTCTCTCTCTCTCTCTCCATCCATCTGTTTCTCTCCTCCTCCTCGCAGAAGAAAAGAGAAGAGAAGAGAAGATTCCGTTTCTCTGGCACTGTGCTAACTCGTGTGTCTGCGATGCCTTGGATGTATTTACACCCTGTTGTGCCCCGTGGGAACTGTTTTCGGTCGGCCGTAATGAGGCCCCCGAGGAAGGGCCGTCGTGTTTTTCCTGGCAGTGGCCTCGCTCGGTCGCAGGCGCAGTGTGCGCACGGTGCGCTGGCCTTTCACTTCCCCCTCAGTAGCCCTCTGCAAATAATAAATAGGAGGAACTACATCACCCCCTTTTAATTTAGGAGCCAAGCGCCGGGGTCTGCCAAAGTTAACACGGCGCAATCTTAGGTAATGATTGGTGAATGTGTATAAAGTTTCATTGAGCGTGACTTCACATTCTTCGGGGTTGGAGCGTGTGGATAGAGATGGCTGTAGCCACATCTGAGGATTGTTTGCAGCTATGGAAGATATGCTTGTGTGTGGGAACCCACCCACCAACACCCTCACGCACACCCGCGCACACACATACACACACACCACTTGTAAATGCCGACAGGAACATTTTTATATCAGCTGGTGAATCTGGTAATTAATAGTAAGCTCTGCGCCGAGCCCAAACCTAAGGGTGTGATGTATCGTTGGGATCTACATCGTCCTGTTATGGAGACCAGAACAAACCCCACAAATAGAGCGGTGTCAGACTTTCCACGGCGCGGCGGCGGCAGGTGGTTCCAGGTGCCGGGGCGACCGGTCAAAAGCCCCGGGGGCTGGCGAACGCGGCAACACCTCTTCGCAATCGACGCAATCACTCGCTCAATCTGCACCATTTCATCGGCCATTTGTGCTTTAACACAATACCTACACCAGCGCCCAGGCCAGCTGCACGGCCCGAGGCGGGTGATGGTGGTGTGTCAGACGACTGTTTCTCAGAGCAACAAAACCGACGGAGAGAGAGAGAGAGGGAGAGAGAGAGAGAGAGAGAGAGAGAGAGAGAGGGAGAGGGGAACACAAACCAGACATTGTTTACTCCGCTGTTCCCTCATGCCTCGGCTTAATTTGCTGTTCTTTCCTTTGAAGTGTGAGCACATTTATATTTCCTGACGAGGCCCTTGGAGCGGCCACTTCATCTTCTCTCCTCCTTCCCCTCTCCCTCTTCTTCTTCATGTTCTACCTCTTCTTGCTGTCCCATCTTTTTCTCCTTGCTTTCTTCATCCTCCCCCCCTTCTCACTCTGTCTGTTTCTTTTACTCCCCCCCCCCCCCACCCCACCATCCCCAACCTACACCCCGCTCTCACCCCGGTCAAAATACTGCAAGCGGATAGCACATGTTTCCATGTTCAGGTTTTCTGGGGGCCTACTCGGATGATGGAAAACACCAGCAAAGAGAGGAAGAGAGAGAGAGAGAGAGAGAGAGAGGGAGAGATCCATCCATCCGCTGGGAAAGGGCCCCGTGCGGCCCCGGCCTGCGCGGCGGGGGGATTATGGCACTCCTTGGCAGCAGACTGGTTTCAGTTAAGAATTTCAGTAATCACTTTTAGGAGTGTAATATATAGCTGACCTTTGGCAGTGACACACGACCCCCCGCTTCCCCGGCGACCAGATCAAAGGGGGCGGCGGTGGCTGTGCAAACAGCGCTATCAGGCAACCCTGGAGGATTTACGGCCTGCTCCTTCTCTCTTGTCTCTCTCTCTCTCTCTCTCTCTCTCTCTCTCTCTCTCTCTCTCTCTCTCTCTCTCTCTCTCTCTCTCTCTCTCTCTCTCTTTCTCTCTGCAACTCTCCCTGGCCGGCCCTCCTGCTCTGATACCCAAAAGAGAGAGAGAGAGAGGGAAGAAGAGACTAGATGCTGTCTCAAAGAATCCCTCCTTCTTTCCATCTTTCCTTCCCTCTACACTCCCCCTGTACAGCCCCTTCTCTCTCTCTCTCTCTCCCTCTCTCTCTCTCTCTCTCTCTCTCTCTCTCTCTCTCTCTCTTCTTCCAAAACTCACCGTTTCTCTCTCCCACCCACTGTACTCCAGTCCACACATACTGTATGTGTTCAGGCCCAACGCTCCAACCTCTTTGGATCTCCGTTCACATCGCAGGTAGAGAGGAAAACCCTAACGAGTTTAAAGCGTCCCCGTGGCTCTCACGCCCAGCGCTTCAATGCCCTTCGGTCATGAAGAGAAGTGGCCCTCGCGAAGAGGTCCAGCCACAGCCCCTCTCATGACTGAGCAGCTGAGCCCGGGCTGTCTCGTGGCAGAAGCCAGGCCTATAGACTCAGCCCCCCCGTCCTAAATCACAGGAAAGAGAGATAAAGGCGTGCTCGAGTGAGAAAAACAAAGACACGCCGTTAATCACGTCGCAAAGGCCGACCGACAGGAAGGAAGAAGTATGTGACCCGTGTGTCATAGCAACTGGTCCAGCCAAAGGCTGGCATGGAATCAAATCAGGGAAAACACACACACACACACAAACACACACACACACACACACATTCCTTAATCAATGAACCTCACAAACACTTGGCTGACGAGACTTTTTGACAATGATGTGACAATGATGGCAGTTGTTTGGCGAACTAGCGGATTTGAAGTGACTTCCATGTTTTGTTTTGTCTCCACGTTTGCTACTCGTTAACCCCTGGAGTGCATGTTCATACTAGAACTGGTGCTTGTGTGTGTGAGCGAGACTGTTTGGAAAGTAAACATACATCTTGATTTTTGTCACTAGACATGATTTGTTGTACAGGGTCTTAGGTCTTGCCCACTAACAGATGCATGTAAAACTTTTACAACAATAACTATAAACAATTCCCATTTGTTGATGTCAAGAGGAATCATTATTAGAATCAGTTATGAAATGAAGCTATGACAAACAGAAGAGCCAGATGAGAAGCACATGGACCTTGCCCTTTATGAGAACCACTCTTTGTTTCACAACTCATATTTCCTTGTTAAATTTGTGCCACAGTTTATGGAGTACTTTATTGTTGTACAATCAGAAAAACCGACATGACATTCAGATCAATTATAAATGGGCAATTAAGCAATACTCAATGAGAACCAGACACACTTGCAATGCATAACATTCTTGCCCTTTTCCGTCCCTGTGGGAAAACGCTCTTTAGATTATTGTCCTTCACAGTTGTGGTGAGATGTAAGATGTCATCGTAATATCGTAATTTTCCCTGTAAGCAACCCACATAGAGTGGAAAAGAACCTTTGTGAGTGTTGCCCAAGTCAGCCCCAAGTCGGAGTCTGAAAAATAACTCTTGCAATTACCAGGATTGACCACCGGATGGCATCACATGACAGACATGATGAATTGTGCTCGTATCCAACTGTCAACACAGCTAAGTCAACATGTTGACTTTGGTCTGGTGCAGTCAAGGACTGAAGCATCACTTAATTTAGAGGCCATTTTTCCTTAGTATGATTGCACAAGTGTCTTAAGAGTGTGTGAGAATGTGTCATCTAAGCCATTAACAGTATCTATGAGTAAAGACGCCCTCTCTCACGCATTGAAGGCAATGGCTGATGTTTTTTTTTTAGTTCAAAGGCAACCTCATGCAGACCCTCACTAGATGGTCTTTATGGGATGTACGATCACTAGTGTTTATTTGAGTCATTTGATTACGATGTGTGCGGAGCTGTTAAATGTCCACAGGATGTCCTGGCCTTTTAACCGGGGCCCTGGGCAAGCATGGAGGAAAAAGAAAGGCTTCCTGGTTCACCGGGAGGTAAAAAACACCACCTGAGATTTTGCCTTCCAGAAACAGCATGGAACATGTGCATGGAACACACACACACACACACACACACACACACACACACACACACACGCACACACATCTGAGAATCTTAATCTGAGAAAATTAAGATAATGCATTAAAGTCATACATAAGACGTTCACAAAAGAGATTTAGCACAGCTGTTGGACACCACTTGTGGATAGTACTGCTTCCTTAAACATGACAGGGACATTCTAGGCTCACGGTGGCTCTCTCACCTTATTTATTCTACCCAATTCCTGCAAACACGCAGTGCCAGTCTGCAGCATAACAAAAGCCATGACAATCATTAACCTGACTTTTATGGAACTCATGACATGCCAAAGACCGAAACAAATGTCTCGTCCTGATATCTTTGGGTGAACGGTGTCGTCAGTATTGATTGTCTCCACACCTCTTCTCAGATGATAAGGCCACCACCCACTGCAGTCTGGACATGGGAATCTGGTGAAAAGGTGACGCTGATAAAAAAAAATTGCATAAAAGATGGACCCTGTCAGGTGTGAATATTTTACAGCCTTCTTGTCAGGTCATTAAAATAGATATCCGAACACGTGTGACCCTGTTACGGTAATACCACCTGATGTGGTGGGGGCATGTGTGTTTATGGTTTGTTTGGTTTGGTGTAATCGTCCTGACTAACCTGTCACTTCCTAGAAGTGAAGCCTCTGTTAGCCTCATTAGCTTTGTGTTGTCGCTCTCACACAACAATGGAGTTTCCAGCGCTGGGCAACAACAATGCCATGAAGCAGGTGGCAGGAATACACTGGAGTCCGATACTACTTTATTGA
Organism: Sardina pilchardus; assembly: GCF_963854185.1. NCBI lineage: Eukaryota > Metazoa > Chordata > Actinopteri > Clupeiformes > Clupeidae > Sardina > Sardina pilchardus. Next base: position 9,665,684 of record NC_084999.1, on the reverse strand, counting down.
ATGGGGGATTTAAAAAAAAAAATGTTTTATTGCCAAGCTTGACCCAAGAGTCACATGCTGAACATGCATTGTCTATAAACACAAACCATATACAGGAATAGCAAGAACAGCACATTGCACAAAAATGCAGTGGAGCTCTACTGTATACCCTCTCTCTACATTGAATTTCAACTCTCCCCTTGAAAGTGCACACTGTCCGACCAGGTTGCCCTCCAACCGCACCACGCCGCTGCCTCCCTCCCGGGCCGTGCCCCCTCCAGCAGCCCTGGCTGGGGCCTTGGGTGTGCATGCGGGTGGTGCTCCGGCCCCTCCGGAGGGCCTTCGTCAGCTGAGACTCATGTGGTTGGCCTGGCCCTGCTCCCCGCGACCCCACGCAGGCTCAGACACCCGCCGCCTCCACCTACAGTGCATTCCTGCTTTATTCCCACCGAGCCACCTCTCTCACTCACTCCCCTCACACACACACACTCTCTCTCTCTCTCTCTCTCACACACACACACACACACACTCTCTCTCTCTCTCTCTCTCTCTCTCTCTCTCTCTCCCTCTCTCTCTCTCACACACACACACACACACACACACACAAACACACAATACTCCATTCCACTCCTCAACCCAGACTGCCAGCCATGCAAATCAGGCCACCACACGACAACACAACATTTAAAGCAGCAGTTTGATTGAAGTCTACTGAAGTGCGGCACACGCCGTCAAGGAGTGATCAAATCAGGAGCTGTTGACTTCACCTCAACCACACAGATAGTCACTTAAAAAAAGAGCTGTACATTGCACAGACAGATACAGATATGCAAACACAAGGCTGTACTCTTAACATTACTTGGGTCTACGAGTGTGATATAGCCAAAGAGAAGGCACACCCATATATTAAAAATGATCCACATTTATGAACACTGTAAATATGGCAGCCGAACGTGGACCTTTCGGATACCTTATTCCAAGGGAAGGGAAGGAAAGGAATTCTTCATAAAGAAGAAAGTGACCTCATTAAGAAACACAGGCGCACCGAAAGGAAGGTTATCCTGGCAGTAAATACAAAAACACATGTGCACGCAGAGCCGTACGCATGTATGCATAAACATACACACAGGCATTCAAATATGCTCACAATTATGGCATGCACCTGACAAAAAGGGGTATACGTACGCAGACACCACCTACACCGACACACACACACACACACATAAACACACACTCTTTCATAAGCAGCACACACCCTTTTCCAGAGGTCCACCGCCGCTGCAGCAGTCCACAGCTGTCAAAACTCCAGCACTTCCAAGGCAGCAGTGGCCAGACAGGGTGGGAGACTTGTAGCTGTTCAGGGGTAACAGGGTGAGCCTCGCGTCCCAGCGGCACGTCACCCGAGCCCCGTCTTGTCATGTGTGACATGTGGACTGACACCCCGCAACCCACCCCCATCGTAACCCACCCCGACATCCCCCGTCTGTCCACTCTTCCCCCCATCCTCTCTTCCAAAACAGTTCCAGGGGTGCGCCCCCCCCCCATCCCGCGCCCCTCGTCCCTCGTTACACACGGCCCGACCTGCGTGTCCTCCGCCGGCGTATGCGTACGCATGATCCCCAATCAGCGTTGCGTCGGGCGCGCCACGGACGAGCACGCAGAGGGAGAGGAGAGGGAGAGGGAGCAGCACGTTTGTTTTGGTTTGTGCTCTTTCAGGGTGACTCGGTTAGTCAATTATATCATCCCTGTCAGAAGGCTGCTTTGGTTTTAATGCTCTGCTGACACTGTCCCATAGCATTGCATGTTAATATTATATTGTGTGTGTGTGTGTGTGTGTGTGTGTGTGTGTGTGTGTATGTATATGCAGTATATATATACATATATACAGACATACACACACACACATACTATATGAGTGCTATGTCCAAAGACATACTGTAGCTAATGTGATGCTCATACTGTATACTGTACATGATACGTGTATTCTTTGTACTCTGCTCCATGACCTGAAGCTATTCGTTCTGCTGACTAATTGTAATCAATCAAAGTCTTTCAACGATACACAAAGTGCCAGACGGGGCGGATAGAGATTCAGATAATTTTATTAAGATTCAATAGTTCAAACATCACAAGATTTAATCTTCATGTTTGTTTTGATAGATTACCAGAGAACTGCTGGCAGGTGCCAGCAAGTGTTTACAACAGTGATAAGCGCTGCCTGCAGGTCCAATCAGAGTCAGAGGATCCACAGCTTCCTGTAAGTGTATGAAATATCACACATAGTAAACCATCCCTTTATGATCAGTCCCAGCTGAGATTTACCAGAATGCTATAATGACTGGCCAAGTTTGGAACCACAGGAAAGACTAACCAGAAGGAAGACTTACCTTTCCTTATTGAAACTGGTATGTAGCTGTTTGCTGTTTGTTACTATTTAACTAACCTCAGCAAAGATGACTGCTTAGCTCCTCTATGCTGATTTTTGTTTCCACCTCACCTCTCGAAGTCGAACAATAATACACAAATAAATGTGTGAATTAAAGATACAAGTTATAAGACATGTTTCATTTCATAGAGATGAAAACCACAATGAATAGTTTAGCCAAAATGATTGCCACCTCTTCTTGGTTCCTTGCTGGTCTGCAATGAGATGCTACAGACATGCTGTCTCTCAGTGATGTTTAGTGCCATTTTTATGTTGTGAGCTGGGGGATGTGGTGTGAAAGTAAAGAACACTGATATACTGAATACGCTTGTTATAGAAAAAACAAAAAGACCTCCGCGCTCCTGAAACCACTATCTGATGCGTCACGGGAGTGGACAAACTGTAGTAAAGAAAAAGGGGTTCACCGGAGTAACTCAGATGTGAAGTTTGTTTTACATTTTATTTTAGGTGCCAACATTGTGGGACTAACGTTTCGAAATGTTAGTCCCACAATGTTGGCACCTTAAATAAAATGTAAAAAAAAACTTCACATCTGAGTTGCTCCGGTGAACCCCTTTTTCTAAGCTTGTTATAGGTCATAGGCTCTGTCTTAGGAGGAGGAATTCAGCTGGACTTGTTGGGGGTGATTGCAGAGAGGTGGATGCTGGACAAGCTGAAAACTCCCTCTCATCCACAGAGCAACAGGCTTGTTGAGCTGACGAGCTCCTTCAGTGGCTGGCTGATCTCCCCTAGCGGTTCAGCTAACGGAGTGGGCCGTGTAGAAGAATAGAATAGAATAGAATAGAATATATACTTTTTTGATCCTGTGAGGGAAATTCACTTCTCTGCATTTAACCCAATTTAACCGAATTAGTGAACACACAGCACACAGTGAACACACAGTGAGGTGAATCACACAACCCAGAGCAGTGAGCTGCCTGCCCAACCAGCGGCGCTCCGGGAGCAGTGAGGGGTTAGGTGCCTTGCTCAAGGGCACTTCAGCCGTGGTGTACTGGTCGGGGATCGAACCGGCAACCCTCCGGTTACAAGCCCGATGCGTTAACCACACCACGGCTGCCCCTAAGGCTGCAGGGACAGTGTCGTTCCGTTAAACGCTAAAGCATTTCACCTCGACGTGCTGTGAGACTGTTTATTTCAACGCGGCTTCTGTGTGCCTTTCATCGCACTAGCTCTGCCTCATTAGTCTCCAAACCTGTGTGTTAATCTATTTCAGAAAAAAAACACATACACACACACACACAGGTTGTCACACAATCACTGAGGTCTTTTGTGAAGCTGTCAGACTCGCTTGAAATTCCCAGTGCAACAGTATTGGATGGCAATTATTCGAGGGAAATGTGCTTTTCTCCCGCTCGCTTTTCCTTTTTCACACGAGGAAACGGTGCGGTTTCACAATTTCGAGATTATTATTGAAATCTTCAGTTCCCCCCACCACATTAAGTGGCTGTGGTGTGCACACAAACCCACTGAGAACGTAGAAACATACACAGTGGTTTAGTGTTGGGAAGCCGCCAAGACAAATGACTGCTTCAGGTGAAAGCAAACCTTGGCCGCTGCTGCTTTTTTTCCATTGCAGGGTTCTCTCCTTTTTTTTTTTTGTCTTTTCTCTTTTTTTTTTTGCCTGCTTGAACAGTCTTACATACGCCTTGGATTTGTTCTTCAGTGCCTGCGAGCAACACTCCCCGGGCTTGTGAATTCACGAAAATGAGGAATTAATGTTGAAATGCCACTCGGCGAAACAAAACGGTTCCACAGGTGTTCAAGGATTTAAGAGGAATGACCTCTTCAAAGCCATTACCGTGGGCCTGCGCGTTCTATTGGTGACACTCAGTTATGGAAACCAAGGGAAAATGACTGAGGATTTGTCAAATGTAGCACACAACTTAAGAAGGAGGTAAAAGAGAGATAGAGGCTGAGAAAGAGAGGGAGGGAGAGAGAGAAAGGGAGAGAAAAGGAGAGAGAGAGAGAGAGAGAGAGAGAGAGAGAGAGAGAGAGAGAGAGAGAGAGAATGTATGTGTGAGGGAGCGAAATGGAAATTTCTCATCTCCCCCACCCTAGTCTTTCGCTGTTCCTCCTGGCATACATCTACAGTCGGCCGTAACTGGCGTAATACCACAATAAAAGTATTGGCCATGCCCTGAGCAGCCATAAATCCTGCAGAGGGGATTTTACCTCTGCTATTTCACAGGGTCATTTCCCTGTATGTGGCTTCATATTCAAATATTTATGTTTACGAGCAGGCAATACATGTTATGACCCATAATGGCGACCCAGCACGCTAGATAAGGCCACTTAGCAACCTCTTATAACCTTCTTGAGATACAGGGCATCCTGTTTGTGCCGTTTTCTTGCCAGGCTTATCATACTGATTACAATAATGTAGACAACAATATGCTTCCCATAAAGTTTATACTGTGCTTTTACAAAGAAAACCTGGTTCCAGTTATAACAGTTATAGCAATGTAATAGCACATCATACACACTGATATTTTGATTAGATGAACAAGGGCCTGTTGAGCCCAGTAGCAATTTGCAGTTACACATAGTCTATTACGCTATTACCTTGCAGATAGCTCAAATGCTATATCATTTTCTCAACTTGGAGTAGCATCCCCGTGGGTGGCTTAAAGCTACACAGACCCCTCCCCTCACTGAACATTTAAGATGCTCACTTCCGCTGCTTTAGCTACACATGCTGCTGACTGGACCCCTTTACCTGTGAGGCACGGATCAGCGGGTTCTCATACCAACAGTCTTAGACCATTGGCTGCACGGCCCCTGGGGGGGGGGCTTAAATGCCATCAATTAAAAGAACAATTGGTTTTGTGGCCAATTAAGAGCTCAGCCCGGATGAATACTAACAAGGTGAAGAAATACCCAGGAGTAGCGTGGCTAAGGGTCTGTGGCATTCAGCTATTTGCCCTTCGCTAACCCCAAAGAGCCGTCAGCACAGATGTCTATAAGACGAGCAACATCAGGGATGACCGAGGTATAGCCTCAACTTAGAATGAACAATACAAGTCTTACCTGCGCTCAAGGAGGAAGATTATCGGAGAGTTCAGGAAGAAAGAGCTTGGAATAAGGGCTACTTGGAGCGTGTCGGGATTACGAGATGTTATCAACAAAAAAGACTATAGAAACGTGAGGAAAGTCTGCCAAGTGGCCCGCGTTACAATGTCATTAAGGAGAAGTGAGGCTGTGATTGACCACGTCCTGCATTGTGACACAGATGTGGTCTTAGAAGGCTGCCATGTCTATTTTCACTCACACGGCCACACTGCCAAGACGACTCTGTGAGTTTAGCCGCGAGTTGCGAGCTGTCTGAGTGGCCCTAAAAGCATGATGTCCTACGACAGGTCTTATCCCAGTTTTATTACTGCACCGCGGACATGCCAACAGGCCCATGCACTAATGCACAGAAATATGAAAACATGTTAGTGGCCAGTGGACATTAATCCTGATTTGTGTGTGTGTGTGTGTGTGTGTGTGTGTGTGTACATGCTAGCTGTTAGTCATTTTCACATGTCACCACTAGCTAAGGACACAAACAACCCTTGTGGTAATCACCCCCCAACCAGTCCTCACTTTTCCCATAAGCTTCCCATGGCTTGAGCCACCGGGGTCAAACTGGTCAGAGTGACCGAGGGAGCAAAAGGCCACGACTCGCGTACAAGAGGGAAGGTTAGAAAGTTAATCGTCACTTTCGGCCACTCGTTGAACATGAAAGGCAATCCATCGGCATGGTATTCTAAGAAGCAGGCTCTCGCGCGCACGGTCGCTTGCCGAGATTGGTGGATGAACTAATCGTTGCATGAGCTTATGTCCAGTGGCTGAAAAAAAAAACCAACTCTGCCAAACAGGGGGCACCCCGTGCCTTCCACCCACCTGACAGCTCATTACATTCCCCTGTGTGCGTGTGTGTGTGTGTGTGTGTGTGTGTGTGTGTGTGTGTGTATGGATGGTCTTCCTACGGCCGCCGTGTCACTAACGAGGGCCTGCGTCGAGAGGAGGCTGAATGTCACTGTGCTTTGCAGGTGGGATTCATTAGAGTTGTGGACTTGGCAGGTTTGCACTGGGCTCTGCATTATTGCACTGCAGCTAAAAAAAAGAAAAGCAAAAAGCAACGGCAGTAAGGAGAGTCCAAGGGAAAGACAGAGAGAGAGAGAGAGAGAGAGAGAGAGAGAGAGATAGGGTGAAAACAAGAGAGTGAATGCAAACCAACACGCTCACGTACACACAGTTTTTAAAGGCCATCTTTCATTGCTCTCTCATGAGTCGTGCAAGAAGGAAAATACCCTATTAACTCGCTTAAGTGTGCCCGAGTTGTTTCACAGTGGATAAACATCGAAAAAGCTCATATTTTTATAGATCTCAAGCACGGTCCCCGAGTGTCCACACCTTCCACGGGGGAGTTATGTGATAGCCACACTGTCAGGGCTGTCCTCTCCCCCTTTTTTTCAAAATCGTGACTTACACACACATATCCTCTGACAAACAGTAAGAGAGTAAACATTTTCTCTTCTTTTCAGAAGTGCAGTCATAGTCGCAAGGCTGCCAATATTTTTCTGACCTGCCTGTTGTCATGTAGTTAGAGAACAGAATAATGCTCTTGCTCTTACGATCCAGCGTTAAGGTCAGTCCAGTTTACGTTTATGAAGTAAACTTTAAGTTCACGACCCCATTTTTACATTCTAACATCAGACCATAAGCAAGGAAAACACTTAAGCCAGCTCATTTATCTCTAGCGTAGCCCAGATGTGCTGTAGCCACCGCTATTGTTATTGTAATTAGAGTCAACACGGACTCGATTAGGTGTTACACCTAGTGAATCAATATGTTACCATTTAGAACAATTGATGCGTGTTAACGTTTTTTTATTGGCCTAACAATAATATTTAGTGTCGGAGTGAACGTGTAAGGAACAGAATATAACTGATGCTGTTACAATAGAGCTAGTGCTCCACCGGAAATAAAGCACTGGCTAAAGAGCCTTCCGTGCATAAGGTCCATTGCAGGCCTCTTAAAAAAAAAAAAATCCTCACATGTGCCAAACCAAACTTTAGCTCCAGCCCACGTAAATCATCACTTGTTGAGTGTGACATGGGACATTTCTTTATGATGTCCAAAATAATGCCTTTCCTGTGTCAGCTTGTCATAGGTTATGTTGAGTTTGTAAATAAACTTACCTTGGGTGCTGTTTGCACTTTGAGATGCTACCAATTAACCAGAAGCTGCTTTCAGACAGGAAGAGACTATCAGTAGTGTAATGGCAAAAGACTATGAAATGTTTATGAAATTTAGTAACTTGTAGTTATTATTACAGTCAGAAAAATGGTTGGCGATTCGAAACATTGCGTACATCTACAGGAGTTTTTACAGAGGTTACTCTCTCTTTGGCTCTCTCATAGAACATTCAGACTTTCATACACATACACTGCACTGTATACATATTCTGCCTACCCCTTAAAATGGCAGGAATCTGATAGGAAATGTGATCTCCACTCCCACTGGACACCACCTGCCAATCAGCCAGACATTAAGTCCACACCTGGCGACAGCCAAAAACCCCTCTGAATCCACACGACTCCAATCTGAGTCTAATTATTACCAGTCGCAATTAAAAACAACTCTGGAGAAGTTTTCTTTTCTCCTTCTCTCCTCCTCTCCTCCTCCTCTTTTCCTTCTCTTCTTCCTCTTCTCCTTCTCTTCTCTTTTCCTCTGGCATATTGTTTCTGGGTCTCTCTTTGTTTTTTTTTGTTTTTTTTTTCTCTCTCGGAGAGAGTCCTGTGTAAATATATTCTCCACCTGGTCCGGAGCAGTGCCTTCAGGGGAGTTATCAAAGCAGTCATAAAAATCAAGATGTATGGGACATCCGCGGCTGGTTGGCTCTCCGGGCCGGCCCTTCCACCGCACCGCACGGCCGGTGTGAGGGAGGGAGGTAAAGGAGGGAGCGAGTGAGTGAGTGAGTGAGTGAGAGTGGGCAGTGCTTGGTGCGGCGCAGCACGGCGCGGCGCGGACTGCGGAGCGGAGTGGAGCAGCACTGGTGTGGTGTTTCCCTGCCATCGGATTAGGTTTCCCCCAGGCCAGGCCTGACTATCCGCGGCCGCCTGATTGACTGTGATGGGCTTGTTTTGTAATGTGCTGCACATGTGCTGCTGCTGCTGCTGCTGCCTCTGCTGTCTCTCTTCATGGTGTCCCTGCCTGCGTCGTCAGCCTTTTCAACACGTTTTTTTTTTAGGGGAGCTGGTGCCTCCAGGGTGTATTTGACAATACAAATAAAAAATCTAGTGAAAGAGAGAAAGTGTGCTCATGTTGAAGTCTTTCTCATCATTGGACCTTTTTTTTTCTAATATTGAAAAAACAAGTGGCTGCATCTGTGTTTTTGTTTGAAATTTAATCTTTGTCATGCAACTATATTAGATACTATATTTTTACAGGTATACATTTATTGTGTCTACTTTGCATTTAAAAAATATAGTCTAGTGCTACATGACATCTAGCAAAATCATATTTACAATAAAGAATATTTGTTGCTCGAGTTTCTTTAGTTCCAATTTAGGTAATATTAGCATTGAGACATACAATGTATATGTAATTTAAATGTAAAAAGTGCATTTACAAAATTAATGACATTATATTAAGCAGTAACTTAATCAACCTAATGCAAAAAGGCATACCGTATGTAGGCTACACCCACATGTTATGCTGTATCAAATGTGTATTCAAAGACTAGCTCTCCGTGCCTCTCCTCTCCCCTCTCTCCACGGCAGCGTGTGGCCTGCTTAAAGAATGCCCGGGGCAGACAGGCAGATAGAAGCTGGCCTGTGGTCATTTTTTAACAAGGATTAACCTGGGATTGCTGGCATGCGAGATAAGCGTGCAAGGCGTGGAGCGGCAGAGGAATCACTCGATCACCGGGCGGTGTGTGTGTGTGTGTGTTTGTGTGTGTGTGTGTGTGTGTGTGTGTGTGTGTGTGTGTGTGTGAGTGTGTGTGTTTGTGTGTGTGTGTGTGTGTGTGTGTGTGTGTGTGTTTGTGTGTGTGTGTGTGTGTGTGTGTGTGTGTGTGTGTGTGTGTGTGTGTGTGTGTGTGTGTGTGTGTGTGTGTGTGTGTGTGTGCCTTTGTGTATCCGGGGGAGGCAGCTGCTGTTAAGAATCTGACCCAGTAACTCTTAAAGAATCTCACTATCTCTGAGGGAAGAGAATGAGAGCGTGTGATGACAGCCGCTCACCCATAGGAGGCAGCGTTTGCTCTACACTCCATGGCTGCAGGTGAGAGGCTCCCTGTGCAGCAGCACTCTCTCCCCCTCTCTCTCTCTCCCTCTCTCAACCTCTCTCAATCTCTCTCTCTCTCTCTCCCTCTCCCTCTCTCCCTCTCTCAATCTCTCTCTCTCTCCCTCTCTCTCTCTCGTGTAGCCACCAACAGCCAGGCCGTGGGGGCCCTGCGAGAGCCGTCTCTAATGCAGCACTTGAGCGGCCGCTACACAATTATCCTTTTCTCTCCTCACCCTCTCAAACCCCCCCACACCCCCCACACCCCCACACCCCCCACTCGCAACCCCGACCCCTTCCGAAACAGCCGGCTGCCTCTGGAGTAGACGTGATAATAGACACTACATAGGAGGGCTGCAAAGTATTTAGAGACGGCTGCGCGCAGGGCTGGGGGGCGGGTGGGGTTTGGGGTGGTGGGGGGCTTGAGGGGGTAGGGGGGGTAGGGGGGGGTACTGGGACAGGCATGCAGGCAGGCAGGCAGGCAGGCCGGGCCGGGCCGGGGTGGGGGGAAGGACACTAATGCAGGAGCCTGAGTCCGTAATCTAAACAGCATTTATCACATGAAAGTTCAGGCCGACCCATTAGAGCCCCGGAGAAGAGAGGGCTCTCCTGAGTGGGCTCCCTAATGCTGCGCTGCTCCAGACCCTTCAGGGGACTCTCTCTCTCTCTCTCCCCCCCCCCCCCCCCGCTACACCTCCCTACACCCCCCCACACACCCCCCCACACAACCCCTTCTACCTCCTACTGCCGGCTGGACGGAGTCGGACGGAAATAGCTAGGCAAGCAGCGTTTGAGATGCTTCATTTGCACTATTCTAAACCAGCGTTAAGTAGCGTTAGCGTTCAGTATTTTTTGTTTTGTTTCGTTTATTCTGAGTAGTACTGGAGGGGGGGGGTGTATATCCCGAGATATCGGCGCACGTGATGACCTTTGAAATGCCGATTCGCCACCAGTCCAATCAGAAAGGAACAAATAGTTGGACTGGTGATGAGATCACCTCTAGCGCTGAGAGCAATGTTTGTGCTATCCTAACATAACAATGTACATTTAGCAGAAGACCTTGCTCAAGCAGCTGTTCAAATACACTATCCTTCCCATAGTGAAATGTGCAATTCTGTAACATTCTTGGTTTTTTTTTCTGTCTTTTTTTCCTCTCTCTTTTTTCCCCTTTTTCGAGCATGTAATGTACAACCACCCAGAGGATAGCACTGGCTGCGGGTCGAACTCGGACAAAATTATTAATCCTGGAGATTTTCTGGCCCAAATCAAACTGCGGGGAACCACTGCCTTGGCGTTCCCCAGTGAGACCTGCACACCGTATCACTGACAGCCTCGCGAACGCCATCCAAATGTATGTCCCCCTTCATCTTGTTTCCTTCGCATGACGGAAGAGCAGGACGCACCTGAGAACGTAGCATTTACAGTGACCAGATTCCAGCACCCTCAAATAGCTTTCAAAGCAGACACTTAAGAAATAGTCGCTGTGTTATCAGGAAGATAAATTACATGAAGATAAATTGCTCTTATTCAGCACAAATTCTCCCTGTCCCGCGAAGTGTATGGTTTACTTCTGGGGGTCTGGGGTGTGTGTGTGTGTGTGTGTGTGTGTGTGTGTGTGAGTGTGTGTGTGTGTGTGTGTGTGTGTGTGTGTGTGTGTGTGTTGGGGGGGTCAGCAGGTAGCCACCAGAGTTGGAGTAGGTTCAGCATAGGAACTTTATTCCTCTCAGACAGGTCCCTCAGCCTGATTAGGGCCACTGCACTTCACCCGTAGTCAGCAGCCAGTGTGTGTGTGTGTGTGTGTGTGTGTTAATCACATATCACAAAGGCAAATGTGAGGTAATGAGGTTTTTCCACTTCTCTCTCTCTCTCTCTCTCTCTCTCTCTCTCTCTCTCTCTCTGTCTTTCTCTCCATGGCAGTGTTTTCAACACCACTGGGTTACTCTCCGACCGAGAGAGAAAGAAGTATGTAGCGTTTTATTGGTTCTAAAACCAATTCTTTTTTTTCGTTTTTTTTAATTATGTGAAAAGTACAATTTGTAAACAGAATTACAATTGAGAAGACAATTGCCAGACATTCTTTCTTTCTTTCTTACTTTCTTTCTCTCTCTCTCTCTCTCTCTTAAGTCCTCTGCTCATTTACTCATTGTTTCCCCGTAAGTCTGGGAGACGAGGGCGGCATGGCGAGGAGGAAACTCGGTGTGCGCGGCGGTGAGAGTGACTGACACAATTTTACATGGGATTTCCACAAAGCCCTCAGCGGGCCGGGTTCAGCGCGGCAGTACCACTCAGTGACCCCGCTCCCCGGCCGCTCACGACGCGGGATTAAAGGTGAACGCCGGGGCAAATCAGTTATCAAGTCAGAAACACTGAGCGTCAACTTTCCACTGTTGCTTTTCTGCTTACTGGTGCAAACGCGCGCGCGCACACACACACACACATTTACGAACACACACACACACATTTACGACCTTACACACACTTGCAGGCAGACAGACAGACACATACACACACACACACACACACACACACACAATGTCTTTCAACCTTCCCTTTCTCTGCCCCTCTCTCTTTTAACCACACACACACACACACACACACACACACACAAAGCTTGCAGCCACCATCACCCTCTTCCCATACATAGTGTCACGGCCTCACTACAAACTAAGGACTGAGAGAGGATGTGCAACTTCAAAAGCCATTACTGATCACTTCAGATTCACATTGTGCATGCAAGCATCTCTCTGCCAGACATGGGTCAGCTTAGACCCATAAACTGCTTTTTTCTCTAACGTCCCTTTTTTCCCCCTCTAAAGTCTCTATTTGCTTGCACCTGAGGAAGACAAGTTGGATATGTTTGGTTTAAAATATTTTAGGCTCATGTGCACTTGATACATTTTACATGGACCAAAACATCTTTGCTTTTGCACTCATTTCAGTGATTCTTTTTTTGTTTGTTTTTTGTTGTTCTTTGTGTGTGCAAGCCCTCCTCTGCGGCACCTTACAAGAACATGGAAATTAGTTATTTGTGGACTGTGTGAAGCTCCTTTCGAGAGCCCTCTTGTTGTTCAAGAAGTGGGGAACTGTCAATAAAAACAGAGGAAAGGGTGAAGGAAAGTGTTTCCCTGTTTACTCTTGTGAAGGACAATTTCCAACCGCCCCCCCCCCCCCCCCCCAAAAAAAAAAAAGAAAGGATTCTGTCTCATCACACTACATGAGACTCCAAAACAGACCTCTTTGGCCCTCTGCCAAGAGAGGGGAAAAAAACAGAAAAAATTACAGTGCTTTTTTTTTTTTTGTTTCAAGATAAATTCAGCCTGGCCTTTCTCGCAAGCCTTTGATGTTCTGCGGTGAGCGATGACTGGGTATGCTGAACATTTCTAGAATTTTCTATTTGGGTCTTTTTTTTTAGCGAGTCCCCTATTTACTGTCCATATAAAATATGGTCTTTTAAACTGGACAATAAAACAAGTTTTATGGCAGTATTATCTCAACCCCCACTGCGAGAATGCTGCATTTACTTTCCAAATGAAGCTTGCTGGGGCTTTGGCCTATAAGCTTCCTGACTCCAAGTAATACACTGTATTCATCAAAACGAACCCATCATGTATCCTGCATGGGCCTTGGTCATGAGCAGGAAGAGGAGAGGAAATGAGAAGACAGGAGAAGAAAAGAGAAGAAGAGAGGATAGAGGAGAGGGGGAAGACCAGACATGAGATGAGACTGAAAAAAGAGAGAGAGAACAGGCAGAAGGGGGGTGGTGGTAGAAAGATGTCCGTCCGGGGTTGCTGTTGTTTGTTGGGTCTGCAGAGGGATGAGTGCAACACTGACCAGGTGACAGAGGTCAGCGGGCGACAAGGCTGACCCCTCTGTGGGAGTGAGTCCGTGACCTGCGAAGGAATCTCCCCTTCCACCACCACCACCACCACCCCTCAACCCCTCAACCCAACAACCCCCCCCCCCCCCCCAAACAAAAGAGCCATCCAGTGTGCAATAAGATCCGGCATTCAACAATGGCAGGAGGGCTGCCCACCTCTGCACACAAACACTCCAGATAAACTGCTCGGCCACTCAATGAGCCGCACCGGAGTGAGCCGACCCGACGGAGCATCTTCAACCTCCAACCTGCTGGACAAACACCACCACCGCGTCATTCCACATCCCGAGAATTTATTCCCCTGCCTGCGCCGCCGTCTCCCAGAGTTTATGTTGTTTGAGAGGGAACATGCAGGTAAGTGTTTAAACCACGGGACCATAGGAGAGTGGTGAGTCAGCTTAAAAGTCGGAGCCAAAACCCAGGGCTGTACAGAACTCAGATACAAATACACATACACACACACACACACACACACACACACACACACATGCAAACACACACACACACACACACACACACACACACACACACACACACACACAAACACACACACACACACACACACACACACACACACATGTGCGAACACACACACACACACACACACACACACACACACTGGCTGTCCTCATCCAGGTGAATATGTGGCACTGTAAAACTCCAATCTGGCTGTTGAGTTTATTGCACATTGCCAGGCATTAAATGTTCAAGTGCTGTTTAGTTTATACCACAGCGCGCAATGTAAGCATGTCATGATTAAAAGTATGATATAACACTCGTTACTCGACAGGCAGGAAAAATATTTTCAACATAGGAGATGTAAAGCTTAAATAGCAAGCTGTTTTTTTCTTCTTTTTTAAAGGGGGGGGGGGGACCTTTCCACTGCCAGCTTGCAATTAAAACAGTTCCAACAGTTCTTTCAACCAAACTGTCACAATATTTTGCACTTGAAAAAGCAGTGCGCGCAGGCACAGGCACAGCACATAGGCACACAGGCGCACAGCACACAGGCTGAGGCACAGGCAGGCAGGCACACAGGCAGGCACAGCACACAGGCAGACAGGCACATAGGCAGGCAGGCAGGCACAGCACACAGGCAAGCACAGCACAGGGGCAGGCACAGCACAGGGGCAGGCACAACACACAGGCAGGCAGGGTGCATACCTAACAGTCCCGCAGCCGGGATTACCAGACATCAGAGTCAGGGCCTCCTGCATGCAGCAAACAGTGGCTGTGTTATACTGACCTAATCAAGCATTATGTCAGTCTGATCACGCCCATTAGTCCAGCCAGAGCCCTCGCTGGGGTGGACATGGGGAGAGGAGAGGAGGGGAGGGGGGGGGGGGGGGGTAGTGGAGGGGGCTGAGCTTGGCTGACAACTCTAATCCTCTATCTTTCTACAGCCAAATTCACTTGTTGCCATGTTCTGCTACCCCTGGCAGCGAAATCCCACCGCCTGGGTCCCCCACATCGCCCACCCCTCCTGTCTGCCCCCCCACCCCCCCCCCGCCCCCCCCCCCTCTCTCTCTCGTGGTCTGCACTGTCACGCTTTCTTCTGCTGGAAGATATCTACCTAACGGATATCTTTGTTGGTAAACACTAATGAATTGCTTACCCACAATGGGCTTCCTCAACTGCTAATCCACACAGGGCCTCTGATACCCCCCCCCCCACACCCTACACACACACACACACACACACAAACCCATATCCCCCCTACCCCCAGACCCCAACCCACCAATGCACACACACACACACACACACACACTCACTCCCCCATCTGCGGCAGTGTGTAGATGGGGCACTCAGATAAGATCGGCTGGAATTCCTGTCTGGGTGTTCTTGTGTGTGACCTGGGTGGCAAAAGAGAGTCGGTGAAAATCACTCAGCACTCAACTCAATAAGGCACCCACTCTACCTCTCTCTCTCTCTCTCTCTCTCTCTCTGTTCTTTTCTTTTTCTCCCCCTCTCTCCATCTTCTCTCTTTTCTCTCCTCCTCAGGTTGTTTCTCTGTGTACTGGAGGGGAAGTGAAGGAAGTGGGAAGAGGTGGTTAAAATGTTGAACTTTTTACCTCGTGAAATTGGAGCGAACGCAGCGCAGGATAAATATCCAGAAAAAAAAGAGTCTAATTCCACGAGATTAGCTTTAAAACGGCATCAAAATGGACCTGAAGAATGTGATCTCCGATAAATCCGCTTTCGTGGAAAACCTTGAAGAGTGATTACCTTCAGATCGCCTTCCCCCCCCCCCCTCCTATATTTACTTACAACACAGAAAGTTTTATTGTTGAAAACGAGAACACTCTTCCATAGACCCCAAGCTCAGAAACATCACACACACACACACACACACGCAGAGGGAGAGAGAGAGAGAGAGAGAGAGAGAGAGCACTCAATCACACACACTCACTCATGCAGACACCGCGCACACACAAACACACACACACACACACACACACACACACACACACACACACACACACACACACACACACACACACACACACACACACACACACATATACACTGCACTCATGGTGACATTGACTGTGTCTTTGCAAAGCACTGTGAT
>NC_084999.1:9639541-9642041 GCF_963854185.1 Sardina pilchardus | reverse complement strand
TGGCTGCACACATGATTTTCGTGGTTGCCCGGGAGACCTTTGAAAAAACAAAAAGAAAGAGAGAAAGCCTGAGTGTTTGGAGCGGGGCGGGGGGGGGGGGGGTGGAAGGGGGGTTGGGGGGGGGGGGGGCTGTAGAAGGTCTGATGGGTGACCTGGGCTGTCAGAAGGGGGAAATGGCCACACGTCTCTTTGTGTCCCATAAACTTTACACCCATCCGTCCAAAACGCAGCTGAGTGTGTGTGTGTGTGTGTGTGTGTGTGTGTGTGTGTGTGTTGGGGCGGGGGCTGGGGGTGGGGGGGTTGAGAGGCCAGTACAGGACCCAGATGTGGCTTTATGGAACAGGACAGACAGAACGAGTACCTGACATCACATTACAGAGAGAAGAGGGGAGGACTGAATCAGGCCAAAGCCAACCGCCCCAGCCCACCGGTCCTGTCCTCTCCCTGCCCAGCACTTTGTGACCCCAGACCTTCATGTTGGAATAATAAGTCCAGATAATAAAAAGATACAGCACAAATATGACATAAAAATCCCACATTGCCTGCTTCTAGAGTGTGGCCTTATAGCGGGCCATTTCTACCAAGGTGCTGGTACTGCATGGTACTGCCTGGCACCGAATTATATCTGTTCCCACTGTCAAAATATGTGCACCATGCCAAAGAAATCAAGCCATGCCCAGCTCCTTTTGGGTACCCCTCCATTGGGGAATCAAGATTATTTGGTCTTCGTACAGAACCAGAACAAATGTTAAGACATTTGTGGAGAAGAAGAAAGGTTCAGGTGTTCTTCCTACAGCTCACGGTAAGATATTTCATTGCTCTGATTGGTTAGGTCTCCCTCTGGGAAAACATTTAGGCAGGGTGAACCCTGCCTGAACTTCCGGGGAATTTGGATTTCGCCCGGCAGCTCAGGCTGGATACCAGCAGATCTGTTTTCGCTGTTTAGTGCCAGAATCTTTGACTCCAATCAGAAACGGCCACACTCTAGTCCTGGCACGCTATTGGCCGGTGACACGCCGAAAACTAAACTTAAGCGATGCGAAGTGCAGTAGAAACAAAGCGCAGCCTCGCCAGACTAATGTTCGATCTTGAAAGATTGAGTTTAGTATGGTGAAAACCAGACTAATAAACATTTGCATTACAGCTGGATTATACTGAATGAATGCTTATACTGAAGTTAAAGCTCACTCACACGCTGTCTAAATTTCAATCAATATAGGCTGTTGTTCAGCATGAATGTTGTGAAGATAGGCTGTTGTTACCACAGTATGTAGTCAACTTTTTAGCTGGCAAGTCGAAAATGGATAAATATTGACAACGCTTTTTGTTTTAATGCATGCAGTTTTTTATTTGTATATGTAATATTCATGAAAGCTGTTGTTATATTAACAAAATATAACATGTATTCATTGATATTAACAAGTTCACATGTTACTGAATTGTTTAATAAAATTGTTTTAATCCTTGGTTGGCCAGCCGAAGCGAATCACTAGCAGAAACCACAAACTGTAGGCAACACGACTCAACGTACAGTACACATAAGGTCACTGTTACCAGTGGAGACGCAAACCAGGCCATGGATTACCATACCAAAAAGTTATCGTGCTTTTCCAAACCGAGCCACGTAGTCTATGGAAATGAAGCTTATCTTTAGTTTTTCACGTATGAGTGTACCTTTAACTATAGCTGTAGCTTGTATGTCCACTGTCGATATCATGCTGTGGTTGTTGCCAAGTTGTGTGAAGTGCACCGGCTGTATGGATTCCACTTACTGTACACCCCCCTCACACCTCATCACAGAGCAAAGAGGTGGCAGCGTGTGGGCGCTCGTCCACAGGAAAACGACAGGCATGTGCGAATGATGTTGGCCACAGCCGTATAGAGTCAGCCGTATAGAGTCAGCAGTATAGAGTCAGCCGTATAGAGCCAGCCGTATAGAGTTTAGAGTCAGCCGTATAGAGTCAGCAGTATAGAGCCAGCCGTATAGAGTTTAGAGTCAGCTGTATAGAGTCAGCCGTATAGAGTCAGCAGTATAGAGCCAGCCGTAGAGTTTAGAGTCAGCCGTATAGAGTCAGCCGTATAGAGTTTAGAGTCAGCCGTATAGAGCCGGCCGTATAGAGTCAGCTGTATAGAGTTTAGAGTCAGCTGTATAGAGTCAGCCGTATAGAGTTTAGAGTCAGCTGTATAGAGTCA
Organism: Sardina pilchardus; assembly: GCF_963854185.1. Classification (NCBI taxonomy): domain Eukaryota; kingdom Metazoa; phylum Chordata; class Actinopteri; order Clupeiformes; family Clupeidae; genus Sardina; species Sardina pilchardus. The sequence continues at coordinate 9,639,848 of NC_084999.1, read as the reverse complement.
GCCGTATAGAGTTTAGACTCAGCTGTATAGAGTCAGCCGTATAGAGTTTAGAGTCAGCTGTATAGAGTCAGCCGTATAGAGTCAGCCGTATAGACGCTTGCATGAATTTGCGAGGAGACCACTGAACGGCGTTTTGGCCCCCGAGCTTGCACTGGCACAAACGTCCGCACTGCTTATCAACAGGCGCAGAGACAGAACACCATTGGTGTAAATGATCTTGTTTTCCACCTGCAGGTGCGGCTTGTAAGCAGATGGGGGGGGGGGGGGGGCAGGGCAGTAGAAGAGGCGGGGGGGGGGAATGAAAACA
>NC_084999.1:9614541-9634541 GCF_963854185.1 Sardina pilchardus | reverse complement strand
CTGCGCCTGGAGACGAATCAAACGCAGTGGTACACGGAGATGTGGACATTTCAATCTTCCCACATAATTGGGTGCAAGTGTGAGGGAGGGGGGGGGGGGGGGGGGGGGTTGTGGCACTGGTGGGAGGATTGAGAGGGATTTCACACAGTGACACCCCTCTAAAAACAATCCCCACGCCAGATAATATTCCAGAGAATACCCTCTTCCCAAAAGAAAATAAATCGAATCCCGTGTTTGGGTTAGGTTCCTAAGAAAAATTAAGGCTTGTAGCGATTTAGCTTAACTGCCCTACTTTGAGGGGATTGTAGAAGTACGGTTTCCACATCATTTGGGAGAGCAGGCGTCATGCACCATGGTTATTTGTTTCACTTCTGCGTTCAGAATTGAATAAGTAACCAGTTTGCCAGACACATCGCCAACAGGCATATTTGTATGCAGAAATTAGGAGCATAAAAACTACGATTGATTTAACTATGAGCTAAAAACCGCATGTTTCACACCATTTTACACGTTGTTTGCATCTGGTTTGCAGATCTGCTGACTGAAGGCGAAGGAGAGAGTGAGAGATAGATGGAAAGAAAGATGTGAAGAGAGAGAGATGGGGAGAGAGAAAACGAAACGGAGAAGAGTTGCTCTCCACCGTTCAACTGCAGTGCTTTTAAAGTTTTCACTCTCTTTTCACACTCTTGTATACCGTTTGACATGACATATACACACTGTCCATAATCCCAGATGGTACAGAGCACACTTAAACACTTACACACTCCACTGGCTGTGATATGACACATAACTGATGGGCTCTGGGCTATGAGATTCATCGGCTATAGAGGTCGCCGCCGCCTGTGAATGCGGTCATTCCCAGCAATGTTCTCTCTTAAATGCCCTGTTTCTGCGGAAGTTGAAAAGCCACTCTGGAATTCCCAGCAGCAGTTTGTGTGGCGTGACTCAGGTTGTGACGTTAATCAATACGAAAGCGAGAGCAAACAAACTTAGCAGAAGAATAAAAAAAAAAAGGTCGATAATGGTGGTTCATTTCGAAACTGAGGGAGGTCCAGTGACCTTTCCAGCTACATTTGTAATCCTCTGGTTTTCACTCATGGCAGAGGTATGCAGTTAATGCACCTCACATCTCAGTACAGTATTTTTCCAGAACAATCCATTACAGATTATGGGACACTGTACACTATACCCAACCTAGTTCACTAGTTCAGTAGTAGCTTAATGGTTTTCTTCAGAGAGCGAGAGAGGATGAGAAGTTGAGTTGTCAAATGCGAAGGTGGCGATCTGTTCCCGCGTAAAGAGAAACAGGCACGCACCACTCTCTCTCTCCGCTGCGGTCACACAGAGGCACGACATGCACTCGTTTAGTCACCACCGAAACCACAGTCTTCATTGTTTGAGTCACAGAACACGAACCCCTGGGGCGAGAACAACAAGAAAAAGATCTAAAAAATCGTTTAGCCGGTGGCCTGTTTACGCCGTCTGGTGCTCGAGAAACTGCCGTGACGACTCAATATTGATATTGCTGGAATGGAATGGAGGAGAAACTGACGTCACTTGACGTGCTGAGACTCGGGGCGCTCAGCAGGCCGGGGAATAGCTGCGGACGGCAGCGTTACGTAAAGGGTCGACCGGAGAGATGGGATAGCCCAGAGGCTGCAGGCTGAAGAGTGGGAAAGAGGGAGGGAGGGAGAGGGAGAGGCAGGGAGGCCATCACCGCCGTCGACCGGAGCTAGCGGGAGGCCCAATCTGTCTCGAAGCCTTCAGCGCTGGTATGCATCTCATTAGGGCCGAACAGCTTGCCATCTGTGGGCTGGAGAGGAAGTTTACTGTTTACTGCAGATGATGAATAATCTTTTCACGCCATATGTCCTGAGGGCTCCCTACCACCCGCACCACCAATCTTACAGTAAGCCATCACAGAGAGAGAGAGAGAGAGGGGGAGGAGGAAGGGAGAGAGAGAGAGGGAGGGAGGGAGCAAATGCAGAGTAAGACAGAAAGAAGAATGTAAGGACAAAGATGTATTATGGTGAAGGTTGTTCAGTATATCAAGCTGAGTTTTACAGCCTCATGGCTTTACGTGGAAACAATATTCCTATAATGATGATGACGACCAACTTGAGCACCACATTTTTGTTGAGCTTTTAAGTGTTTGATTCAGATAAATACTGAGACAGAAGACAACTAGCAGTAAACACATTATACTGTAATGAGCATCAGGGACTTTAAGAGCCAGATACATTTGCTTTGTGTTGTTGTTTACTCCTGTCATCGTCTACACATTGCATGTGTTATAGACCACCCATTGTATTCAACAGTTCAACATTAATACAATAGCTCACCATTGCTTGCCAACATTGTCTAATAATTAAAAACATGAATCACTTGCCCTTATCACCCCTGCCATTGTGCCCAAGGGCTATTCTCATCAGCTGACCCACTGATGGTGCCATTGTTGGGAAAACAATTGTAGCCTAAACATGTCCATTAGCTTGCTTCAGTGAAGCATTTTAAGACTTTTGGGTTTTACAGTAGATATTTATTTGTCGGAGGCCAGCATAGTCACAGCAATCCTGTTTTAGATCACAATACCTAACTCACAGCTATACGCTGTGAACAGCTTGAAACAGTCTGCGTAAGCTGGTCCGACTGATTTAAATGGCCGCCGGTGTGAGGTGGCTTCAGTTTTGCGCCAGTGCGTTCCGGGACTGTTCTAATTTGCTAACAGTTCTCGGTGTGCTTTACTTTCGACGATTAGGTGCAGGGAATGGGACTGTGCGCTTTGGCCACGGCCCCTCGTGTCAAAGGTTTTTGCCCCAGTGTGCAGTGTTCACCATTTCAGAGAAGAAAAATAAACCTCGTAAAAAAAAGGGGGCTGAGGTGGGTTTGCCAAGAAGTACCCCAGATGGTTCATTTAGAGACCATGAAAATAACGTTATATGTTCCGTACATGTTTCATAAAACTGCTTAAGTTGCCTTTAATTCACTCCATAAGCAAGGGTGCAGTCACACACACACACTCTCTCTCTCTCACACACACACACACACACACACTGTATAATGTTTATATGCACAGCAGTATGTGTGCCTAAGAAAAATTGGTCCCCAATTGTCTTTCAAGAATTTAGCTTTGGAGTTTACCCAGTATACAAGCTTCAAGATTCGAACACATTGCAAAGACTAACACAACAATATTATTTGGTGAAACCACAGATAGTCTGCTAAGCATCTTAGAAATCTTGTGTCAGTTTAAAATCTCATCCAAGAGTCAACACAATGGGACACAAAGAGTCTAATCCCACCTCTAGTTGGATTAGATAAAGATAACTAGTCCTTCCTGAAGACTCAGGTTTCTCCTACTGCCACAAGGCCACAAAGAACAAGAAGGGATTTTGTGATTGTGTGTGTGTGTGTGTGTGTGTGTGTGTGTGTTTGTGTGTGTTCGTGTGTGTGCGAGTGAGTGTTTGAGTGTGTGCATGTGTGTGTGCAGGCGTGAGTTGTGCATGTGTGTGCGAGCGTGAGTGTGTGCGTGTGTGTGGATGTGTGTGTGAGCATTTGTGTGGATGTGTGTGCATGTGTGCTTGTATGTGTGTGTGTGTGCATGTGTGTGTGTGTGTGTGTGTGTGTGTGCGAGAATGTGTGTGACTACATGTGTGTATCAGGAGGGGGGGAGTGGAGAGGAGGGTTATGCACCACAGGTGGGGTGCTTCTCCAACCTCTTTATCCCCCAAAACACTTCCACCCCCAACCATCCACCTCAGCCCCCCCATCCCCCGGCCACGCCACCCTGGCCCTTCCCAGGCCTTCCCCACCTCCGTGGGCCGGGTGGTGGAGGAGTCCTCTCTGGCCGGGCCCTGCTAGCTCCACACTGGGTGGAGGGGTCCTCTGTGTGTGTGTGAGTGTGTGTGTGTGTGTGTGTGTGTGTGTGTGTGTGTGTGTGTGTGTGTGTGCTCCACGCTGCTCGTGGTGCTGAGAGCCCCAGGAAACACCCCGCCGGAGGAAATGAGCCTCCGAGAGCGCTGAAGTTTAATAAAACATGAATGAATGGGGTGTCTCTGGGCTAGCCAAGGGAGAGAGGGAGGAACGGAGGGAGAGAGAGAGTGAGAAAGAGAGAGGAGGAGATGGAGAGAGAGAGAGACCTGTAGATGTTTGAACAATGTAAAAGAGAAATGTAAGAGAGGGAGGAACTGAGAGAAAGAGAGTGAGAAAGAGAAAGGAGGAGATGGAGAGAGAAAGAGAGAGAGAGACCTGTAGATGTTTGAACAATGTAAAAAAGAGATGTAAAGAGGGAGGAACTGAGAAAGAGAGTGAGAAAGAGAAAGGAGGAGATGGAGAGAGAGAGAGAGAGACCTGTAGATGTTTGAAAAATGTAAAAGAGAAATGTAAATAAAAAAAAGAAAAGTAAGATTATAAAATAAATAAATAAGTGGTGCCCATTACCCACCCTGGTTCCATGCACTGACAAACCAGGTAAAGTGAAAGCAGCTGCCGCTGCTGCCGGCTTTCGTGCAGGAGTCCAGCGACCAGAGATGGATGAAGTGCCTGATCATGTGAAATCATAGCAGCCTCCCAACACACACACACACACACACACACACACACACACACACACACACACACCACACACACACCACACACACACACACACACACACACACACACACACACACACACACACACACACACACACACACACCACACACACACACACACACACACACACAAACCGACCATCATGCCCTCTCCCCAAGGACACCGATCAGGTGGTGCAGCCAGAATTCTCAGTGCATACAAGAAGCAGCTTATAGGCCCACGGTTACACACATCTCTCTCTCTATCTCTATCTCTCTCTTTCTCTCTCCCTGCCTATTTATCTTTTTCTCTCTCTTCCCCTCTCTCTCTCTCACTCTCTCTCTCTCTCTCTCTCTCTCTCTCTGTTTTTCTCTCATGCCTCTAAACACAATGGCTCTCGCGGTTTGGGACGGCCAGACAAACATTCCAGCCATGCCATGTGCAGAGGCTTCTGGCAAATCATTAAACCAGCGGGGTGGAGGGGGTGGAGGGGGGGGGGGGGGGTAGGGGGGGACCGACAGGATGCCTTCTCTCGTTTCCCCCAGTGTCTTCTCTAATTACCACTCGGCCTTTAATTGATTTCAAACATGGAACAGGTATTAAACTTGCGCACAGAGAGCAGTAGAGGAAGTGGAGGAAGCCGAGGGTCTGCGGAACATTACAAAAAGGAGAGTCACAGATGCACACAGATGCACAAGGCTGTCCGTGGGGAGTGCCTGTAATGAGCCTGTAAAGTGAAGGGATTAGACTCCAACAGTGAGGGCCATTTTTAGACCGGCTTTTTTTTTTTTTTTTTTTCACTTTTTACCTGACTCGGTTTAGGGGGCAGGCCTTGAAGGATCTTGAGTAAACAGAAATTACCTGACTGTAAGTGAAGTAAACACAAAGCACTTCAAAAACGCTGATGGCCGAAGGCTGAAATATGATAGAGTTCAAAGAAAAAGTTTAAAAAAAGTTGTGTGACACTTAGAGACTGCTTCAGTGCTACAACACACACACACAAACACACACACACACACAAGAAAATAATGGTCATAGTGGTGCAAAGTTAAACGTAAGTGGAAACAAAGTTAAGCGCTTTGGTGCTTGCTTTTCAGTGTGGATATCACCTTAGATCCTCTTCACACGCCCCAGGGGCTGACGGGGGGGGGGGGGGGGGGGGGTTGTGGTGGTGTGTGTGTGAGGGGGGGGGGGGGGGTCTTCTCAGCCTCAGCCCCAGCAGCCCTCGCAGTGCCTGAGGTGGTGTAGCGGCGAGGCGAGCCAATCTATTTAGGCGCAGGTGATCAGCAGAACAAAGGGCCGAGCGGAGGCCTTGTGTGACATGCTGGGAGCAGAGATGAGCACTTATTAGCTCCCCGTGTGGCTTGACGGACCATTTAAAGTCTGTTTCCTTTGATTGTGACAGTGTAATTGTTCGGCCCTCCAGATGCAGTCACCCCCCCCCTCCTCCCCCCCGCCATCCCACTTCACACACCCCCCTCCCCAACACACACACACACACACACACACACACACACACACACACACACACACACACACACACACACACACACACACACCTCCCCTCTGCGTCACCTGAGGCACTGGGGAAGACTGGACTTTCATTAAGGTGCGGGATTGACTGAAGGGTTGCCACTTAATTGCCTGTTGTCTTTTTTGTGAAGGCGGGTGCAGAGAGGGGGGGGCGGTTGCGGGGGTTGGGTTGGGAGGGGGGAGTAGGCTCAGTGAAGTTATCATGCTGGTGTGACTGTTCCTCTTCAGCCATTAATGGAGTCCACAATTACAGAGGAAAGCTCATAAAAGAGGCTAACACACTAAGTGTAGTCAGCTGTGCTGTTAGTTATGACCTAGCTGAACTGTCAGCAGTGTTTCAGACTTTTCCGGCCAAAAGAAATACCGGACAAACACATTAGGAGTTATGTGTAATTTAAATAATTTGACTTTTCAGAAATGTTTCTTTTTGTGTGACTGAACAGTTTTTCATTATTACTTTATTTTTCTTTCAAAATATCCCCCCTCCCCCCCCCCTGTCCTCACCTCTGCAGACATTTGATGACCCCTTGGCCCGTCGTGTCTTTTTTTTTTTTATGGCGGCAACTTCACTGGTGGATTAGCACATGGAGGTGAGCGGCGCTTGAAAATCAACACCCCATTAAACGGCTGGCCTTTTAGCCGCGGCGGCGAAGGCAGAGACAAAACAGGAGCCCTGCGCTGAACACCCAGCTCCTCCAAACAAAGCCACTTTAAAGCGAGCCGTGCAAACAAGAAGAAAGGGCGAGCAACCGAATGGTTTTCACAGCAAAAAAAAAAAAACAGAAAGAAAAAGAGAGAGAAGAAAGGAAAGGAAAAGAGAAGAGAAGAGAACATTCTAATCCTTTCCCCTCCACAAGCTGGTGGGACTCCCCATCCCATGGCGTTTGTTCCCAGAACATGTGTGACTATTAGCCAGAGCAAGTGGCTTCCTACCATTGCCCACGCTGAGGTAGTAATTGTGTAATTGCAACAGTTTCTGGCAATGACAAATTCAAGCATATGGGGAGGAGGAGGAGGGGATGGGGGAGGGTGGGGTGGGGTGGGGTGGGGTAGGGGCTTTATAAAAGAGGCCAGTTGTAAAATAACAAAAGCATAAAAAGCAAACATAACGAGGGATGGTTGGGGAAAAGAAAAGAAAAGAAAAACAGGCATTCTTCCTGACCTGAGAAACTGGCTGACTCTCCACTTCACCCCCAGCAACCCTCTCTAGCTGCACTCCTCCGCTGCTCTCTCCATCCCTCCAGCTGCACTCCTCCGCTGCTCTCTCCATCCCTCTCTCCGTCCCACTCTCCATCCCTCTCTCCGTCCCCCTTGCTCAGGCTGCGCAGTGCAGTCTGTGTGTTTGTTTTTGATTCGGGGGGCTGAGATGACACAGTCTGTTGGCTGCTCTATTGGCCGTGGCGTTTGGGTCCACTGACCCTGTCTGCCTCTCCCAAGTCTCTGTGATTAGATAATAAACCACATAAGCTAGTTTGGGTTTGGTGTGTTTGTGTGTGTTTGTGTCTCTGTGTGTGTCTGTGTGTGTGTGCACACCTGCGTGTGTGTGCATGTGTGTGTGTGTGTGTGTGTGTGTGTGCGTGTGTGTGTGTGTGCATAAGTAAGTGAATGTGTGTGTGTGTGTGTGTGTGTGGCTGGCGGGGTGCAGTGGTCCAATTTACGTACCTGTACCCAAGCCTAGTTTTAACTCCTCATAACTCTTCCTTCTGTCACTTTCCAAAACGGCATCTTGTCAGGTTGCTGCAGAAGTTGCTGCCTGACACAAAGCAGGAATGAGCTGGCTATAAGTTAGGAGGGTTAGGAGGTCTTCATGAGGTAAAACCAATGGAACAAACTGCATTCGGATCAGCCACACTCACCTGGATCTAATATGTTGTTGTGCTGTTACGCTAGCCACGGAGAGGGAAAAAAAACCCGCACAAAGCCAAAGTAATATTGTGAGGCCTTGGAGTCCTCAGACAGGATGTTTATGCTGAACTGCGCTTTTTATGACCAATGTTTGAGAAACAGTAATTTCACAAAAAAAAAAAAAGAGAGAGAGAGAAAAATCCTTGTGGCTGCCCATGGATTGTGCTATTTTTTTTGTAAAATAAAACACATTGTGCTACTCGTCGTCGCTTCTCACAGAGGTTTCACAGCTGCACGTTTCTCAAGAATGCGTCAGGACGGAGCAGAAACAAAATTCCAGTGACGCAGGGCTCTCGTTTCCGTCTGGCAGCGGACGAAAAAAAAAAAAAAAAAACGGACCATGCAAGAGCGCGAGCGAGCGGGCCGCCGACCGAAAGCTCGCCCCAACGCACTTTGCTCTCCCACATTGTTTATTCCATGTGTCCAAACTCGGTGTGAAGTATTTTTCATTAAAGAAAAATAAATTACGATTATTATTGTTTGCATCACTCATGCGTCTCCCCCCGTCCTCGTGTGTAATGTAATCCGCTTCCCCTTACCGGTAGGTTTTGTATTTCCCGGTCAATTTAAATGATGAATGTTTGTTGTAAAATGACAAACGTACAGTAGAGGGTTGTCAGGGGAAGGGGGGGGGACGACATTTGGACCTTAGTGTACACTTGAGTTTGCCCTGATTAGCAAACTATGAACCAAGCAGCTGGTAAGTAGTGCACATTTGCTGCTGTGCCCCTTACAACCCCATCCATTAGGAAAGACTTGAAGAGCAATGAGAGAATACAGAATAGAGATGGAGTCTGGAGGAAGGGAAGGCAGTAAGTAAAGACACACATTTAGGGATAACGAAAAAGATTAAGAAAGAGAGAGAGAGAGAGAGAGAGAGAGAGAGAGGGATGAATTGGTAGACATATTATGGGATACATATTGGAACGGGAGAGGTTTAGTGAAGAGAGCTGAAACAGTGAGGAGGGGAAAAAAAGAGAAAGCTGAGCAAGTGAAATAGATGGAGAGTGAGAGAAGGAATGAGGGGTGGGTGGGGGCAGGCGGAGGAGGAGGATGAGGTGGAGGAGGAGGAGGAGGGGAGTGTGTGCCCAGCATCAAGCAGCATTCCTCGTCCTGACGAGAGGGGAAAGCTGTGTGGCCTCTGGGTCCAGGGGTGGCGCATTCCACAACACAGGCTTGTGGGGCTCCCCTCTCTCCTCTCCTCTCCTCCTACGCTACCCCCTCCTCTACTCTCCTCTCCTCTACCCCCTCTCCTCCTTTCTTCTCTCTCAGTCCTCTCCTCTCCTCTACCCCCCTCTCCTCTACTCTCCTCTCCTCTCCTCTCCTCTACCCCCTCTCCTCCTTTATTCTCTCTCAGTCCTCTCTTCTCCTCTACTCTCCTCTCCTCCTTTCTTCTCTCTCAGTCCTCCCCTCTCCTCTCCTCTCCTCTACCCCCTCTCCTCCTTTCTTCTCTCAGTCCTCTCTGTCATTATAGCCATAACAGAAGCAAACATATGGGCTCCAGAGTATTTTTTGGCGCAGTGGTGACCTTTTTTTTTTGTGATTATGTCCATTAAAATGTGTGATCTAACTTGTGTCTTAGGATAAATTTATTTATATGGCCCTAATGTACTTCCATACCAAAAGGGACCTTTGCATCATGAAGTCAAAAGTCGCTTAACCTCCCTACTACCCCTCTCCTTTTCTTTCCTCTCCTCTCCTCTCCTCTCCTCCTGTTAGTGCTGTGCTTTAAAGGTGCAGTTAGCGATTGCGAAGGGAAGTAGCGTTGCTTGTTTGTGTTTATGTATATATTAGCTGACGCTTTTGTTCAAAATAATGTACATTACATTTTAACCCAGGTCCAAACTAAACACGCCAGAGAGGTACAGTAGCTCATCCCTTCCTTCAGTATTCCCAGTGACATTCCACGCAGGGTTTAATTTTTGTTTGGGGGGACACGGGCTGCCCCCACTTTGTTTGTTTCCAGTTTTCAGAGCCTGCTTACAGAGCCTGGTGTTTTGTACAGTGTACTCACAGAATGGACAGCTAGCGGTCGTGAGGAGATGGTGCTGAATGTGACAAGAAATGTCATGGGCTTGAACTCACGTGTGATCGCTGACTGCAACTTTAAGGCATGTTGGAATAAGACTCTTTCCCTCTCCCCCCTCATCTCTCCCTTTACTTTCCTCCTCTCTTCCCTCAAACAACTCCCCCCCTCCTCCACTCCTCCTCTTTCCACATCCTCGCCACCTCTCCACTCTTCATCCTTCTCAGCACTCCCATCCTCTCCTCTCTTCACCTCCTCCCCTTCTCCTCCCCTCCTCTTCCCTCTCTCCCTCTTCCTCCGCTCCGCTGCTCTCTGCACTGCTGTTAGCGCAGCACTGTAAGGGGTAGTGTTGGGGATAAGCAGACCCCCAGGAGCAGGGCCGTGGCCTGGGAGGGGGGGGGGGCTGATGGGGAGATCGCGTGAGGCCCAGAGACAGAGCACGGCCGCTCCACGGCACCAATCTCTGAATTTCTCACGTTCGCCATATCAGATTCGTCCTCATTTCACCACAGATCTAGTCTGGGGAGCAGTTGCCTGATCAACAGTCATTACAACTCCCTTATGCCAGCAGCTGATGACTCGGGAGAGAATGTATATTGGGGTCTGTGTGTGTGTGTGTGTGTCTGTGTGTGTGTGTGTGTGTGTGTGTGTGTGTGTGCGTTTTTAGGGGATGTGCATGTATGTGTTTGCTTATGTACCGTAACTGTTACTAAGACCGTTTTTGTGTGTGTGTGTGTGTGTGTGTGTGTGTGTGTGTGTGTGTGTGTGTGTGTGTGTGTGTGTGTGTGTAAGCATAAGTATATTAAGTGTGTAAGTATATATATATATGTGTGTGTGTGTGTGTGTGTGTGTGTGTGTGTGTGTGTGTGTGTGTGTGTGACTGTGTGTATGTGGGTGTGGGTGTCCTGAGGGAGACTTGGGTCATGAGAAACAAGGATGAACATATCTATGTCTCACACATATTTGGAGTGTGAGAGCGAGCCAGGCAACATTGTAGAAGGAGGGGGGGTAGAGCTAACAGGCAGGCCAGACACACACACACACACACACACACACACACACACACACACACACACACACACACACACACACACACACACCACCAAGCCTCCGCCCCCCTCCTCCACCTCCCTCCATCCCTCCCCACTCACTGTCACACTTAAGGGTCTTTTTTCTTTCCTCCGTTCCAAAAAGTTTCCTCCTCCTCCTCCTCCTCCTCCTCCTCCTCCTTCTCCTCCTCCTCCTTCTCCTCCTCCTCCTCCACACTCAGATGTGCCTGAGCTCCAGAATTTAAAATAATAAGATCAGGTTTCCAGCCAGGTAAGTGCATCCAGACCTGTTATCTGTTCTATCACTGGAGCTTTCCCCCTCTTACAACCCTTTCTCTCTCCTCTCTCACTCACTCTCTCTCTCTCTCACTCTCTCTCTCTCACTCTCTCTCTCTTGCACTCTCTTTCTCCCTTTAGTACAGTACAATGAAACACAATCCTTTGCATTCTATACTTTGTGAAAAGTGCTCTCTGCAGCATCTTGTCATCGTTTAGTGGAGCGGCGCTGGCGTTTGAAGTGGGCTCGGGTTGCCCCTTCCACGCAGAAGAGCGACGTCTCTATTGCACAACAGAGTATTATTTACCTGGATGGGGTTAATTGCTGAATAAAAGAATGGTTCCTTTCAGTTAACCATTGTACAGCTCTCCCCCCCACACACACCACCACACACCACCACACCCCTTTACTTTCCAACCCGGTCTCACATCCTTACCCCCTCCCACACACACACCACTCGCTCGCTCACACACACACACAACACACACACACACACACACACACACACACACACACAATACACACACACACAACCCCCCCTTCACCCCCACCCCAATCCGTCCCACCCACCACACACACCTTACCCCCCCCCACCCCCCCCTCTTCTCACAAAAGATAAGCAGGATAGGAGAGCCTGACGATAAATATCAAGCCCTTGAACCTGAAAACACACACACAGAGACACACACACACACACACACACACAGAGACACTGTGGCCGTGGAGGAACACTTGAACCTGCTCGCTGGGAAGAGGAAATGCAGTCGGCCGCTCGTAACTTTTTCTCAGGGCGTGATCACTCACTGGGGCCGGTTCACAAGACTCCTCTCCTCTCCTCCCTTCCTCGTAATCCACCTCTTCCTCCTCTCCTCTCCTCCCTTCCTCGTAATCCACCTCTTCCTCCGCTCCTCTCCTCCCTTCCTCTTAATCCATCTCTTCCTCCTCTCCCGACAGGGAGGAGTCGCAACCTGTAAGACCTCCATTTCATGGATGTTAGACATTACCTGGATGGGTGACAGAGTGCAACCAGAAATGGGTGAGAAACATTTTTACAACACAGTAGGTGCTGTGTTTGTACAGATCCGTCTCACCCAAACACAGTTTAAAAAGAAATAAATGCATCTGTACTATGAGAAAACCCACATCCCATACACCAATTAAAAACAAAAATATCTGCCTAATTATTGCTACTTTACTATTATAACAAGCTAATTTAATGTGGACTTTTTATATGCAACTGTGTCGCTGGGTGAGTGCTATGTCTGCTCAGCGTGATAGCTGATGGAAGTGCTGTGTTGGGGGGGAAAGACATTAAACAGCGCGGAGCAGAATGTCAGGTCTGACAGCAGGCTGACGAGGCGCAGGAGGACGGTAGCCCTCCCGGATACCCCATTAGCGCCAGACTACCAATATTCCCCCCTTTGAAGAGCGGAAAGTCAACAGTGCCCCTTTTAAACACAGATAAGGCCCGCGGTAAGTGGGTGCATCCATGAGCCGCGGCACGGCGCGGCGCGGTCGGAAGGCTCAGGACTCAGAAAACGAGATCAGAGAGGCCAGGCTGGGGGGGGGGGGGGGGGGGGGGGGGGGGGGAGTGGTCTGTTAGGTTATGGTATGATAAACGCATGGGCTCAGGCAGGATATTGTACTGTTAGTGAAGGGACGGCAGGAAAGAGACTGTCTGACAGGAGGGCAAAATACATAAAAGAGATGAATAGGATGAATGAATGAATGAATGGATGGATGGATGGATGGATGGGTGGATGAATGGATGGATGGACATAGAATTGAATGGGTGAAGAGATGAATGGCTGAAATGGAGATGGAAGAGCATGGATTTATTGCCCAGGTTTGCATAGTCAAACAAAGAATTTGACTGCTTCACATGGGAGACCTCTGCAAAACTGTCCTTGCTCAAACTCATCATAAATGACTCAATTTTCCAATCTTCAGATAAATCTCTCTCTCTCTCTCTCTCTCTCTCTCTCTCTCTCTCTCTGTCTCTTTGTCTCTCTCTCTCTCTCTGTCTCTCTCTCTCTATACCCAACACAAACAACCTCTTCATCATGCCAATGGAAGCCCACCACATGAAGCCCACCAGGTTCCCATCAAGGACGGACCACCTTCCCACCTTCCCACCACGCCCCCCACCTTCCCACCGCCCCCTACCACCGCCGCTGTCCCCCTCAGCCCCTCTCCATCCTCCCCAAGCAGGCTTGCATTGATTAACTCCCGGGGGCCTCTCCCCTGCCACCCAGCTATTAATTCTACGGCCTTCATTAACACGGGCCTGATGAATGAGGCCGGTGGCTGAGGCGAGTAAAGAGGAGGTGTTAACAGAGCACTAGCCTGCACTCATGTGGCCACTTATTAACCAACAATGACCTTCCACATCATAAACCCCCCTGCCGTCTATTTGCTGTCTAATAAACAGCCCACAGCCCCCGCAACCCACCCAACCACCCACCCCTCCAACTACCACCCTCAACCACCTAATGCCCCCCGCCCCCCATCACACACACACACACACACACACGTACACCCTTCCCCTGTCCTTTTAATTGGACCTCTCAAGCTTTATTGTGCTTTAAAGGAAAAAATGGCCGTAAACACAGAACACCTGGCATGGGCTCAAATGCTAATAAGGCCAGAGAGTGGAAGCACACACAGGTATGGGGCTCTGCATAGGTAACCGATGGATGTATTTGGATGTTATTATCATACTTTGTTGTGGCCTTCGGGCCAATGGATTATGAAACCATAACACACCATAACATTCAGGAACATCCTGGCTGCTATAATTGCTAGCTCCACCAACAACCTGGGTACCTCCCCGCCATCCTGGTCAACATCTAGAAACGATGTACTCTCTTCCTGTCTCAAAAGTATTGCACCCCTTAAAACCAAATCGGTCCAAACCACTCTTCATGGGCTTCTTTACTTGTAAGTATTTGATTAATGTTATCTAGTTAAGACTTTACTAATCATTTAGTAATACATTGTAAATGGTTAATTAAGCATTTACAATATGTTTGTAAGTGACTTATAAACTACTTGTAAGTAATTTACAAATCATATCTAATGATAGTAAATAGCTTACAAACCATTTATTAACACCTTGTAAATGGTTAGTTAACACACCTTATTATAAAGCATTGCCACTTTTTCCTTTCATTCTTCAAAACCAACATCCAATAATAATCCAAGATCCTACAATATCCATGATCAGCAGGCCCACTGCTCATCCTCTGTCATCCCAGTCACTCACAGTGTATCCCAGGGTTCAGTTTTTGGTCCCCTGTACACTTCTCCAACATTGGCTCTGTTTCCACTGCTACACCGGTGAAACCCAATACCTCTCGTTCAAGAACATCACATCCGTCACCAACTCCACCCTCACCACCTGCTTCGCCAACATAAAATCATGGATGCAACATAACTTTCACCTCAACTGCAAGAAATCTGAAATACTCATCATTGGCCCAAACTCCCTCACCTGTTCCGCCCGGATGTTCTCACTCACACAAAAACCTCCACCTGCCGTCGTGACCACATTGCCTCAGTCCTTCTTGATTCGAGTCCAGGATTGATTCGAAAAAAATCCTCTCCTTAACTACAGACCCCCTAATAACCTTGCCCTTTCATACATCTTTTTCCTCCTCACCAGCCACACTCCCATCCATCACCTCAGGTCTGTGGTCGCAAACACGCTGAAGACTACCAGGACCAAGCTCCAGACACCGTCTATATAGGGCGACCAGACATCCCGAAAAAATCTGGACAGTCCCGAAATCCAAGCAGTTGTGCCGAAAATTGTACTAGAGCTATTATACTAAATTATAGTTATTGTCTGATATAACATCACATTGTTCATGGTGGTTGGCTGCTCATTGCTGCCTGCAGCAGTCATGTATCTTTAAACATGACTGCTTTTAGATACTACTTTAAACATTATTTTAAAAATTAAATAAATAAATGTATGTGTAGCATACTGGTGTGAATTGATAGCGCACATTGATAATTAGCCAATTTTCTTTCATTGTTGACATGAAGCTCAGGCTGGTGTCCCAGGATGAACACGCCGCTCAAAAGCACAAATGAGAGTGCAAGTTGCACCCCCGTCCCGAAATTCACTTACTCTCGTCTGGTCACCCTTCCCCTACACCACCGGACCTGAGCCAGACAACAGCTGCCATCTTAAATGCCCTCCCCAACCATCACAGGCAATCAAACACCCCACCATCTTAAATGCCCTCCCCAACCATCACAGGCAATCAAACACCCCACCATCTTAAATGCCCTCCCTGACCATCACAGGCAATCAAACACCCCTCCATCTTAAATGCCCTCCCCAACCATCACAGGCAATCAAACACCCCACCATCCTTGAAGCAGACCCTCAAAAACCCACCTCTTCAAACTCACTTTTTCCTGTCAATCGACTCCCCAGTTTAACTTCTCACATTTTCCATTTTTCATTTTTCACTGCTCCCGTTGCCATGTCATCTGCTTCTCTGTATCTTGTAGGTTTTCCTCTATGTGATACGAGCCGAGTTTCTGGAAAAGCACATACTCTTAAAACTTGCGTTGTTTTTAACACATCTCTATGTCCAGATAGGGACAACACAGTTTGTCTTGTTTCCTTCTTCATTTGTTACACAATATGTGTTGAAAATAACACAATGTGTTGAGAAACAACACGACTTGTGCTGTTTTTTTAACACATCTCTCTGTGTCCAGATAGGGACAACACATTTGTTTTGAGAGTGTATGCATTATTAAAAATGTACTATTATTATTATTATCATTAGAGAGCCACTGAAGGTGTTTGTTTTCAGGAGCTGCCTGTGGGTGCCCTATATGACTGAGACCCCAAATGGGTGTGTGCATGAGTGAATGTGTGTGTGTGTGTGTGTGTGTGTGTGTGTGTGTGTGTGTGTGTGTGTGTGTGTGTGTGTGTGTGTGCATGAGTGAATGTGTGTGTGTGTGTGTGTGTGTGTGTGCAGTTGTTGTGTTGGAGGGTGTAGCCCCAGAATCCGAGTAGTAGAGTGACCTCATCCCTACTAGGTTCCCACTTGTCATGCGGCACCAGCTCTGAGCTCCCCCCTACACAAACATCCATCTCCATCAGCCAACACACTCTCCAACCACCACCACCCGCACGGGGGAGCCCTTCACGAGCCGTTGTTACAGTGATTAAGAATTATTAACTCACTTTTACCAGCGGAGAGAACTCTCTGGAACACGATAGGCACGCTGCAGTGTTCTTTATTCCGTTGCGAGTGTGAGAGAGTGCATGGGGGCCATTTCATTAAGCAGAGCATGTGTGTGTGAGACTCCAAGAGGATTGTGGGTGGCTCTCAGTCATGGACTCTGTGGCAAGTCACTGAGACTGACAGACAGAGAGAGAGAGAGAAAGAGAAGACGAGAGGGAGGGAAAGATCTTAATAGGCCCTAATGTGATGACATATTTATTTTGTTCATTAGGAGGGATAATTGGCCTCTTTTTTTCCCGCCGTGGCTGAGGTTAAACAATGGCGTGATGGATGGCGGTTTGGACAGAGGTTAGCCGGCTTCTGCTTTCGCTGCTGTTCGCCGCTCTGAGGGATGGCTCCTGTCACTGCGTCGACTGAGCTATCAACTGCGTCTCCCGTGTCCCGGCCAAAAAGTTGTCCGAACGAATCCAAGGAAATGCCAGAGAAATCAGGATAAGAAAAACATC
Organism: Sardina pilchardus; assembly: GCF_963854185.1. Taxonomy (NCBI): domain Eukaryota; kingdom Metazoa; phylum Chordata; class Actinopteri; order Clupeiformes; family Clupeidae; genus Sardina; species Sardina pilchardus. Next base: position 9,617,460 of record NC_084999.1, on the reverse strand, counting down.
CCTACATCCCTATCCTCCTTAGAAAAAGAAATAGAAATAAAAAAAAACAAGCAAGCTATTAGCAGAAACAAGAACTATCATAACTCACAGATTCTGGAACCTTCTCTATTTAATCTAAGGCAGTACGTCAAATTAAAATATTTCTCGCTGTTTCGCCCTGACCACAGTTGTCTGGGAGATATAAAAAATCACCGCCTGTGGTTGAGGATAAACATTTGTAAGAGCCTACAATGACTATATAAATGTGCAAACATTTGCATGACAAACCTCTCCACCATAAATTCCCATCAAAACTACCTGATGGGTTTCGGAGATGAAAACCACAAGAACTACCTCACACAACATTACACATCAAATAAGCCTTCTCCCGTAAAAACTCAATAGCAAAATTGATGAGCTTACTGCATTCGCACGCTAAAAACCTAGCTTAACGACATACTCATTTGATGAGTTTGCAGTTAGTGAGGATTTGAAATAACACCGATAATTGGGTCGAGCTCTCCAAAAATCTGCTGTCACGCCGCATTCACGGGGTGTAACGAGGGGCCTGTTTCGCAAGGTGGACGAGGTAAGAGCCAGCTCCACCTGTGCACATCCACTGAGGGGAGAAGAGAGAGAGCCCGGCCCGGGCCAGTAATTACTCACCAGAGATGAGAAAACACGCTCCCAGAGGCCCAGAGCTCCAGTTAGAGACGGGAAACCGGAGAGGCCGCAGTCTGAGAGGCTGCCTGAGCTGCGCTGTGCTGTGCTGTGCTGCGCTGGCTCTTCCTCTGTCAGGTGGATTAGTGGACGCCTCGGCCAGACGCTTCCTCTCTCAGTCAGCAGTCAGCAGTCAGCACGAGCCCAGCCAGCGCTCCACAGAGGAAGTGAGGGCGCACACATGCCGAAGAGAAATGGGGGAACATGGTGTGTGTGTGTGTGTGTGTGTGTGTGTGTTTTCGTGCGTGTAGTGTGTGTGTGTGTGTGTAGTGCATGCGTGCGTGCGTGTGTGCGTGTTTTGTGTGTGTGTGCGTGTGCGTGCGTGTAGTGTGTGTGTGTGTGTGTGTGTGTGCGTGTAGTGTGTGTGCGTGTGTGTGTGTGAAGTGTGTGTGCGTGTGTGTGCGTGTAGTGCGTGCGTGCGTGTGTGCGTTTAGTGTGTGTGTGTGTGTGTGTGTGTGTGCGTGTAGTGTGTGTGTGTGTGTGTGTGCGTGCGTGCGTGTAGTGTGTGTGTGTGTGTGTGTGCGTGTAGTGTGTGAGTGTGTGTGTGTGTGCGTGTAGTGTTTGTGTGCGTGTAGTGTGTGTGTGCGTGTGTGTTAGACAAGACGGATAAATGTAAAAGTACATGTAAGTGTGTTATTTCTTTTCTCTGTGCATGTGTGTGTTTTCAATGTGTCTTCATGTGTGTGTTTTCAGTGCGTCCTCATGTGTGTGTTACCTCTCACCAGCAGGTGAACTCTGTGTCGCACCTCTTCGTCAGTGCCCTCCCCTCTCCTCCCCTCCCCTCCCCTCCCCTGTTCGGCACTCTTGGCACGGTCCACTGCCTGGCAGGTGGATCAGACCATCACATTAGCAGAGGTGGGGTGGGCACTTAAACGCAGGCAGAGGCGAAGGGCACCCCCTCTTTTCACAGCCCCCTCGCTGCTCTGCCCTTCCAGCAAAATAAACGCAGTTTTATGTGCCTCCATAAATCCTATCAAACAACCACCTTCCTCTTATTATTATTCCGTCGGATCTGCCAGCGGACGCCGTGCCATGTGCCGCCACACTGCGCCAGGACAGCTGAGGAACCAGAAGCAAGAACCGCCAGAACAACAAAAACACACACACACACACACACAAAGAATGAAGTTAAACCATGGACTGTTTGTCTAACCATCTCAATTATGAGAAGTGAGGATAAACACAGCTGGACATTTTCAGCCATAAAAAAAAAATCCTATTATGCACACACACACACACACACACACACACACACAGATAGGGCGTGACAACATTGGGTGAGGGCGGCATGTGCGTAGATTTTCCCAGACCCACCTGAAAACAAATTTACCCCAAATGCCACTGATTGATGACAGATCACTCCGACCTCTTTAATAGAGTTGCCTGCCCGCTGGCTCGGCACATGTAAATACAAACAGGGAAATGGTTGACACCAAGACGTGTCTGATTAAAAACAATGGTAATATAAACACAGTATTTATTATACAGCTAATTTGTTTATGTGGGGAGAAAGAAGGATGAAAAGAGGCATAAGTTGGTGATTAAGTGCGTGACATTAGCATACTCAAACAGACTTCAAACACAGGGAAAAGAAGCAGTAGTATGTGTGCAAGCAAGTGTGTGTGTGTGTGTGTGTGTGTGTGTGTGTGTGTGTGTGTGTGTGTGTGTGTGTGTGTGTGTGTGCGTGTGTGTGTGTGTGTGTGTGTGTGTGCTGGCAGCTTTTCTATGGCTCAGTGCCTAAGCAGCCGCTGCCCCTGGTCCTCACCTCTCTCCCTCCCTCTTCTCTCCACATTATGCCCCAGGACGGCCCCCCTCTTGCTGCCCCACCTCCTCTCTCCCCCCCCCCCCCCCCCCCCCCCCCCCTGCAGCCTGGCCGGGCACACAGCAATATTAGTCAGGACAGGCAATAGTGTTGATTACTCATTGGCCATTAGATTGCTTTCAGTGCGGCCGCTAAGCCCCCCACATCATGAGATCGCTTGGCTGCGCTGCAGATTACGGCGGGAGGGAGGAAGGGAGAGAGGGAGGGGGGGAGGGAGGGCGGGAGGGAGTGTACTTCGCCCAAATCCCTCTCAGCCTCTGCCTCCCCGCGGCCCTCAACCCCCTCCGCCTCCCCCTCTCCCCCCCCCCCCCCCCCCCGCCCCTCTCTCCACCACACTGAACCACCAGCAGCACCAGCAGCGGCCCTGCAGAGTTCATGGGCCCCGTCACCACCAGTTT
>NC_084999.1:9597041-9599541 GCF_963854185.1 Sardina pilchardus | reverse complement strand
AGGGAAGAGAGAGCTGAGGCATAGGGACGCACACACACACACACACACACACACACACATCATCATCATCATCATCATCATCACAACCATACCTTTGCATTCAACATACATTTGTATGAATATTAAGCGAATCACCAACTGAGTATTTAGTAGTAGATTGCAAGGATGCCCGGGATGATATCCATTGACATTTCAATCGTCTCTCTGACGGCCCTGCCAAAGAGTGGCCAGACGAAAAACACTGGGAAAAATACTCAGTGAAACCAACAAAACATAACATTCCCACCCATTCACTGTAACAAATGTGAAATGTGAATCTGGGGAATTCGTACAGACTTTGAACCCAACCCATTCATAATTTGTCATTTTCCAACTCCAACAGTAATATTTCCCACCTATTTCACTGGAGTGGTGATGAATGGGGTCTAACTGCGACTCTGACCAAAACTTCACCTCTGCTGAAATATGCGAGCCTCTCTCTCTACCTCCCTCTGCCTCTCTCTCTCTCTCTCTCTCTCTCTCTCTCTCTCTCTTTGCCACCACAGGCGTGACCTTGTCCTCCATTCAAAGGGGCTGGCGTGTGCTGCTGTGGGGTAATAACCGCACATTAAGTGTTCACTGTCACCACTCGCTCCAGAGTATCAATAAGCCATTCACTGGGCAGAAACAGCTCTCCTCCGGGAGGGACGGAGTGAGCAGCGAGGCCTTTGTTGTGGGGAGAGAGGTGACTGTTTTGACATGTTCAATATGAATCACAGAGGCAGAAGGGTGTGTGTGTGTGTGTGTGTGTGTGTGTGGAGTGTTCGTGTCTGTGTGTGTTTGGAGTAAGTGTGCGTGTGTTTGTGTGTGTGTGTGTGTGTGTGTGGCGTGTGTATGTTTTTGTTTGGAGTGAGCTTTGGTATGTGTGTGTGAATGTGTTTGTGAGTGTGAAAGTGTGTGTGAAAGTGTGTGTGTGTGTGTTTGGAGTGATCTTTGGAATGTGTGCGTGTATGTGCGTGTGTGTGTGTGTGTGTGTGTGTGTGTGTGTGTGTGTGTGGAGGTGTTTGTGAGTGTGCATTAGTGTGTGTGTGTGTGTGTGTGTGTGTGTGAGAGTTTTGTGAAGGGGGCGGGGGGGATGGTTGTTCGCCTGCAAGGTCTGAACTCTTATTACATGAAGAGGGTGGCGTGTGAGAGGCAGAGCTGGCTGTGGCAGCGTGTCATTTAGCCTCTGTGAGCTCACCGTACCCTCAAATTCACACCGGCTCCCAGTCAGCTGGGAACAAGAGATGAAAGGAGCCAAAATGGCAGCCGCACACAGAGAAAAGAGGAGGGAGAAAAAGAAGAAAAGGAACAAGAGGGGGATGGAGAGGCAGAACAGAGGGGGTGGAGAGGGGGTGGAGGGGTGGAGGAAAAAAAGAGAAAGAAAAGAAGGAACTGGGCCTAACAAAATTGTCCAGAGTAAATTAAAGGGGAGAATCCTCTCGTGCCAAGCAATTAGAGTGTGATATCTACGCAATGCCACAGGCAGGCCTGTAATCTACACTTTGCAGAGGAGAGAACAGACTAGAGGCAGGGAGCTGAGAGGAGGACAAGAAGAGAGAGGAGGAGAAGAGAGAGGGGGGAGAAAAAGAGGATGATGTGAGAAGAGGAGAAGAACAGAAAGAAGGAGAGGGGAGGAGATTGGAGGAGAGGAGAGAAGAGCAGAGAAATAGAGGATGAAGTGTGGAGAGGAGAAGAAAGGAGAGGGGAGGAGAGGGGAGAAGAGGAGAGATAAGGAGAGGAGAGCAGAGAGGAGAGAAAAGGAGAGGGGAGGGGAGAAGAGGAGAGCAGAAGAGAGGAGAAAAGTGGTGGAGAGGAGAGAAGAGAGGAGGAAAATAGAGGAGGAGAGGAAAGGAGAGGAGAGGAGAATCAAGTGGAGGCTGAGGGCTCAGGGGAGTGTGTCCAGCTCTTGGACTGTGCTGCAGATAGGTGTGTGTGCTGTAGACAGAGATCAGCAAAGTGGAGGGCATCCTAGACCCTACCAACACTGCTAATACAGTAAAAACAGCTCAAATAGCACACAATAACACAAATGCAATTACCTTAATGAAAATGCATCAGAGCACTACACTTGTGTACGTGTGTGTGTGTGTGTGTGTGTGTGTGTGCATGTGTGTGAATCATTCTAATCAGAAATCTTTATCTCCTCCCTTAGACATTCATATACAGAGGGACTATGACCAAAAATAGACACGTGCTCCTCAAGAAATGTGAGTCCGCTCACTACACATCCGGACGAGTCTAGAGACGCGGCAGACAAACAAAGCCCCTGCGAGAGGGAATGCGTGTCCGACGGTGATCGAGGAAAGCATGACTGGCATCCGCATGCGACCAGATCACGAAACGTCTCGCAAAACATCTCCTGCCCATCGCCCGCCGTGACTAACGTGGCCTCAGGTGGCATCGGAGCTTATTACAGCCCCCATAAACCGGGAACATCCGAAATTACACTCTAAAATACTAATTACCTGAGAGGAAGCTA
>NC_084999.1:9589541-9592041 GCF_963854185.1 Sardina pilchardus | reverse complement strand
AGGCCGGCCTCCAGGCAGTACTACCTTGAAGACAACGCTGGTGGCTTAAAACACCAAGAAACAAAATGATCAGCCACCCTAACATAGTCACAAACTGTAACAGAGTTTAGCACTAAAGACAAAGGTGCACACAGAATGGTAGCCTACATCACAGACGGTATCAAGAGAGACCAGAGATACAACCAGCTGATATCTACACTGCCCTACAAAGGCTAAGAGCAGTATCAGCAAAAATGGCAAACTGAGAAAAACAGCTTTTTGTGTTTTTCTTACATCAAGTATAAGCATAAAATTATATTCAACAACAAAGGGTATCATTAGATAGATCAAAGTGAGCTGAATATTAAACCATTTGTTTTTTGACATTCATGCAAAATTTGGTAATGTTATAGGCTATACTGCGCTTTGCCTTTGCATTACTGCTTATACTTGCATGGCCATTCAATAACATTTTGCAGTAAGTGTAGCAAGTGATCATAATCACTCAGTTTTTATATTAATTGAGGATGTATTTACTACATTTTTAGTGAAGATATGCTTCTTGATGCCTTAACAATGGCATAACTCTGTCATTTATACACATTTATGTAAAAATAGAACAAAGGCAAGTGAAACCAAGGCAGAATGCAGTAATGGCAAAGGCAAGTGAAACCAAGGCAGAATGCAGTAATGGCAAGTGAAATCAATACAATTTATGTGGATACTGCAATCTGCCTTGGTTTCACTCTACTTTTCTGTACAAACTGCAAACTAAAAATGCAAATTAATCTAAGAAATGTATTAGGTAGCCATATGAAATTTTAACAGATCGAAGAGCAGATCCGGCACTTCTTATTAGTGCAAAAAAATTTTTTTGGAAAAAGTGCAGATACTGCTCTTAGCCTTTGTAGGGCAGTACAGTGGAAGTGAGTGAATGCTTTTCCTTAAAAAGATGTCAGATAATTTGTTAGTGTAGCCCAACTTAACTTAATCAAACCATGATCCAGTTGTTGTTTACTTTCTAGATGCAAAGTGTTCAGTCCACATGGTGATATCATAGAGATTTCAGGTGCTAGCTCTTTTACTAGCATATCTGTTAAGGCGTCAGGAGGGACTTACACACCATACATACTGCACAGCTACGCACTAGCTGGCTAATATTCACATCCGGATCACAGCACCAATGTAACCTGTGTTGTGATTGCATGGGACAGTCCTGCACTCGTCCAGACTCGAATCCGTACCTCGCAGATTCTCAGATCGGGAGTTGAGCATGGTAGCAATTAAGCTAAACTTTATGGTACTTTATCTCTCACTAGCGCATCTCTTAAGATGCTTTAGGACGGAGGTTTACACACCATACTGTACAGCTACGTGCTAGCTGGCTACCGTTACACCAGCACGGAGCCTAAAGGCCTGATTTTCCATCTGTCATTCCCAGGTGGTAAGGTAACAGAGCCAATGTTTGCGTGAAGAGACACCAGATAAATACCAAACAGAGAAAGCTTTTGTACTTAAAAGACATAATGATTTAAGATGACAGGTTATTCACTCTCAACCTATTGTGACGCTTGAACATTTCTGGTGTTAAGTGGTTTGTTTTACAAGGTCAACACCCTTCCTTAGGCTACATGGATTCCTCACAGAGCCTGCGACTTCAGTTGAAGAGCAGTAAACCGGCAGCGTTTTCTCACACCACACCAAGTTTTACGGCAGCGCATCCTCACTTCCTGCATTTCAGCCCAGCCATTGTTCCGTCGCGAGAGCGTTTTCGCTTTTTCGCTGGAGCGGCCAAAACAGCTGCTTATCAATCTCCTTTCAGCAGCGTCGTCAATCAAACAGTAAAAGTTCTCGCCCACTGTCCAGGCGACAGGCGTTTCCTTGGGATCAAGCCGTTGCTAAGGTCTGGCCAAAGGTTTCCTCTTTCCTGCTTTGTCAGAATCCCTGAAATAATGACCAAGATATGCTGATGGTCAACAATGGACATGTCAAACAAATACAAGACATTTGTAACCTGTCTAGACATGCCCAGCATTCATTACAAATACACACATTGTGTTTTAATAGATGAAGTTAGTCTATCTTGTCCATGAAGTTGGCAAAATCCAATGGAAAATCATAGAGGGAAAACGGCTTGGAAATGTCCTGATGAGGATGATATAGATAGGGCCAACAGGCTAGCCTAGACTAGCCTCCCTGGGACTGAAGCTGACTTATGCTTCCCGGACGAGGGTCTGGACTGTGTCGCCCCAGGAGAGAGACAGACCAGCTTAGTATCAGACCAACAGCGTTTGTTTCAGTAAGCAATTTATGCCAGGTTCAAGTGTTTTTAGCGCTCTCTTTTTAAACAGGGCAATTATCGCAGTGTAGAATTCAGCCTTCCAACATATGAGACATTGCTATGTAATTTCCAATAAATCCTTTTGCTAAATAAAACAACAGCTTTGGAACATCTATCTGATGTTTGGGCTGTCCTCAGCATTCTTCAAACAAAACATCATTCCCACAACTATTACAACTT
>NC_084999.1:9582041-9584541 GCF_963854185.1 Sardina pilchardus | reverse complement strand
CCGCATAAACACTTAAGCCATTTTATGTGGCCGGCCCACAGTAAGTGGATAGCGTTGGTCCTCCTTCCACAGGGGGTCGTAAAATCGACATGTCTGTAAATCCAGACTTTTATTGACACAAGCCTGCATGCATATGCTCGGAGAGCTTTTGTTTGTTCATTTTATGATTGTTCTATTTTTTTTTTTTTTTTGTCGGAGGTTGGGGGATGAATGTGTCCGGCTCTGTTTTCCGAACCGTTAAAAACCCCTCCTGAGTTTCATTGTGATCATGCAGAGAAGCTCACAGGCCTCAACGCTTGCGAGGGAAACGTGCCAGTTAAAGCAGTAATTGTGTACACATCCACATTCACATTCATATCTGTGAGCTAAAACTCTTGTGTGTGTCTAACCTGCTTATTTTACTGTAACACTGACCAAACCATATATTACTGTTTTATGTCCACCCTCCCTGTTTGTTTATTCATTGAGACATCGAGTGGGACTACGTTTTTGAGATTTTTTCACACGCTTTTCCCCCCCCCTAAAGTTCACATCACATTTCAAGCCCTTGGCTATTAGTCTTGCAACGGCAATTTTAGTCACTTATGATAGTTCAACTGCAACCCAATAAGCTTGTCCACAGCACCTTTAGTATGCATAAAGGTTCAACCAAGTTCAGAGAAGCAGTCAGGTGCATCACCAGTGGAACAGGACAATCTCCTGTAGTCACACCCTGTCTAACATACACTCCCTATCCTGTACCCCGGTCATGGAGCAAAAGATGAGGATCATACAGAGTGTGTGTGTGTGTGTGTGTGTGTGTGTGTGTGTGTGTGTGTGTGTGTGTCTGTGTGTGTGTGTCTGTGTGTGTGAGAGAGAGAGAGTGTAGGAGAGAGAGAGAGAAAGAGAGAGAGTGTGTGTTTATGTGTGTGAGAGAGAGAAAGTGTGTGTGTAAGATAGAGAGAGCGAGTGTGTGTGAGTGTGTGTCAGAGAGAGAGAGTTAATTTGCGTATATGTGAGAGTGATAGACTCATGCATTGTGTGTATTGCACAGCACGTATGTATTCAGTATGCTTGTGTGCATCAGTGTACCAGCTCCTCTATGCCTCCATGTGAGGACAGTGCTGCCTGCCATAGTGCCTCTGCACCTATGGGTGGCGCCAGTGAGCCTCCTCTGTCTGCTGGGTTCCCACAGACACTGGCTCACCTCCCCACTGCACACACGAGTTACACATTTATACTCCGACACAGGGCCACACGCACACACACACACACACGAGCGAGGGAAACGCAGACGACCACAACAAGACGTGTCAGTGAGGAACGTTTGTCAGATATCCGGCTCTTTAGTGTGGGGGGCTCTGATCAGGGTGCCATGAACGCCATCACGGAGGAGGAGGAGGAGGGGAGCGGAGCCTCTGGGGCTGCATGGCTGGAAGAGTTTGAGTTAGTCGGCGGTTTCTTTTTGCTGTTGTCGAGTAGCCTGAACTCATTCCTGAACTAAGAGTTCAAAGTTCTGAAGCGGTAGGTTCCCTTTGGGGAGCGGAGGAAAGGTCACGTCGTCAAAACAGACCTGCTGTTTCTATGTGTGCTCTTAGCTCTTGCTGTCTTCCGCTCTCTCTCTCTTCTGCTCTCTCTCTCTCTCTCTCTCTCTCTCTAATGGTCTCTTTCTCTCTCCCTTAAATTCTCTCTCTTTTCTGCTGTTTCTCCCTCTCTCTCTCTCTCTCTCTGTCTTTCTCCCTTAAAAATTCTCTCTCTCTATTCCTTACATTTTCTCTCCCTTAACTCTCTCACACTTCTTAAGACTCCTCTTCTCTTTTCACATACTTTCTCTCTCTCTCTCTCTCTCTTTCTGACACCTCCTCATTTCTCTCTCCCTCTTTTTCTCTCTCTTGTTCTCACCCTCCCTCCCTCCCTCCTTCCCTTCCTTTCCTCCCTCCCTCCCTCCCTCCCACCCCCACATTAATGAGATGTGCCAGTCAGGGGTGGCATCCCTGCTGTTTAAGGCCCAGCACACATCACCTCAGGCCTAGGGGACGGGAGGAGTAGCCATCACCGATCAGCCTGGCTGGAACTCTGGAATGCCCCCACACACCCCACACACACACCACCACCCCCGTCCATACCAAACCCACCAGGAGAAACCCTGTCTCTCCTCCACCACCACCACCACCCTACAGTCCAGTGCCATAATCTGAGGGTGGAGAGAGAGAGAGACAGAGAGAGAGAGAGAGGGAGAGGGAGCCAAAGAGAAGAGAAATTGGCCTGTGGGAAAAATGAACTAAGTAGTGCTCCTGCCCCGACAGCCCCTTTATCCCCCACTGCAGCCCGTCACAGCCTGAACCACCACCACCACCACCACCATGCTCTCTCTCCATCATCCAGCCCAGCATTGCCTCTTGGCAGCCAGTCACAGGCTGGATAGCAGGGTGGGTGAACCACTACCACCACCACCATCATGCCCTCACTCCATCATCCAGCCCAGCATTGCCTCACTGCGGGCAGGGGGAGAGGACCATCA